>NW_004797307.1:628810-715584 GCF_000002075.1 Aplysia californica
GGGGGGTTGTTCATTACTTATTTTAAAAATTAGACTTTTACTTTCTTTACTCAACATTTTAAGGATTCAATATTTAGGCGTCTGATTATTTTATTTTTAGTAAGTGATTCTCATGTTTTGAAGGTATTTAATTTACTGTACAGCAAGATGAATTGAATTATGTTTTATCTAGGTTATATTTGTGCACTATTTAATAATGAGTTTGATTTCTTTGAAATCTGTTATTCAGATACACCTTTGCCCAGTGGGTTATGATAAGAATAGAAATTACTGTTCGTTTTCTCTTGTTTTCAGAAAAAAAATGAAGACGGACTTGCTCTCTGTGATGAAGGTGCGTATCACTGTTGGTATTAGTATTTCTTTATTAGAGTTATTTTGTGCTCCATTTGTTGTTTGTTGAAAAGTTTATAGAGACAAAGTAACATTTTCAGACAAATTTACAGGTCAATAATATCCATACAACAGTAAATTATCATGATCATGAGTAGTTTTTTTTTCCAAGTCTACCCCCCCCCCCCCCCCTCTCTCTCTCTCTCTCATTCTCGAATAAGAAATATGGTATAAGAAATATTCCAAAGTATCACAGTGACGTAACTCTCTCTCTCTCTCTCTCTCTCTCTCTATCTCTCTATCTCTCTCTATCTCTCTCTCTCTCTCTCCCCCCCCTCTCCCTCCCCCCTATCTTCCTCTCTATCACTCTACTTCTCCTTCTCCCTCCCTCCTCCCTGTTCCTGTTTGTTTTTTTTTAAGTATTATATTTTGTCTCTGAAACAAAATGAGTAACTGTGTGTACATTTATTATTTGTTCCTTTGTTGGTGGAAAAATTGCTTTAGGCACCTTGAAGATGATGTTAAGTTCCAATGTTTTTTTTGCCCAAAAGTAAATGATGATATCTGTTATCTATTCTCACTGTTCAGTGCCTGTTTTCCATCTACAACTTTATAATGTGTTGCCAAACAAATGAATCAATTCACTTGCATGGATATTTGAAAATGGAATGTATTTGCTTGCAGAGTCACGTGTCATTGGATATGTGTACATATAAGAATGTAAAAACAAATTTATTTATTTCAACAGCCCTGGGATTATATCCTGAAAATTCTCGGCTCCTGGAAAAAAAGGCAAAGGTTCTATGTCAGCTTTACCGCTTCAATGATGCTTATGAACTTTTACAGGCTTGGCTTCGAAGAGATCCACAGGTAAAAAAACTCTCTATGTAGTTGAACTTATTATTCCCAAAAATAAGAGAGCAGTATTTCCTAACTCTTATTTCAAATATCATAGTATATATGTTAGGCTGGAGAAAAATTTTTCGTTTTTAAAAAAATTTTTACTTTTTTCATTGCCGTATGTAACCGTATCAACTGTTTGTAGGTAAGGCTGCCAGATTCCTAATCATAAGATCATTGGTTTGCTTCCCAGTCTGGGCCAAATGTTGGGTGTTGTGGAAAGAAATTTTCAACAATTTTGCCTTTTTACTCCAGGGTGGACATGGGTAATCTGCTGAGACAATGAAAGATTATATTGTTATTATGGTAATGTCTTAGCATCTTTTAAATGATAGTTTGCACTGATGCTTCTGGGGAAGCTTATGATGTTTCTTCATGTTTAAGGATCCCTTTCGGTTGCTCTGAATTGTATAACACCCGGAACCTTCTTTAGGGCAAATGAATGGATCTTTTGTACACATGGGTTTGCACTTCAGCTTATTTACCCTATCCGTACGCCCTGAGGTCATTTTGTACTCCCAGGGTTGTATTTTTCACCTTTTAGAATACTACTAGTTCAAAGATCTCTTTGAAACTTTCAGTATTTTAAAAAAACAAACATTTTGACAGACTGCTATGCAAAGCGTATGGATCGGATTAACGGGTAAATTTCCTCTTTGGAAAGTGGTGGCACAGACTTCCCCACGTCGTATGGATATGATTGTAAAACATGACGTACGGGTAGGGTTCATGGATTTTTCAAGAAATCTGGCAGTACGAAAAAATATCTTTGTTAATTAAGATTTAATTTTTTGTCTCTATGCTTATTTATATGCCACAGAAAGTAATGTTACTGATGCTTTACTGAATCCTTAAGCAATATATTTTGTTGAAACTGAAAGAATAATTGTGTTGGAGTTCATTTCATGCTATTCTGTTGGTTTGACAGAACACGTTGGCAAGGAAAGAACATGACAGACTTAAAGCAATCCTCAGTTTAGTGGAAGGCGATGATTCTGACGATGATGAAGAAACTAAGGACAGCAAGACGAATGTCTCAAGCACGGAGAAAAATGCTAGTGAGGAAAACAAAGCGTCTCTGGCACTTTTTCCACAAAAGACTCAGAACGACGATGCAACGGGTGACAAAGACAAGGCGTCCTTTGGCACCTCGAGCAAGTCTGCATTCTCATTGTTCAGTAAACAACCTTCCCCTCAGCATAAGAAAAATGAAGGTATACATGCTCCTCTCTTTCTACATGCTCCTGATTGGTTTCTTTTCCTGTCGTAAAGAGATAATGAAGTAAATATAGGGTTTCAATGTCAAAACACAATGTGAGGACACCATGCTTTACATTCTAATTTGAAATTTGTTTATAAGTTTCTCCTTGCAATATTTTAATATTCCAACATTCTAAAATAATAATCTGGATTACAAAATTTTGCCTAAAAGCCAGCTCATCTTTGTATATATTTCTTCATCCCTGAACAGAATAAATCTTCCTTTTCTTTGCACATCTATTTGCATATTATTTTCTATTCTCTCTATGATTTTAGGAGCTTTACATACCTTATGAATGGGGAGACTATATTTGTGATATAAGTGATATCAGTCAATGAAGATCTGAATGGCAACAGCCATATGTGACTGTTTTCATTTTAAAATTGTCTAGTCATTTCCTTGTCTTTTGGCTGTGAATTGCCCCTTTATGAATTCAATTTCTTTGTGGGGGGGAACTTTTCCTGAACAATCTCCCCATCATTAGAAATCTTTGTTTTATTGTGTCTGTACTATTCGTGTGAATCTTATTTCCTCCATTTTCTCAGGTCAGTTATGTTGCAAATCATGGGTGTTTGCCATGTAGTACTCTGAATTTTGTTCTGTGCCTTTTATCCGTGTAGAAAGTCAAATTGGGGAAGTTTGTGATGTTTGTTAATGCCAGTCATGAGATACTGTGGTCTGAAATGTGTTTATTTTTCTGTACTTTTTTAACTTATATTGTCTTAGTTTAATGAAGAAAGGTGAAGGATTTGTGGAGATTATATGCTTGATAACTTTTCTACTGAAAAATAATGATAATAATAATAATAAGTAGCATTTGTATACCGCATGTCCCCACTCAAAAGCAAGCTCTATGCGCTTTACACTATATTATTACCCCAGCAGACCATAGAACACTCAGAAACATTCTCAGCTTCCCGGAAAGCATTCAGTGCAAGCAGTCGGTTAAGCGCTCAAACACTAACAAACTGACAAGATCTTTCACTGTCTATAGGATATTATCAGTCAGTCATTCATTGTGCAATACATTTTTTAACTCCCTTTTTTTTCCATGCAGCCCAGTGCGTTCACATTTGACATTTTGAAGAATGATGAAACATTTTTCTTTGCTCGGCAGATCCTTCATCATCATCATCATCATCGTATCTCAGTCTGTCTCAGAAAACAGACCCTGACAAGCGCAGCCAATACTACCTCCACAGACAGAAACTAGAGGCGGCCGACACACACGAGTGGCAATTTCGAGCCCCTCCTCGTGGCTTGGCTAGTGATGAATACGGCATTTGCAAGCGGTACAGAGCCTTTGTTGTTATTTTAGTCTGCTGCTGCTACTGCTTCTTCTTTTTTTTCTTCTTCTTCTTCTTCTCCATATTCTTCTTCTTCTCCTCCTCCTCCTCCATTTGAAACAGATGTCAGCAATCATGGTTTGCCATTTTTCTCTCTTCTTGGATTCTCTAAAAAAAGAATACTTCTTATTGTCTATGGAACTGGATGTGGTGGTTTGAATTTTAAGAAGTTTGTAGCTAATTTGATGTTTACCCCAGAGGGTTATATTTCTGTCAAACAAAAGTAAATTTATGAAAAATTGGCTTCATTATTTTTATATTTTTTGCTTTCTTTATTATGTTTTTTTCATCGTGGTTTACATTTAAAGCATAAGTAGATTGGTTGTTTGCTTTGTGTTGAAGTAGGTACAGTGTAGCCAATTTTCCTAGTCTTTCCTGGCAGGGTATGGGCTTGCTTGTGAAGTCTCACCATAAATTAATTTTTAAGAGCTTATGTTGGAACCCACACAATCATTTGTCCTGGTATTCTGCGCCTAGGTATAAGGAAACTGGAAGATGTACGTTTGGAGAGAAGTGCACCCAAGCCCACTCGGAGGCGGAGCTGGACGAGTGGAACCACCGGTATGCCGTACGCAAGCAACAACTGCAGGAGTCCCTGGACGCCCGGGCTCAAGGGGGCACCTATATTGAACAGCTCCTTGAGAAGCTCATGTCTCAAGATCCGCCAAAGATGGTTGTAAGTACTGTCAAACCTGCTCTAACGACCACCTGTCCAAGACAATCACATGTACAAATGGCCACTCTCATTTCCCCTTGCGGTTTTTTTTTCCAAATACTCTAATATTAGACACTGTCCAAGACCTCCACCTGTCTAAGTCAACCATTTTTCTCCTGGACAACGGATGGCTGTCTTGGACAATTTCAACTGTATCACTCAAAATTAAAATTTAAAGATAGCATGTCTCTGTCAGTGGGGGAAGTCATCGGGAGGTCCGACTTCATTTACTGTCCCTTTTTTTTTTTTCTTGTTTCCGTCTGTCAATCTTACTTTTCCTTCTGCACACTTGGCCATTATTACATCAATGTACTGCTCTTTTCTGGAATTCAAACTCTTGTCTAAAAAAAAAACAACCAAAAACTGATAGATGTTGTTGTGGTTCCTTTTCCTCTTTTCATGCAATTGATGTGAATGGATTGTCAAATGTGAGTTTTCATAAATGCATAATACATATTTTGCCATAGAGTACCAGTTTTCCTCAGAGAAGTGAATAACGTTATTTTATTTTAGTTTTGTCCCTTGCGGCTATTTTTGTGTGCCCACCTCATCTAGGTCTGTGGAGTTTCATTTTGTGGCTTTAATTTAAACAGTTAGGATGATGTTTTATTTTGTGGGCTATCTTTACGATAAAAATGTTATTGTAATTTAGTAGTGAGCCAATAGTACACTTTCTCCTAATTTATGTCAGCAGGATATCAATATGATTTTAATTTAAGAAAGAAAAGCTTAATTTTTACATTTATCGTGATACAGACAAAGGTCTCTATTCCAGGTAAAAAGTTTTAAAAGGGATTTTTTGTCAAACCATATATGATTGTAAATGTTGTTTATAGAGATTTTTAACGCTTTTATTATTACAGTTGGTTGAAAATATGGATTTGGTCAAAATCCATGAGAACTCTGACCTGAAAGTGAGCAATTCCACCAAGAAATGCACAAATGCGTGGACTTTTACAGTCACCAGCAAGGTATGACCTGTTGTGGGAAGTGTCGTTTTATGTTGTCCCTATATTTACCAAACGTATAACATGCCACAGGTAGAAAAAAAGCAACATATTATTGGGTCCGAATGGGTCGTGTGTGGTGTTTATAATGCTGTGAGAAAGGTGGACGGAAAAATTAGCTGAGGTAGACAAAGAATAACTCGCATAAAGAACTTGAAAAGTCGGATGTCAAGAAGATGGAATGTGTAGGGTTTTTTAGCATCTCATGGGAGAACTGAGTGGAGATTCTTGACCAGCAATGTCTGTGCCAGATCCGGCACTTGGAGAAGAAATTATTGCTGCTTAGGTTGTTGGGGTGTGCTCCTGGCTGGGTTTTTATTTCTGTTCCTCTAGTTTTTCTTAGCGTCTCCTTGTTTTCTCATTGTACTTAACACTTTGTTTCCTCATCTCGCCGATTGGCGACGTTTACCACCCAGTTTCTTTGGATTTTCTCCAAAATATGATGGCAAAGTGTTAATAAACTTCTTTTTTTTTTTCATTTTGCTTCTGTGTATCTTTTCCTTTTGTTTTCCCTCACCTATACATTGAATTTGTGTAATAGAACTTTTCCGACTCAGTGTCACATATCTCTTTGCTTCAACAAACATTGTACAGCATTTAAAGTCTTCTAGAGACTAGGAGCTCTATAAATTCACATTATTATTATTATTATTGTATACATGGAAAAGGGGTAATTTTTATTATTATTTATTATAAACACGGGAAAGGGTAGCGGTTTTGTGATGTGCCATTTTGTGTGCCCCCAGCTGTGTCTGCACTGTGTGGCCCTGATGATGGACACCCACCGGAGCTACTTTCACATCTCCAGCATCTCCGTGGGGCCCAGGAAGACGCAGAAGTACCAGAACCTGGAGAACCAGTGCCAGGAGTGGATCAACCAGGACACGCTCAGCAAGGGCCAGGGAGAGTTCGTCTACAGGGTCAAGGTATGCTGTTTCGCATTGGACCTGGGTGTGTGTGTGGTGGGGGGGGGGAGGGGGGGTCATAGTCTTCTGTGCAGACAGAGTTTTAGTTTAGATATAATGAGAGTTTTATGGCACTTGCAACACAAATAGGTTTTATAAATTATCGGGACACAGTCAGCAAGGGCCAGGGAGAGGTTGTCTACATGGTCAAGGTATGCTGTTTCACACTGGACGCGGGTGAAGTTTGTTTGTTTTTTTTGTTTTTTGTTAGGTCATTTTTGTCACGCTCTTCTGTGCAGTCAAGAGTTTCAGTTTAGTTGTAGTGAGAGCCATTTCACTTTGGAGCGGGGTGTGTTGCTTTTTTTTATTTTGTCATCGTCTTCTGTAGGGGCAGAGTTTTCGTTTAGTTGTAGTGTGAGTTTTATAGCACTTGCAACACAAATATGTTTTATGAATTACCAGGACACCCTCAGAAAAAGGCAGGGAGAGTTTGTCCTCAGGGTCAAAGTATGTTGTTTCACATTGGGCCTCTGGGTAGTTAGCAGGTAATCTTGTGTGGTTTGTTCTTTCTTTCCTATCCAACATCTATCGTCCTTATCTCTCCCTTTTTTTAAAATTATTTTTTTGGGTACATTACTTTCTAGTAACACCTCTAATCTGTGGCACATATGTGACCTAATTGTGTTACAAGTGCTGTAAAACTCTTGCTAACATGACAAGACAGAGTCTAAGATGGAACCTCCTGGGGAAAAGGAAGGCCAAGATCAATCTGGGGGGCTGGGTTTAGAGGCAGATCCCAGGCATATGGGATACAAGTGACTGGAGGTGGAGAAGATTGCCCAGAACGGAGACAAGTGGAGAGCTCGGCTGCTTTTTTTCCTTCATTTTCATCTAAATGCAGATGCTTATTGGTGGATGCTATAGGGTGGTCTGCTTCTTTTTCTTCACTGTTACTTTTTTTTGTGTCTGTTTTCTGGCAAAATGTTACTGTTGTTGTGCTAACTTACAGTAAGCTATGACTCATGCAACTTCTTGTTTATCTATATTACAGTGCACATGAAAATGAGTATTCTCTTTCCTTTTCAGGTTGTCTTTAAGACAGATATTTACGGAACGTTTCGTCAGACAATTGTTTTCGATTTTGGTGTTGAGATGATCCTCATGAGAGAAGTGCAGGTCGAGTCTGCTCCAGCCACCGACCCGGAGAAGATCCGTAAGGAAATCACGCTGTCCGAGGCCCACAGGTGGAATGAGAGGACTGTCACTTTAGTTTCTTTTGAGCCTCGGTGAGTCTACTGTCAATTTGTCTTTGATAGATAGGTAGAAAGAGAACTTGGTTCAATTTTTTTTAAGTTATGTTCTTTAGATTGTTTTTTGCTCTTGAGGCTTTTTGCTGAAAAATTAATCGACAAGCCAGAACTGCCAATATATCAGAGAAGACAAATATGTCATAGGGACTATGACTTCAGAACGTTTTTGTTAATTCTGTTTCTTGGCATAATTATGCCTAAGGTATACCAGTGTACTATTTCTGTCTCAAGACTGGGATTTTTGTGTTTGCGTATTTGGAACTGTTGATTGCCTAAAACCTTTTTGTGACGTATAGTTTTTCAACTTTCACGGTGTCCAGTTTTTGCTAGCCAGGACAGAGCAGTTTCAAACGTTTGTGGGTTGTGTTACAGTTTTGCTCTTAAGTTTTAAACTATTTTATAAAAAACAAAGTATTATACTTTTTTTTAGAAGGAGAATTGGACAGCCTATCATATGAAGTGAAATTCAAGAACTTTTATTAGAGAACATTTTAAGGCACTTTACTGAAGAAATAGTGGGGAAACATGCAAAATGTGAACATACAAAAGTTTACAAACGAAGTGACTATTCAGGCAAGTTTCTGCGTCCCTGTTCTCTTTTTTGAAGAAGCATATACACATTTTAGACCAAAAAAAAAGAAAATACTCCAGGGTGTGATACTCACGAGAACACTGTTTAGAAAGAAAATAAAATAACTGCAAAAATCCCAGACAAAATCATGTTTTAAAGATTTCCTTGATTCATACCACTTCATTGTTACAAATTTTGATCTTTAATCAGGTTTCCGGTAACATTGTTTTCAAAGCAGTCATAAAATCCCGTTTGGTGTATGTGTTATTGTCCTGTCTCTTGATTGCTGTTATCAGCTTATTTTAAGACATACAGAGTAGGGGACTATGGGGTCTTGGCGTGCAATGTTGGACATACAGTGTACGGGAGCAGTCATGAAGAGGTTGTAAGCTATGGTCTGGAAAAACACTTATTTGTATTGCCATACAAATGGCTTCAAATAATGTAGTATATTGTGGTGCCTGCAGACCTGTTTCTCACAGCGAAAGGGAGAGAGCTCTATTGGCCAAGTACACCCTCCCACAGCCCGACAAGTTTTGTCCCTCGGAGACTGTCATGCACAACCTGAGCAAAGAGAACTATCGCCTCTGGATGCATCAGATGCTCTACATTGAAGAACTGGATCAAGTGAGATATATTTCAAGGTGAGTGTCTAGAAAACTCAACCCATAGAATTTGAACAAAGGAGTGACAGGGAAAAGCCGAATACAGAAGTTTAAAATACTTGTTTGATAAGTGATAATGAACTTCAGTGTTGTATTTTTACAGAGTTCTGATAGACATGTTTTGAAAGTGGCTAACATAGTTGGGATAATGTATTTATTGGCCCTTTTAATTTGTAGAGTTTTGGCATTTCTGACATAAGTATGGTTTTTATCATTTCAATATTTAAGAAGTTAATTACATAAGTATTTGTTTTGATGTGAACTTTTAACATTATTATCATTAGAGATTGGTTATTTTGAGCAGATGTTATCGGAATGGAATGTTTTCTCTACTGAAAGGAGGTGGAATTCTTCTGTAAACAGCTAGTTTGTGATTTGTGGGGAGGAGACATTGCATCTAATTAAAAATTACTAACAAATGATTTTGTGATAATTGTTCATTATTTATTCTTCAAGTACGACAACAGTTGCAAAGCTTTGTCCATAAGAGATGGCACTTTCTCACACTCTTTGTTTAATGTTTTGTTTGTTTAATCAAAATGCACTCTTTCATAATTTATAATGTACCCTATCAGTATTTGCAACGTACGCTTCAATGATTTACTCAGAATACCCATCAGTAATTTATAACATACTCGAATCTCCTTCGGCTCAAAACAGAATGCATCAAATCACAAATCTTGGTTCTCATTTTTCAGATTCAACGTGACCACAGCTCTTCAGTTGGTGAACAGATTTTTGCTGATGCCGAGCCCGCTGTCTACGGCCAAGTACGCTCAGGGTGGGGAACTTTTCGCTCGGATGGAACTGGAGGATGACCTGTCGGAGGACTCCATGGCCGGCAGGCTCATCCTGCAGGCTTCACACGTGGCCTGGGTGGCCGAAGGAAAGAAAGAACGACCAGAAAAGGTGCAGTTTTGAGTTCTGTCACAGAACTTTTTACATCACTTGTTTTGATTAACTGTAGTGTTGTTCCACTCATTTTGTGCAGCTGTAAAAATAAAGCCTAACCGTCCTAACATTAATTCTCTCAGAAATGTATTTTGTTTTGTGTGCAATTATTTGGTGCCCAATGGGGTATTGTTGGCGCTTGAAGTTACAATTCATCAGTAAATTGCTAATTTGTTTGGTTTATTTCTGCAGGTTTATGAAGCTCTTATTGAAGACAAGGGAAAGAACTTCATCTTTATTCGCCTCTCAAAGGCTTGTGTTGATGAGCTTGGACTGTCATGTGACCAAGAATTTACTGCTCAGGTGAAGAAAACTTGGTGTCACTTTCATCATTGTATTGTTTAAAAGCTGTAAGATATTCATTAATTTACGCCAGTTTTAAGAACTGAATAGTTTTTGTTGCCTGCATGCAGTATTCAGATCTGTATTACATTGTTCTGTATAAAAAACAATAACTTTCTTTCCTTCAATTGCTTCTGTCTATATTTTCTCTCACACTGTGTGCGGATGTGCTTCTTTTTACTTTAACAAACAAAATAAGGATATATCCTTATATATCTTTTCTGAAACACGTTTGCATGAGATCCTTTAGAGCAACTCCTTTTTCTTGTCATAAGGAAGTAGTGATATCAAATATACACTTTTGTAAGGATTCCTTAAAAATGACGCTAAAAGGTTATCTTTAAACAAATTTTTCTACAGTATACTGTACTGTTGTCATGCTTTTTTCCCTCAAATTTATAAATATGTCAGTTTCCTTATCTTTCCGTATCATTTGTTCAAAATATAAATCTTAAAATGTGTTTTCTTATTTTTGGCTTGTTCTATCAGATTCAGTTCCAGCTGAATAGATTGTCCATGTGTGAGATGCACTCTGCTGTTGACGGTCTGCCTACTTTGGACATTGTCTTCCCAGACTTGGAGAAAATGCCTGACAAGTTAGATTTAGATGAGAGGTATTTTTTGTTTGTTTCGTTGTTCAATGCTTCAAATTTTATTCAGGTTTGATTTGCTCTGGGTGTCTGATAATGACAGTGATAGATCAATCTTCATTTTCCTTTTTCCATAGTTTTCATTTGCATGTTTTTCTCAGCTTTATGTGGCCGATCATTTATCTAGGTTTGTTGTTTTTGGGTTTTTATCTCACAACTAAGAGGGCTATTCCAAAATGTGCCCCAATTCACTTGATATTATTTCAAATGTTTTTGAAAAATTGTTTCTTCAAGTTACTCATAGTCTCTTCATTTCCCTCTTTTCGGTACATTCTCTTGCTTTTTTTCTTAACACTTACAACACTCGTTATTTTAAGACACTGCTCTGTGTTTTAGATGAACTTGAATTGTAGAAAATCCAACCTAGCTTGTGTCACGACATGTAAATTAATGTTGTTTCTATTTTCTTTTTTCTTTTTTTTTTTTTACCTACAGTATTCTTCAAGATGAGAGTGAGAAAAAACGCCTGAATGAGAAACAGAAAGATGCAGTAAGGCTGATTATGGCCAATTCTGACTTGAAGCTGCCACCCTTATTGATTGTGGGCCCTTTTGGCACTGGGAAAACTTTTACCATGGCCCAGGCCGCGAAACAAGTCCTGAAGCAAGAGAACACGCGCATTTTGATTTGCACACACTCCAATAGGTGAGTTCGATTCCTCGATATCTCCACTAGGTTTTTCATTGTTGTATTGCTGGGGCGTCACATACTTATCACATCCCGGAGACCACTTGTTGTCTGTGTGTTATTGTATTGTTTGTATGCTCCAATAACATCCCTCAGACCTGCAACATTATTTTATCATTGGTGCAATATATGATGTCTTGATATCACAGCATAATAATACTGTTTGTGCTGTACAATCTAATGGTGTCCCCGGTGAAGGGGATGACACAGAGTGTCTTTGTTGTTTC
This sequence comes from Aplysia californica, assembly GCF_000002075.1. Lineage (NCBI taxonomy): Eukaryota > Metazoa > Mollusca > Gastropoda > Aplysiida > Aplysiidae > Aplysia > Aplysia californica. The sequence continues at coordinate 640,678 of NW_004797307.1, forward strand.
AAACTGCATTGCTCTTTATCAGAATTCCTCCAACAGCTTCCTTCTGTAGATGTTTGGAGTACAGCCCCATACATTAGTCTAAATTCTGTCTGTCTTAATTTTTCCATGTGCTTCTTTTTATTCAAACAAGCTAACTCAAACCAACTGAAATAACACTTGCATTGTGTGTCAAACCCAGAACAATTGAATGAAAAGTGTGTGTGTGGGTCAGCACATGTGCGTGCATATGCGTGTGTGTGTGTGTGTGTACATGGTGAAACCAATATGCCAGATTCTGAACAATAAAGATGTATCTTATCATATCTACCTCTTGTGTTGTGTGTTAATTGCAGCGCGGCGGATTTGTACATTAAGGAATTCCTTCACGACTACGTGGGGTCCTCGGAACACGTGGAGGCCCGGCCCCTGAGGATCATGTACAAGTTTCGGTGGATCCAGACGGTGCCCGAAGTTGTGCTGGAGTACACGCTGCTAGAGCGAGAGGGCCCGATGGCCGGCACATTCAGAGAACCCACGGTGGAGGACGTCATGGCCCACAGAGTCATCATCACCACACTCAACAGCTCAAGATGCGTGGCAGACTTGGATTTGCCGAAGGGTACGGTTGAATGTCTTTGACTGTGACTGTTTTGTGAAAGTCTTTGTCTGTGACTGTAGTGTGAATGTATTTGACTGTGACTGTTCTGTGAATGTCTTTGACTGTGACTGTTCTGTGAATGTCTTTGGTGACTGTTCTGTGAATGTCTTTGACTGTGACTGTTCTGTGAATGTCTTTAACTGAGTTTTCTGTGAATGCTGTTGGTTGTTTGGGCTGAGGCAGCTCACTATGTGGTACTGCGCCAGAAAAAACCTTTTTGTTTGAGAAGTATTAAACTAGACATTCAACATTTTAAAAAATTTTTAAACACCTTAGTTGATGGAAACCATGCCCTTAAATTCCCGAAACATACTCCAGGACACAGTAATTTGAGATGGCTTCCCCCCCCCCTCCTTTCTTCAGAAACCCCCAAAATAGGTAAAAACAGTTTTGTTGGGGGTTATATTGTGTTGTTGTTTTTTCTGGGTCTTTAAGGTTGACTGGAAACAAAAAATTAACCTGTGAATATAATGCACTATTTTTCAGTTGAGATATGAAATTAATGGTGCAACTTGAAATATAGATTTTTTTGCTGAACAGACTTGCAGAATGATATTACGACTTATATGATGGCTTAAAACATTTGAAAACATGATTTATTTCATCTGAATGGTTGGCATAAGGTAACTGGTACTAGGGGCATATGCCTCTTATTACCCTTTATGAAGTTTGTAACTTAAAACGAGAAAAGGAAAGGTAGCTTAAGTTGTTCTGCCCATTTGCCAGTGGTTTGTGATGTGTTATCTGAGGAATTCCAAAGTGCATGAGATTGATGTTAATGAAACGGGCATAGTAAAAGAAATGCATATGAAAGACTTAATCCGTATGCTTGTAATAAATTAACAAGAATTTTTATACTTTTATCCAGATGCCTTCAGCCATATATTCATTGATGAAGCAGCGCAGTCGTTTGAAAGCGAGACGTTAATTCCTCTGTCAGTGGCCCATGAGAAAACTCGGATCGTGTTTGCTGGAGATCACATGCAGGTCTGTTGTTTGTTTGTTTTGGGGGGTGGGGGGGGGGTTATATTACTTTCGTATTGAGGCTGTGAATGTTTAAAATATATTAATTGTTCTTGCTTGCTTTTCAGAATTTCGAATTCTGTCCTTACATTTTATGTTTAATTCTGTCATGCCATTACTGGGTTTTTTTAAAAGCAGTGTTAACTTGTTGATGATATATTCGAGGCTCTGAAAGTGTGGCACAAAATGTGAAGAAGTTATTTTTTAAACTTTTCATTTGATATGTTGATTGGGGGCAAGTAGATATTATATGTTGTTCCTTCAGGACAGTGTATAATGTTGTAGCGTCTTTCATTTTTATCAAACTCTAGTCACTGAGTTTTATCTCTCTTATTCTCTTTGTCACACTTGTACAGATGAGCCCAGAGGTGTATTCTGACTTCACAAGGCAGCAGGGCTTTCATGCCTCACTCTTGGAGAGGCTGCATGAGCTGTACCCCAAGGAATGTGTTTACAAGGTCAGTTTGTCTCATTTTCTCCAAGACAAAGTTTGTATGTCTAATATATGATTGATTTACCAAAAGTAGAACGGAACTTCCATTAAATCATGGATGGAAGTCTTTCGTGTTCTGTCAGATTTCCATTGTCTGGTGGTCAGCAAAAAGGAGGTTCCCTCTTGTGAATGTATCAGTTTTGAAAAACATGACAGTCTCTGATGCTAGCTAGCGAGGGGTATATTGTGCATACATCATTGGCCATTTTAGCATGGTGAGGCTGTGGTCACTGTTATGGAATGGGTAATAAACATTTAAGCCTCATCAAGAGAGGATGTTATTTACAATGGTGTGGTAGTTTTGAGTGTTTTGGATTTGGGCATCTTTCATCTTTTCAAAAAACCAAGTTTGACGAGCACTGTGTACTGGAACAGCGATATCCTCTTTCTACATATCTATATTTCTCAGTTGGAGCTTGGGAGGAGCCAGCTTAAAGGAGTGGTCCTCAATTGCTGGGGTTTTGTTTGGGGGCAGGGGAAGGTGCTATCAATGTCAGATAAATCTTTAATGACTGAAGTGTACATAAGTTGCTCTAGTTTACATTACTTCCCCTTTCTAACATCGCTCACTTGAATTCTTCCAAAGGTAATGCTTTGTGAGAACTATCGGGCTCATGCTGCCATCATTGACTTCACGTCAGAGCTTTTCTACGACAACAAGCTCATTTCCAGTGGCAGTATAGTGGCTCATGAGCAGTTCTACCCACTCACGTTCTATGCAGCAAAGGGAGAAGAAATCCAGCATGAGAACTCCACCGGATTCTACAACATGGCTGAGGTAATGTTTGGACTGAATGATTTTACCAATAAAAGAAATGAAGCAAAATTCCATTTAAACTGATACAAACAATAATTAAGAAATCTTGATACATGATAACGCACCATTGCAAATAATCAATATGCTGTTGCTGGTTGGTGCTGTCTGTTGTCCAAAGTTTACTATCTTGTCATTTTTCACATAATATTTTTTGCAGTAAGTGCAATCATGCGTGCTTAGTTGATTTACATGGTTTGACCCCTTAGGATCTTATAAAGGGTTTCTTTAAGGGTGATGAAATAATGTTTCAATATCAATTTCATTAATGATACTAATTCCACAGTACTATTTACACTGAAAAACTATGATCCTTCCGTGGGAGATTTTTTTAAGATCAGATGATTAATTAATGTGGGTTTTTTTGTTTGTTTCAGGTGTATGAAATTGCAGAGAGGGTTGATGAGCTGAAAAAGAAATGGCCTGATTCCTGGGGCCCTTTTGATAACAATGGAATCAGCATCGTTGCTCCGTACTCTGATCAGGTGAGTTTCCTAGACAAGTCGCTTCAGAGTCTTTGTCTTTGTCTTTTTTATCTTTATTCTTCGTCTTTTAAAGCCTTTGTCATAGTCTTTTTTATCTTTCTTTTTCTTCTTTTTGAGTTCAGTCATAAAACAATTTTATCATAATCGCTCTTTTTTTTTTTAGCTCAGTGATAGCTGATTGTAAGATCTTCAGCCTGTGCTTGTTAAAGTTGCAAATGTTGTTGTTATTTCTTCCAGAGGATAGGGTCCCTCCTCTTTTCTCATTTATTATTCCTTTCAGAGGATAAGAGTCCCTTTTCATTTCATGTTTATTCAGATGATAGAGTCCCTTGTCTTTTCTCATTTGTGTTTCACGGGTGGTTGGAGGGCGCCACTGGAAGGTCCTACTTCTTTACTTTCCCTGTGTTATTTCTGTCTGTCTGTCTGTCTGTCTTACTATTTCCTAGTACGAAATGATCATTTACTCAAACAAGGACTCAAAGCTCATTTATTTTTCCTATTAGAGGATAAGATCCTATGTCTTTTCAGAGGTACTCTTTCTGCCTTAGAAGGAAGGCACTCCAAAATTGTTAATATATTTCATGTTGTAATATGCAAAATTGGGGTTTATGAATTTACCTTTTGTGTTGATCCTACAAAATGTTCAGTCTCTGCAATATGAATTATTCTCTCTCAGGTTGCGCGGATCAGGCTGGAGCTTCGCAAAAGAAAATTGTTCAATGTCAATGTGGAACGTGTCCTCAACGTTCAAGGTGAGTGGTGAAAGCATACTCGATTAATCTATATGTGATAATTGTGTCGTAATAATGATATTTGTCAATTTCCCTCTATTGACTGTGTCATTAATTTCCTAAGTCTATTTCAGGTAAGTTTTTTAATTTTCTTTTTCTTTTTGTAACCTTTTCTTGTACAGTTTTATATGAGTAGTCTATTGGTTTCATGGATGGGGTTTACCTGTTTTTATGTCATCTCATTATTGTTTCTAAATTTTTATCAGGTGGGTGTTGAGCTTTGCCCACGTGAGAGAAAGTGGGACCTAAATTTGTTTCACTTAACACCACCTTCAACTCAAGAGTGGCAAACGGAAAAAAATTATTGAGAGAGAGTACACGTGTTGTGAAAAGTTACGTACTTCTTTAAGTAAGGGGTTTAAAATGAACAAATTTCTACATTTTTGTAAAGTCTTTATGTGACTGTTCTCATCGTTGCTGTAGCTGTTTCATTGGTTTTGTGACTGAAGCATTATGTTCTAGTATAGATAGTTGCATACTTAGATTGAGGGATTTACAAAAAAGTGGCATTGAAAGTTTCAACACGAGAAAGTTACATTCATCGTTGGTCAAAGACCCGTTTTCCCACACATGCACGCACACACACATACACACACACGCGCAGAGTCTCTCTCATACACACAAAATCACACATTCATTCACACTGAGTGAACATTGAGCTGGAAATTACAAAATGTAAGTATGCACAGTGACGTGAAATACCGCATTGTTTTCATGTCTTGCTGCGCAGGCAAACAGTACAGGGTAATCATGCTGTCCATCACGAGGACTCGGCTGACGTGCAGGTCCGACCCCAACATGGAGGAGTACATGGACTTTGGGTTTCTCTCCAACATCAAACTGCTGAACACGGCTATCACACGAGCACAGTCCCTAGTGGTGGTCGTGGGAGACCCTGTCTCAGTCTGCCTGGTTGGAAAGTGCAGGTAAGGATGAAAAAAAGTTTTGAACTGAGTAATCTGGTGAATGCTTTTCTTTTCTTTTTTTTTTAGATCAGTAAAGCATGTGGTTTAAGCTTTGCCCAATTCCTTTAAGTCTATTAACGTATGGAGTACTCTTCTCAAAAACTTAATGCTCAAGGGAATTCTTACCTCAGAAGACATGTGAAGGTGCCAAATTTGAATGTTTGATTGTCTCATGAAAACCTCTTTTATTTCAAACATCTGTCTATCTCTGCTTTGAAATCTCAATCATTTACTCAGCAGGTGCTAGGAAGGTGCCACTGGTTGGTCCTACTTCTTTACTTTCCCTTTGTTGTTTCTGTCTAACTTTTCCGCAGCACTAAATGACCAGTATTGTGTCAATGTGTTTTCTTTACTCAAACAAAAATAATTTACTCATATTCCTCCAACAGGAAAATTTGGGAATACTTTCTGGAGATCTGCCACGACAACGACAGTCTCCACGGCATCTCCTGGGTCCCCCTGAGGGAGCAGCTGGACCGAGCGGAGCTGACCAAATCGTTCGTGCTGAACCCACTGGCCCCAGAGTTTGTGCCCAACCGTCAGTACCACAGCTCCCACGCCGGCCAACAGGACGCTCACGGGGGCGTGTTCCCGGGCATGCCACACCTCAACGCGTGGCCGGGCTATCCGGGGATCATGCCAGGACAGTACTTCCCTACGGTATGCGTTGACATCATGGTTTAGTTTAATTCTTCTTCCCATTTTCTGTTAACTTTCCTTTATTTTTTTTTAATTCCCCTTTCTTATTCGTTTTCTTGTTGATTTTATTACTTCACTTTATCCTCCATCTTCTACATTTTTTATTCTCTTTCTCGTACTGTCTACTGACGTCTGCTTTAACTCATGTTCTTGTTAATTTGTACTCCCCTTTGTGCTCCATCTTCTATTTCTTATTACCTTGTGTTCCTGTGCTGTCTACTGCCGTCTGCCATCTGCATAAATTTTTTTTTTTTTGGGTGTTGTTGTTTTGTTTTGTTTTTAATTGTTTTCTCTACATTGTCCTTCTTCTGTCTTTATTAGTCTTTGCGTTTTCCCTATTGTTGTTGATTTTTCTCTCAAAGTTTGTAATCCATCCATTATAGCATACCTTACATGGGGCCTTAAAATGTGAAGGTCTCATTGGATTAAAGATTTGGGAAAAAAATCAATCTTGATCAAACTGGTTTTAGCTGTACAGTTCTTATAGATGATCAATCTCTCAAAAGTGCTCATAGCTCATCCTTGGTTGTTTTTTTGTTGTTGTTTTTTTTGGAGGGGGGGGGGGATGGTTATTGCTACTATTGATAAGGATGGCGTTAATTATTTAGTAGTAAGATTACTTTGTCTACAACACATTTTTCTGATAAAATTGATTGTCCTCTTCTCGTAAGAGTGCTAGAGCTCAGTGTTGTTGATTTTTACTTATGTGGCCATTTCCTCTACATAAAACATAGAATCATCCCTTTCCTGGCAGGAAAGCACATGTTGTTTTTGAAGGTATTCTCAACATTTATACCAATTAAAATTGATCATTATTGTCTGTTTCAACTGGATTCTTTCTTTTTTTTTTCACTCTCCTTGTTCCAGATGTACTCACCATTCTACCAACAGCCCATGTACTCTCAGTACATTCCAAACCTGTTGCCAACAATGTTGTACCCTCCACACTTTGGGCGGGGAGTTCTTCCAGGGAAGCAAATGTTTGGACGCTACGTCCCTCCTAGTGGCCCCTTCCCTTACTCTCGAGGCGGTCACATGGGACGGGAGGGCATACCGCGAACAGTGGACATGCCGGGTGCTCGGAACATCCGACCATCTCGTGGAGGGAGACACATGTACTACAACCATCCCCGTCTGCCGTTCCCACCAGTTCCCCACTCTGGCTTCGCTCCCCTGATACAGCCCAACCAGCCACACGGGAACTATATCTATCTACCTGAAGACCCAAGAGCATTAGCCTTCGCCCCCCATCATCAGCCAGGCGTCCACCCCTACTTAGCGGCCTCGCATCCCTTCCCTCCCCACCACCCTATGAAGACGTCCATGGCGGCTTACGGCGGTATGGCTCACGCCTCTGGAGGGGGGATGGTCAACCCACACTACCACCCAAGTCACCACCAGGGATCACCTTCCCCACAGTCCACGCCGAATTCTCACAGTCCGCACCTGGGCCTCACCCGAGACCGCTCCGACACTTCTGACAGCGCCCGTATGGCCGATTCTCCCAGCTCTGGAATTCAGCTGTTGCCCAATGTCAAACATGTCCCCGCCCACCTGCTGGGCAAGCCCGGAGAGGTGACCACATCAGCTGACCAGATGGCAGGAAGTCCGACAGGCAATAGGATGCACGTCTCGGGTCTCCGACGTGAGGATCGTGCCCCAGCTCATGTCTCCAATCGTCCGTACAGCCCGGCCAACTATGCTAGGGAAAGGTCTGGTTCGGGGGAGACGCCTCTGTCCAGGTCTTACAGTCCAGCTAATTACCTGAGGGACCGAGCGGCGTCTGGCGAGGACATCCACTCCCGGAGGTCCTACAGCCCAGCCAACTACGCACGAGACGACCGGCGGAGCTCAGGGGAAGACGCAAGCTCCAGTCATGAAAGATCGATGTCAATTTCTCCTCCCATTCCACTATCGCTGGCATCATCGAGCCTGGTCTCCTCCAATGGTGCGGAGATCAAGGAAAGCAACGGCTCCTCAAATTTGAACAATCGAAGGCAGAGGCCAAATTTGAAGCTTCGCACTGGGTTCAGTCGACAGTACAGTGATGACCTGCCCACACCCACTGTCATCACTAATATGATCCAGATGATAGATGACAACATTGATGAAGCCTCAGCGGAAGATGATTCTCCTTCCATCCTGGGCGATAACAAAAAACCCAACTTAAAACTCCGCATGACTGTTGCTCAACGCCTCCAACACCGCCAAGCTGTGGATGGAAGTGAAGCGTCCTCCTCCTCCACCCCTCCTTCCACTGAAGATTCACAGCCATCATACGCTACCATGGTAACCCGTATGACGGAACAGAAACAGAGCATGACTGCTGAGGAGGCAGCTCACCTTGAGATACAGACGCCGCGTACTCCGAAAGGCTTTATCACACCAGGTGCCGAGAGAGAGGAGGTTGATCCGTTTGGAATTCTAAAATCTTTGAATATTGGAGGGACCCCTCAATAGCTTGTTGCGAATATCTTTCCTATGCTTTTCTGTCCCATAGTTTTCTTTAGTTGTTATCTGTTTGTTCATTGTTGTAAGACAGCATTTCGCCATGTGTTGTATGAAAAATAACTTTAGGACTTCAAAAGCAGAACATGACAAAATTTATTCTTCGTGTCCTCACAAAAAAAGTGTATATATTTCCAGTTGCTTTTACATATATACTAAATCTTTTCTGTATTGGTGAAGTGCAGTAATTGTTGACAGGGTCAGAAGTTCTTTTCTTGTGAACTGTAATGCAGATTGTGGAAGAATTTTTTGGGGTCATGATAAGGCTATCTAAACCCTGTTTTTTTTTTTTTATGTATCCGTTTTGTACAGTTGAAGTCCATTTGGTACAAAGTATTCATCTAACACAATTTAATCCTGTAATATAAGAGCGTATAACTATCTGAAAATCAGTTCTATTTTTGAGTGGTATTAAGGAGCAGTTTTCTCTTTAAAGATACTGTGCATTTGAAAGATTTTTTCTTTTGTTAATTAATGCTATTCAAATAGTACTTCTTCTGTGTGTTTTTTGTTGTTGTTTTTTTTTTTTTTAATAAATTTTGTCCTTTTTTTTTTTTTTTTTTGGTAAAACTTTTAACCCTGCGTGCCTCTACTAATTCATCATCCACACCATGTAATTCTCTTGTATTTGATTGACTTTGGGAACAGAATATTCCTTTGAGACAAATGGTTTTATTGCCAGCATATAGTGCTTCAGTCTTTTAGATTTATGGCGATTCTCTGTTGAAAAATTTGGGGATGGTATAATGACAGTGTGATGGAATTTTGAGGCAGAGGCTGAATTGGTTTGGTTTTCTTTCTTTTTATGATGTTTGAAGGGGAAGTGAGATTTGGTTTTCTTTCTTCAACAGAAACAGGAGGGAAGTGGGTATCTCTTCGAAGCTTTTACTTTTTAAAAACTAATAACAACCTAGGCGAGATTGAACAACAGAGATGATGTCAAATCTCCTGTCATAAATTTCAGATTAACGGCTCCTTTTTTCTTTTTTTTTTAAGGTCGTTTTGGTAACAAGTGCCTTGTATGTGTACTGTGTAGTTAGCAAGTATTTCGCCTAGCACACCACTGTGGGCATTTCACAAAAGCCTCTTGGCTCCGTTCGTCTTAGTTACCTGTAGCATGTCTTTCTTTTCATGTATATATAGAAGAAATATCTTACTATAAGGATATCTAAAAGTGCACCCATTACGACGTCCACTGGACTTCAGTAATTATGATATTTTTACGCACATTTTTCTCCGTATCAACCTCACTTAAAAGGCTTCAGGCACAGTTTTTTTTGCAATATTACTCTCGAGTGTTTTTCACCTTTTCGCAGCTTCTTTTTTTTCTGTTTGATGTATTTGTTTCCCCCCACCCCCATTCTTTCTTGTTTGAAGTCGTGTAATCTGCAATTAACATTGTCTTTCAAATGTTCGCTCATGTCTTGTACAGTGCAGTATTTTGTTTGAGAAGAAAACAGTAGAAGATTTACAATTTTGACATTTATTTCAGTTCCTATGAGACCATCGTCTTCTGCCTGGTTCACAGTGACATTATTTGTTAACAGCCTCTCTCAGGGGCTTTTAACATTCATGTGGCTATAAAAGATACCTGAAAATTCTTCTTTGAACTTTGATCTCCTGTAGTATTGTATCCATTGACATTTATATGTTCTCATACGCATTCTGTCTAGTTATAGTTTCCTTTATAGAAAAGTAAAGACCATTTTAATTTCAAAATGATAGCTATATATGATATTCTGTTTTCCACTTGCATTTTTAGTATGAATTGTTCAAAGCTATTGTCTCTGAATTGCATAGAATGAAAAATTGAAGACACCACACTTTACTGGTTTAGAAAGAGCTTGGTTGGTCTGTCATCTTTTTTTTTTCCTCTTTCCTAGTCACACAATTTGTCACAGGTTTGCTTTGTCCTATACTACAATTTGTTCGTCTTTGCTTCAAGTCATTTGAAATTTCTCTCTGAGTATACTTTTTAGGAAAAAAAGATGATAAAAATTTTGGCAGTGTTGTTGACGTTGGGGATTATTGTGTATTACCTGCTTGTCATTCTTCTTCATATATTGTTATTGGCAGCAGCTTTTTTTTTTTTTTTTTTCGTTTTGCACATTTCTTGTACAGAGAGCCTTTAACATGAATATCTACTAGCGCTTTGGAAGAAGGGACATGGATTGTTTGAAAGAAAGATTTTGCTCTGCAGCTGGATTGTCGATAGATGACTATTCTGTGATGAAGTTATTGGGGTCACTGTGCTTTTTTTTTCCCCCAGTTCTCCGACAGTAAAACTTGTTGGTCCCTTGCTGTGTATACTGTATGGGAATGCTACTGGATGAAAAGAAGAAAGTTTGACACACATGTACTTTTTTTTTTTATTGCACAACCATGGCTAGTATGACTAGACCTTTGCAAAGTTTGGACTCTTGACCTCTAGGGTACTGGCTGTGTGTGGTAATTTGTTAAAGTAAAATATGTACATCAAGAATATTCATTTTTACCCAATGTGAAAGTACATACATCTGTATCTTTGCTATTATTCTATACAAATCTGAATTCCTCAGAAAATGTTTTATCAAACTTTTTTCTTTTCAAAAGTAACACGCAGTTGTTAGATGAAAACCATTTGACAAGACACCAAGATTAAAAGGCAGTGTGTATTGAGACCAGTAGATTTCAATGCTTGTACTTTGTATTTTGTTTATGTTTCATAGTCGTTTCTGAAGCGACCATGTTTTGACCATGAGTAGTGTACATTTTCAGTGTGTGAAAGCTTTTCACGTGATGCAGAGCCGTCATGCTGGTGAAGCTATACATTAGAATGGTGTGCTGATGATGGGTTACGGGCATGAGTCTTGACACATACTTATTGTTTTGGTCATTGCCCTCCTCCTGTTTTTAACCTTTTCATGTTTTGAATTACGGAACAGTGCCTTAGGTGTGGCAGCCATTCTCCCCATCTGCTTGTGGACACTTTTTCACTTCCCGATGTTCAGTGTTAGGATGTACTTTCCGCCTCGTCTATAGTGAGGTCATTGAGTACAAAGTAGATTTTTCCATATGAAGTTCCTTAACCAGACTACTCTGTTAAGTTGATAAAGTACCTGGAGCAAATAGACAAGTATGGTGTATTCTTGGTATACATTAACATCGACAAGCTTTGCTTCCTTTCTCTGTACAAACCTCTGTCCATATGAAAACTCAAGATAAATTATTGTTGTCTAGAGGCACAAATACACCCTCAGAATTTTATAATCAATACAATCACGTTGGACTACTTTTTTTTTTTTGAGGGAGTGCCAGTTTGGCTGTATGCAGTTGGTTCTCCAATGGTCAGCTGTGGTCACGATCAGATCTGATGCTGGGACAATGAAGTAGTGGGAAAGCTAGATTTGACACGACAAAGATGAGCTGATTTATTTTTACTTTAACACTTTGCAGTCACTTGCCGCTATAATGCAACAATGAAAATTGTCCATTCCTGTCACTTAACGCAGTTTTATGACTGGCCCGAGAAGTCACTGCAGTTACTCTCCTGGCTGGGTGACCTGATAAGGTGCTGGCTGTGTGACTGCAAAGTGTTAGTAGCAATGATGGTATTAATAGCTACTAAGTTTGTCAAAGACTTGAATTGCTAATGCTTATAGAAAAAGAGGGCTGGACAGTTGTGACTGTACTCGCCTTTCACGTTGACAAAAATTATTCCTTGGTAGCTCACGTTGCTATTTTAGACACTTTGCTCAGGTCCTTGTCATATTAAAACAGTTCCAAAATTTAAGTTGTCTCTATTTCTGCTTATAATTAAGTGCTCATTGGAGTTGGACTTTGTACTTTGCATTGATCATGCAGACCTGACTTGCAGTGTCTATGCCACTTTATCTTGATTTTTCAATTGACTGCACTTAAACAGATAGCTGCTTATGTCTTATCGTCGCTATAATGTGTACTTACCTTCTGCACTTAGCAACACTGAGTCGTTTTACATCAGCTGATGCGAGGTGAAATCTTGTCCGCTAGAAGTTGTGAGGAAAATGTGGAGACTGCTGCACCGAGCACTGAAGCGCATGGATCTTATATCTTGAGACATTTTTTTTCCCTGGTACTGACTTTTCCTATTGGCTTGTACTCTTTATTTTTATCATACTTAGAATTTCTTATTGTAGTGTACATGTAGTGATTATTCAGACATTTTGTATTTCCATTACCAAGAGATGTTGCTGATACATTTTTTAAATCTCGTTTGGTTTTTGTGGGATTCTTATTTCTTTCTTTTGTAATCCGCTTCACAGTGTGTACGCTAATAAAGTCAGTGTTGTATTTACTCAGCAGATCTGTGTTCTGAATTGGTTTGAATTAATTAGCTACACTTTGACTATCAACTCTCTGAGCAGTGGAAAAAACAGGCAAAGTCATCTAATTGGTTTAAACAGTGTTGCTGCAAATGAAAAGAAATGCTGAAAACCCTTTCAGTTTTTGATACACAGTCGTAAAATAGTCATGTATTCAACAAATAAAAATGATAATAATTCAACCACTAATGATATTTATGATTTCCATTTTATGACATTGCCTCTTTTTGCCCAAAAACTCTTCATCTGTAAAGTACCATCTAGGGAGCAGTACAGTTGCTGTGTCACGCTATGTGTTGTTCGATTTTCCTTCCTACAATTGGAAAAGATGAATGTCCCCCCCCCCCCACAAACAAACAAAATGCTGACCACTAGAAGATGTCCATGAGTTGAAAATTGTGAAGAACACTTGATCTGTGGGATACAGACACCACAATTCAAACTGTACCACGATATGATTGATTGGAGAAAAAAAAAATGAACTCATCAAACAAGAGTGGCTGTTTTGAATACCATACCAGATCTTGTCATGTTTTGGTGACCAGTGTCTATGGTGTAGCAGTTAGGTGCTTCGCCGTCGCTTTCAATAGACCCGAGTATGATTTGGGTGTGAGGAGAATTTCTATCGAGTGTCTCTGCCTTTCTGCTGGGATGTTGGGTCCCTCTCAGCTCGAGTTGGCTCTGACAGGCATGGTTGATCCAAAATTATGGTAACTGTGTCGATGAGGCCTAAAAACACCTTTTTTTTTTTAAAGCTTTGGTGAAAAATTGTCCATACTGTGTGCTTCCCGACTTTAAAAAAGTGACAGTAAGGCTGAAAACATACTGCCACACACAACTGAAGAACGCCGCGAAAAAAGTCGTGCCCTCCTCTTTATTTCCTATCGGTGATTTCACTGACACAACTAGACGTGAGGCGCCGTGAGAACCCAGAAAGATGTGAGTGGAGGCAGCACTTTTTTTTCTCATGCGGACAGGCTCGCCCTGCTATCGGAGTGTTCCGGGACGCCATGGAGATAAAACAAGGGGTGACCACTGAGCTGTATACGCCTGCTCAGTGCCTTTTTTTTTTACACAGTCAGACGGAGTCGCGCTGACCTATGGCATAACCACTCCCGACCTAGCTGCTCGTCTGTTTCGTGGCGTACTTCAGTTGTGCGTGGCAGTATATTTTCAGCCTAAATTAGAATAACTTTTGCTTCGCCAGACTGAAAAAGAAATGTACAATTGCTAGGGTACAATTAATTGTACAGTTTATTGGTTAAAAAAGCCTCTAGGGAAGTACAACCAAGCACCTTATAAAAGCAGCTACTGTTATTTTAGCCCCTACTTCCAAAATGAATACAAATTCACACGCTAACAAATCCCTGATAGCATAATGGCAAAATTAAGATGGAGAAATTTATAACAAACGAAGCAAATGACACAAAAATATTAAGTGGAAATGAGGTTGGGTTTTTTTTTCAAACTATGGCCTATTTGTGAAAAATGATGAAAAGTCATAGAACTAGTAAAACTACAAGAATCATTTGAAGGTTACTCCCTCACTAACGATAGGTTAGAGACAAAATTAATCTCCTTTTTCATCTGTCAATATTTATGCTGTTACTTACAAGTAAAACTTTCTATTGAAAGCAACTACGATAAGGTACGCTCTCTCAAAAACATTAAACATTATGAATACTGATAGAAGATAAGACCTCCAAAGCTAATTTTATTATTTAGAGCAAAGAAACTCATCATTTACAATAAAATAAATTGAAAGCTTCATCAGTGCTGCTAAAGATCTGAAATATGACAAAGAAAAATAGGAGATGATCAGATATATTTCTTCACAAATGTCAAAATTTGTACACACACAGTCTATCTATCACAGAGCAGTTTCGAGCTCAGCAAGTTCTTTCAGGCAGCGATCCCTTCTTTCGTGTATAACTTTCATGATTTCATCATGATCCTTGCAAAACTGAAGAAGGCCGAACTGAAACAGAAAAAAAATAAATAGTGAATAATTCTCTAGAAAGATTCTTAGTGATGACAAAATGACAAAGAAGATTTTTAATCAGAACCTGCACTCATCATGTATGTTGGTAGTGTAGTGCTGAGGCTATTTCCTCGCTCATAATTGTGTGATTGCACATTCAGAAATTTGAGCCTTAGGGCCCACATGATGTCCTTGGGAAAGGCACTTTTCACAAATTTTCCTCACTTCATCCAGGTTGGAATGGATACCCGTCCATTGACAGAGAAAGATCTTGTCAGTATTTTAGTGTTTTAGCACCTATAAAATGGCAGCTTGCACTGTAGGCTTCTCAGGAAGCTGAGATTGTTTCAGAATGCTAGCAGGTCTGCTGGGGTAATAATATAGATTGTTAAGTGCATCATCATCATCATCCAGTGCCAGATCTGCGACAAACATCGGCGATCATGGTTTTCCATTCATTCCTTTGCTCGGATGCTCTCAAAAAAGCTATGTTTCCCTGATCTTTCCCTGTTACCCATTCGTTTAGGTTCCCTAAGTATGTTGTTCTGGGCCTACCCCTGCCTCGCTTGCCCTCAATTTTGCCAGTGAGAGCTAGATGTTCTAGACCCTTATGTCTATTCAGGTGTCCCAAAAACTACATTTGTCGTTTCCTGATTGTTTTTAACATTGAGCGTCCCATGTGGGCTTCATCAAGCACTACCTCATTTGATTTCTTTTCCTTCCACGATACTCTTAGCAATCTCCTAAGAAACCACATTTCTGTTGCTTCTATTTTATTTTCACTGTGCATAGAGCTTGCTATTGAACAAGAACTTGCACTATACAAATGCTGTCTATTATTATTATGCAAGCATGGATATTTTCAACTGATCAGCATCTGGCATTTTGATTAACTCTTTGCCTTTGCTTGCAGAAGATTGGGTTTCATTCTAACAAGAGGAAGTTTTTCATCGAGAATCTCCATCTGTCTCTTGGGTCGCAGTATTCCCCGCGCCCCAGGTTGGCTCTGTTCTGACAAGCAAGGTTGAAGCTGCTGATCAAATTTGTCAATGTGAGTGAAAAACATTTACAATTCTTAAGAGAAAATCTTCAACTGCAGGCATTTGTGTCCTTGTATGGTTTTCCAGGTCTAGCTGCTAGGCTGACAATGGTCTACAACTTCATGAAATTATAATAATAGATAATAAGAAATAGCATTTGAATAGCACAAATTTCTGCTCAACAGCAAGCTCTATGCGCTTTACAATCTATATAGTATATTATTACCCCAGCAGATCTGATAGCATTCTGAAACAATCTCAAATTCCTCATACAGTACAAGCTGCCATTTTACAGGTGTCAAAATAGTAACATGCTTGTAAGACGACAGATAAAACATCACAGCAGAGACTGGGGAAGATGGAGGCCTGTTCTGGGAAGGAGTGGGGCACCAAGAGATGAATGTGGCCATGGTGACTGGTGACAAAGGACAAATGATAAATGGCAGGGGACGAGTGACAAATGACAGGTAACAGGTGATAAATGACAGGTGACAAAGGATGAATAATAAATGACTGGTGACAAAAGACGAATGATATATGACAGGCGACGGGTGACAAATGACAGGTGACAGGTAACAGGTGGCAAATGATAAGTGACAGGTAACAGAAGCAAACTACAGTCGAACCTGCTCTAACGAACACTTGTCCAAGACAATCAACTGTTCAAATGACCACCTCCCACTTGCTCCCTTGTGTTTTTTCTACATTATAGTGATACTGTCCATGACGACCTTGTGTCTAAGATGACCCTTTTCTCCTCGACAATGGGTGGTTGTCTTGGACAGGTTCGACTACATACGTGTATTAAAATCATTCTAAAACTGAAAGGACTTTTACTCACAGTATCCACTGGTTCTGGCTCATCAAACCTTTGGGGAAAAATGACAAAAATGATACTTTACACAGACTTGTTATATGTGAGGCACCGTAATGAAATAAGATGCTTGTCAAAATAATTAAATCAAAGAAACAGGTATTTTTCTATTTGTTTGGAAATTCTTATCGATTTTTTCGTTTTTTGGCTCAACCCATTATCTCTTGTGAATTTTACTGAACAACACTGGTTAAAGGCACACAAAAAATGTAAATTTGCTGTTTCCAAAGACTCTAAAGCTTTGAAAGTCTCCAGATTTTGGGCGCCATTTTCTCCATTGTTTTACCTCTGAAACCAGGCCACCCCTTCCTCCTTTCATCAAAAATATCTTGACTTCTATTCAAGATTGATGAGAATTTTCTTCATCTAAAGCAAGACAAATGAACAAACTTAAAGATGATACAAATAACTCTACACGCTCAAAAATTGACGGGTGCCTGAATCCACCGGTCAATAGTGTCATGACACATATTTAATTATAAAATGGTCCCTCTTTGACAAATACATAAATAAATAGATGTTTTATTTTCATCTAGTTTCTTTCCTTGGACCTTTTTGTTGGTGCGGAGTGAAATTTCAGATCTATAATATCACTTAAAACTAAGGCATATTGTACTTGCAGCTGACGTACTTTCAGTAATAAAAGATTGACCTGTGTTTAGTCATGGGTGGACATGAAATATATAGACTTCCCCCACCCCCCACCCAACCCCCCTATCCTTATAATTGCATCTATATGGCACATATCCATACTCTGCAGTATGTTCTATGTGCTATACAACTATTGTTATTCCCCCAGCAGACCCTAGAATACTCAGACACATTCTAGGTTTTCCAGAAAGCAGAATTTGATTCATGGTTCTTGGATAATTTGTTTGGGTTTTTTTCTCAAGTTTTTCAAAAGTAGTTTATTCTTTGAGTAAGTAATGAGTGGGATGGAGCACCCAGTTGTGTTGGGTTAGAAGTTGAAAATTTTGGAGGATTGTGTTTTGCACGTTTGAGATACTATGACAGCTTAAACTTAAAAAAGGGCATGCCGCGATGCTCATATTTTTAGTGATGAAAGACTGACCAATGTTAAGTCATAGGTAGAGATGAATTTGCACTTTTTGTCCAGACAGTCGGCCTCATCAGGCGTGCTCTTCTTTGAATTTTTAGTAAGCAGTAGTTGTATAGTAGTTTAACACCCCTTTCAACACAGAAAGGTTATTCAAGAGGCAGGACCTCCGAATTTAACGTCTATCTCCAATACCAACGAGCCAAGTGGGTGGTGAGCCTTGGCTTCTCCCCAAACAGTCCAAGTCCAAAAATGCCTCATCGGGGATTTGAACCACGACCATCCACACAACAGTCAAGTATGACATCAACTGAGCTCACAGCACAACCTTTAAACAGCTACAGTATCCCTAATATGCAATCTATCCCCACGTATCCTCTCAAATTTTCAGTTTCTCACCCAAAACTACTACTGGGTACTCCATCCCACTTACCCAAGGAATAGATGACTTGAGAAAAAAAAAAAAAATCATCCACTAAACACGAATCAAACCAGCCACTTGCAAGCATCTTATCTCAATGTTTAACAGCAGCCCTGACCAGGAATCATACTGAGTACTTGACAAGAGATGTAAGCACATTATCCCCTTTTAATAAGAAAACTGATCCCCCTGAATTATCCTATAAGTAAGTTGCAATAGAACATAGGACCCTGAATCATCCTATAAGTAAGTTGCAATAGAACAAACGACCCTAAATCATCCTATAAGTAAGTTGCATTAGAACAAATGATTCTTCCTCCTGACAAAGGAACAAAGAAGAAGCTATGGGAAAAGCAAATAATAATAATAATAAAAAGCAACAACAAAAATCCCACCTTCCACACTGGGAGATTAGTTTCTTTGCTAGAAATTTGGCCCTTCTGATCTCAGCTTGGAACTTGACAAATGAACAGCTGCTGTCCAATGACCCAATACCTGTAACATGAGTATAGACATTTTCGCCGTCGGCTTTCATGAACATGCATAAGAACAAGGAATTTGAAAGCAAACGTCACTGAACAAAATATTAACACAAAGATTTTACTGTATTATATTCACTCATATTCAAATGGTACAAATTCTTTTTTTTTATTATTATGCTTAGTGACACAAAAATTACAAGGGAAAAAATTAACTTAGTTTAGTTTTAGTAAGAGTTTTACGGCACTTGCAACACAATAAGGTCATATAAGTGCCGAAGATTAGAGGTGTTACAAGAGAGTAACAAACATAAAAAAGAAGGAGGGGAGAGACAAGGACGATAGATGTTTGATAGGAAAGAAGAAGCAAACCACACCAGAGCACCCGCCAACCACCCACAAAACTTAGCAAAGACACTTATAAAATGAAAGTTCAAAAAGATAACCCATGATTTCTGATTTTTTGGCAAATGAGTAGTTTTTAAATGATTAAAAACACAGCAAAGTTTTTGTAGAATATATTTCCATTTTTTACACTTACTGTCATTTTAGTAAAAGAATATTTTCTTTTTCAAGTAGGAATAGTTCCACCATCTTTGCCCTTAGCAAATGCTCAAACTATATTCTCTTTACCAATAACAACTTTTAAACTATTCATCTGGGAACATCTCTGCCAGTATGGCCGTATACCTACATTAACTTAAGACTTGTCAGACCCAAACTTGTAAAAAGTGCCTTCCAACGACAACACAATCAATATAATATAAATGTATTTATTTTTCTTAAAGAAATTATTAAAGGCAAATTGCATATTCAGATAGTTTACACAAAAGGTTTCATTATTTCAACACATCAAGGACACCAATTCAATATTTCAAATTTTGAAAACATATGGCACTAGCTGGTGCCCACAAATGAAAAAATAAATAAAATCCACTTACCAAGTAATAAATCCTCTAGTTCTGTGATTTCTCGTCTCACCTCATGAGGATCACGCCTTACTGGAGGATTCCTGTTTCATTATGATAAGAAAAAACCTACAGTTCTAACTCATATGTTTCGTTGTTCCTAATTAATGAAGAAGACTTTAAAAAGTTATAAGCAGCATGATTCCACATAACATGGTTTTAAGACCCCTTTCAAAACCACAAGGTCATTTCAAAGAAAGGAGCTCCAAATTCAACTTCCATCTTCAAAATGAAAGAACAAAAGAGTAAAAAGAAACCCTTAAATATTCCCCAAATCATCCGTATCCAAGAATGTCCACTTGGGGATTAGAACCACAGCCATCTGTACCATAGTCTATTACCACAACAACTGAGCTAACAGTGCACCCTAAAAAAACATGGACAAATGAAGGGACCAAATAAACAAACACTTGCTGCAGCAACGTAACCTCTACTAGAGGACAAACCAATAAACAGTAGATGCCACCAATAAAAATCCTGCTTGTTGTTATGCTGCTTTGTCAGCGATGGAGAGAGGTTAAAGGATGACAATAAGCTACAAACACAATAAGACAAAGTATAGATCATGTGATACATTCAATTACAGACATTCAGTTTATCAATCATAAATCTGTAAAAGAGACAAATTATAGAGACAATAGATTACAGTGATAAACATAAAGCAAAGTAGCTTTTTTACATTAACCACACAGAATGGGCAGCCACATAAAAGTATCTTGTCTGCACACAAAACACACCATAAACAATATGATAATATAGGCCTACATCTTGATTGAAAAATACTGATAGGGGTCCATTATTGTAATGCCAAAATTAAAACACAAGACATACATTCCACCAAAGTGGTTCAGAAAAGTATGTGGACTAGAAATGAAAGAGAAACAAAACTGGAACTAGAAATAATATCACAAAGCATTTTCATTTAACAAAACTTACAATAAGTAGGAAATATCGGAATGTGTCTCTGGGATAAAGGGAGTTGTGTGTTTACACACCCATTCAGACGAGTCAGGTTGTTTGTCATACTGAAAAAATAAAAATGATTACAATAGACCCAAAAGCAAACAAGAATGTAATTGCTATTATCAAAGTTTATTGGATTGTGAGCAATAAGTATGTTACAATTTCGTTTAACTTCTTTTCTTTTTTCTTTTCATATTGTTGCCAGATTGGCACCACTTAATGAATTCATATTACCTCAACAAATAATGTATCTCAAAAGAACATGGTATAAGCATCTATGTCACTTCCTTTCTTTACTTAATTCCTTAAGTCCCATATCGAGAAGCTCACAAATATTGCCTTTTTATGCTTTATATC
Organism: Aplysia californica; assembly: GCF_000002075.1. Taxonomy (NCBI): domain Eukaryota; kingdom Metazoa; phylum Mollusca; class Gastropoda; order Aplysiida; family Aplysiidae; genus Aplysia; species Aplysia californica. The sequence goes on from NW_004797307.1 coordinate 661,576, forward strand.
TTATAAATGTAGAAAGATTAGAGCAAGTAGATAATCTTGAAATGTAATTTTTCTTTTCCTGTGTTATCGAGGGGTGCAATATACAAAAGTAATTCCAACCTTAGCATTATAATTGTAAAAAGTTCCATTGATCTACTTTGCCATATTAAATGGTGGGCTGCATTTGCCCTGAATCACTCAGTTCTCATTATTTGGTTTCATTATGAAACGTTGATGTTCAAATAAGTCTTAGTTCTTCGTTATACACTATAAACCAAATAAAAATACTCACAAATGGATGAGAAAACTTCTGAGGAACCTGGCAGAAAGACATTTATGATTTTCAAGTAAAAAACTGTACAGAAATACTTCAAAGTATCATTACATTATGACAGTCAGTTTTCATTATATTCATGAGTTTCTACACTGAAATTGACTGCATCCAACAAATAATGCATATCACCAAAAAGTACATGTAGTAGAATGTGAACACTTGCATCTCACTTGGAATAAAAAAAAGAGTAATTTGACACATTCTCATATGTGTGATACAGAGGTAGTAAGCAAACCTTAAAGAATAAAATTTTTAAACTCCATTTATGCTTAGATTTACATCTGCGACAATAATTAGACTGCCAGCCAAGAGTTTAATAATAATAATAATAGATAGCATTTGTATAGTGCATATCCCCGCTCAGCAGCAGGCTCTATGCGCTTTACACTATATTATTACCCCAGCAGACCATAGAACACTCTGAAACATTCTCAGCTTCCCGGGAAGTTTACTCGGGTTATTGCTTTAAAACAGACTCACAGTGAATAAAGAAGTACAGAATGCAAATCTTCTGACTATTTTTCAAGCCGTAGTTTTCATGAGGTAACATAACTTGTATATGAATATTTATCTGATTTTTACAATTTTGTCCACAAATAAATATGAACCAGAGGCTGCACAAGCAGTCTTTAAAAAAAGCAATACCACGAGGTCAAACAACAACAGCATACAAAAAAGAGTATCTCATAAATTTCCAAACCCCTTCAGAAAATCTGTGCTCTGTTACTTTGCCTTATCAGAAGCTCAAATAATATGAATGCCTGAAAAGATCCTTTATCCAAAGGAATACAACTTGTAGCCAACCAACTCACAGTACCACACTTTACCATTAAAGCTTAATTGATAAACATGCTGAAAGTTTTTATCCCTTTTTCAAAAGAAACCCCACGAGAATTTTCAATAAGTGCCTTAGGCCATATGCACACTAGAAAAATCTCCACTTGTCCATGGCTGCAAAGTATGACATCACTTGACAGTGAACAGTAACAAACAGATGATAATGGCCTCAGTAGCATAAACACAACCCTGCTACAGTGGAAATTTTTCAAGTGTGCCCTGGGGCATTAGTTAGATAAAAATAGACCTCAGGTGACATTCTTTGTTGCAGGTTGTAACCAGACACTCATAGAAGTCATGATTACCCAATTACCGGCAACAAAGGATGAAAAAGTAAAAGTAAAGTAAGTACCTGTTTCCTTGGTGTGGCAACTACACAACTGTATGGCAACGGGTCCTCAGCGCTTTGAGGTGTTGGTACCTCTGGCAGCTCATCACAGCTGTAATCATGAGCAAGAAAGACCAGGCAAGTTGCTGGGTCAACTCCAACCACAGCTTTAGGGGTGCCAGTGGTCAGATATGGTCTCAAAGGTTCCAAAGTGGCTGGAATTTCCCTGAGAAAAGAAAAGAAACAAATGAATAGTATCAAAGTTAAGAAATTGCAGTATATCTGCTTTGTACACTTTGCACAGCAAAGAGTACCCAGCAGGACAATCAATTAGTTGTCTCACATTTTAGTGCATTATAACAGAACAAGGCTTGCTACCATGATTTGGGACTAATGTTTTTCATTTTACATTGTCTAATTTCAAATCAACCGCTGGGTGCAAGACTCCAACAAACACCATTGTTCAATACAGAATTTGGCATTTGTCAGAGTCTCGCACTCAGCCATTGAAATACAACTCTGTCAATCTTTTTAGGGCAGTCAACTCCAAGTTTTAAGAGATGAAAAAACTATGAGAACAATAGGTAAATTCATACCTAACATGAAAAAAGATTTGATACAGCACTTTCAGAGGCGTCAAAGAACTCCCCCTTACACATCTATCTAAAAAAAAAAACCCACAAAAAAGCCTTGTGTCATCCAGGGTTTCCTTACAAATATTTAGATTTTTTTTTTTTACACTTAAAACAATAGAGACATAACAGGGAATACAAAGAAAAGATTAAGATATGAAACCAATACACCATGTTAACATAAAAGGACAAGGGTTGGATGCATGAACAATAATAGTAATGAGGCAAGTGTACTTACATAACATCATTGCTGTTCACTATCCGCGTAGAGAAAAAAATGTGAAAACTCGGGTTTTTTACCGAAGCACAGGGGATCAAGGACTGGTGATGGGTCTCATTTAAATATTGAGAAATGCCTAAGCGTCTCAAACAGCTTCTCCCAATCCAGCCAACCGTACCTGCCCGTGGTGGTCCCTGTCCTCACTGACACGGCTCTGGCGAGTGGCGAGTTGTTGGCGCCAACAAACCAACCCCCCCGTTTCCTAGAGGGGTTAAAACAACAGGATGGGAGCAGGTGTGGCCCCACAAAGTGCAGGAGGCAGAACCCACCGATGTGTGGTAGACGCTATGCTCCTCACTAACACACCCCTACTCTCCCTTGAGTGGGTGTCTATTCTGCCTAACACCTCTACTACTTTCATCAACACACCCTCTGTGGCTGAGAAGGTACCAGCCAGTTTGAGAGTGACTGGGTGCAGGGGATGGACCGAGCAGAATGCCTGACTTGCTTTCTGGCCGTGAAACCTCTTAGTAAAGGCACAATGACCCAGGACGTGATGATCCAATAGCTTTTCCACTTGGCCAGTACCTCATGAAAGAGTCGAAAACCTTAGCCAGTAGCCATTGGTGACGGGGAATGGGCAACGTGAACCCTACCGGAATTACACGGTCACAGGGCAGTTAGGTCTTTCCAGTCTCATGAAAACTCCTAGTACACTCCTATCCTCAACATGAATGGCCTCTTCTCAGGGTGGGCAGACAGTCCACAGACACCCCAGTCCACAATACCGAAGCACAATCTTAAAAATCAGCCTCGCATTTTAATTTGCATCAATAATTAATGATAATTTAAATATAAATAGTAAAAATCAAGAGGCAAAATGCATATTAGACTAATAAAAACAGTTTGTTCATATTTTCTCAAAAGTATTTGAATGCTCCATACATGGATAGCGAAATGCACTGATGATAAAAAGAACAAACTACATCACCATAACACCTCACAACTTTGCTACATTCCCATAAGGAATAATCAAGATAGTCAACTTCAGATGTCCTATTTTAGGTTAATTGTGCTTTCTTGACCAGAAAAACCACAGGGACAAGTAATGCTTGGTGCAATATATTTATAATGGTAGAGAGATCAAATTCTTGACAATGCACACATGACAGCTTTCTGTCTGCCTTAACTAGAGTGAATCAATACCATAACAAAGTTCTTACCTTTCCGTTGAACTTGACAGCACAAGCCTTTTTTCCCTTTGTTCTGCACTCATTTTAAAGGGAAAATCTCTTTCAGTGTTTGCCCATGCCTCTTGTACATCTGGCTCATTACCGAACACATGTCTCCCAAATCTTAGACCAACTACAGATGGCTTGATGTCGTTTTTTCCCTCAGAGTCTTCTTTTGTCTCAGTAACTGGGGGGTTGCTAAACGTACTCTTTGCTGAAGACGGTCTCGTAACTGGTTTGTAAAACTGCTCCGTGTCACATTTATGTAAGCTGGCCCGCCGTACTAACATTTCCTCTTCTTTGTCAGGCACATTAACAGCACAGTTCAAATCTATAACAGAAGGACTTTTCTCGCTCAAAACTTCTTTTCTGCAGTGCACACTGCTATATGACGAGGAGGACAGTTGGCCAGAACTGTGGGCGGAGACTGGCCTGCTGGGAGGTTTTTCTAATCTCCCTTTAGCACTTTGTATTCTCCGTGGCATGGCTTTTTGAGGTGATCCTGTAGACATCATGTTGTCATTTCCACAGACTCTTGTCCTGTTGTTACTCTTAGCATGTCCAGTGTTGCTACGTGGTACAGAAACTTCTTGTCCTGCCTGAGCGGTTGATGCAGAAGAAGGTCTAAACAAAGTCCCTCTATACTGAAAACCCTCCTTGTGAGAAGGTATTGGTTGTTTTTCCGGAGGCCTGGGTAGAGCTGAAGAGGCAAAAAAAACCCACCAATAATCATATTTTAAAGGTTACAACCATCAAGAAAGTTAAATTTTAGTACATCCTATCAAAGGACAAGCTAAGTTCTACTTGCCTCTAGTCATATAGCAAGCTATAGCATCCAACTGTTATGTTCGGTTAACCTTTTGTTTTGCTGTCTGATATTTCTTTCAAAGCAAGGTATGATGAACATGAACATTATAAACCAGTAATGCTATGAGGTCACTTCCCCTTGAAACATAAGGTGCCAGTACCATGTTGCCTACAAATATGAACTTTATTTTTAGTGCTTTATAAAAATTTCTCTATAAATTGCAGTTCGGTTTTAACTATTTAAGATATTTTCTTCTTTACACAGACTTTATAGTTTAAATAACAAGACTCATTGACTGGAAGGCAAGACCATGGTGAAGTCCACTCACACAACTGCAAAGACCATTTCTGACAGTCACACTTTTTGCTTCACAGTTATGTGTGTAAAACATTTTACCCCATTACAGTTCACTGTTCAAGGATACAATTTATGTAGACAGTCTTATTACAACTCTGACCACCCAAACTCAACAAATAATTAGTTTATATCTCCTGTCGTTGCATAAAAGTTTTACTGTATAATTTCAAATATGTCAAATGTGTAGGCCTAATTCAAAACTAATAAAAACTACAGCGTCTATAGTTTAATTAGTTTCCACTCATAGTTTTTTGGACAGCCTCAAGAAAGGAAAATGCACTACTTTAACGTCTATTCATAATCAAACTTGTAATTTTTATTCCAAGTTGGTTCATACAAGAAGCAGCCCCCATGTGATCCTACCGCATGAGGGATGAAGACGACGACTTATTTCCAAATTCTGGTAAATCTATGCAAGGAGTTGGGAATGAGGGTTGTGTCCTGTCCCCCAGGACAGCCTGGGGGATCTAGAGTAAGAACCAATTAAACGAAGAAATAAACTAACAATATGATTAACCTGCACATTATCTCCAACATTTTAGCATCATCCTTGTTGCCACCACCATATTCATATCATCATCATCATCACCACAGACCAAACAATCCCTTTTTCTTGTTTTATCGTTCTTCAAGCATAGCAATTTATACAATGTTGACATATTTTTGCATAACTTACAAATATTGGCACCAAAATCAGGACATGGGACAAAAGACAAAAAAGTTGGTTTGTACTTGATCACTTCCATTGGAAAGATATAGATCTAGATCTTTCTCATCATGCTTGCTGTACAGGGTGTGCAAAACATAATTCATAATAAGCCTAGTTTTTTTTTTACATAGAAATCTGCAACTGAAATAGTCCTCTTGAACATCCTGTAATGTTATGTTGGAAAGAAGAAGCTCAAATAAAAGTTGCCCTTTCTGTTATTTGAGTGGATAAATTCTCTTTTTCTTCTACTTCTGTAGTAGTGTTATTGCAACGGGAGAAAAACATAGCTTGGTAGTCATTTCAAATCGGAATACTGAGCTTCTCAAACGCTATACCGACACTTTCATTTATTTTTGGAAACTTAAATAAATTCTCATCATGACTTTTAAATATTCTCGTAAATGTAGTCACTAGTTAGGCTTACCCATTATGTCAAGTCCAAGCTCTAAAGGCTTTGCTGCCGCCATGTTGTTTACAATTGACAACGGAAACATCCTTATTGTTTCTTTACAAAGAAGATTCAAGCCAGCGATATAAATTCTTTAATTTCTAACTTTCTTTCTCTGCATTTTAAAGCAAAGTAGTCTTTTTCCAATAAACAAAGTATGATAAATTTTTATGGTGATAAAATACAAAAATAACAAATTTAGAATAATGTCATCTTTATTTTGATCTCGTCGACCCAAAGAGCACGGTACCCAAACAACACACTATTTCGATGGCCGAATCTGCACTATCACCGAAGTCGAAGTCGGTGTGAGAACGTGTGAAGGGTGACTGGTCGAATTTGACATACTTTTATATTGAAGTGCCGTGAACTGACTCTTAACACCACCATGTCAAGCATCGTAAGTTATGCCTAGAACTTTTCTGTTGTCAAAGTTTATCGTTTGAGACAGTTGCTTGTTCTTTTTGTGATTCAAGTGATTGTGTCAGGACTTCTCCCTGTCCCTTCATTGACGTGTTTGGTCTAACTCACACATGACATGATACTATAGTTAGACTATTCTACTAATCTAGATCTAGATTAGATTCTAGTCTGTTACTCTTCACATAACTTGAGATGTGGTAGAACAAATGTTGATTCTAATGACTAGAATCTGGATTTTCTTTCCGATTTTTAAAAATCAAGCTGTCTGTGTCATCAACTGTCTCCTCAGCCTCTGTCACAGACCCTAGGCCTACTTGACTTGGTATGTTGTTTTGTCCGTTTTTATTATAGGCCAGCTCTAATCAAATTCAAGTCCAATTAGATTTTTTACCTATTCGGACTCGAGTCCGATTATAAGTTTTTTATCTGTTCAGACTCAGGTCAGAAAAAAGAAAGTGGCTATTCTCACCCGCCGGAAGTTCTCGCAAGATCAACTCCTCCCCTCTTCTCTCTCTCTCTGTCTCTTTCTGAATACTGTCTATCGGTGTGGACAATCAAATTGACCAAAACAAAGTTTAAAAATGATGTTAAAACACAAAAGTAAATTAATTTGGTTGTCTACAAAGATGCTACGGCTATTTAACTTTTCGAATCGAGCCGAACTACGCGGGTCGCCATTTTGTTTTGGCCGGAAATTCTCGCGCTACTCCTCTCTCTCTTTCTCTCTCTCTCTCCACTGCCCACAGACAAAATTGTACGCTTTTAGTAGGCTACAGTTGTAATGGAACGTTTGTTCACGGCACAGAATTCTACAATTTTTCTGTTATCACAGTGTAAAAGTAAAATTCTGTGGTTTAGGGTGAACGCGCACCGGGTGAGAATAGCCACAAGACTCGCCTGCACTATTCTCACTCCGGGTGAGAATAGAGGTGGCCCCGAAAAAAATGTTTTATTTATTCGAAATCGGCTTCTAAGTGAGTAATGTCATGTGAGCGTAAGGAGGTTTCATAATAGGGAGCATCTACGTACACGGTAACCGCGCACGTAGTCTCAGTATCTACATTCACGGTAACCGGATACTTAGTTTCAGGGGCCCCTTGAGCTAGGTGCACGGTAACTGCTTCGCCCCCCCTCCCCTCACTCATTACTGTACTGGCCAATCGCAAGAACGCCGCTCCGCTGACTGCCTGTTTGAAGCCCACCTACATCCCCCATCGCCCAATCCCTTCCCCCAGATAGAGCTCGCTGGATCTCTCCCGCTGTATCCAAGTTCCGGACTTTCCTTGCCCCGCTAAACCCAGGCCCAGGCATAATTAATTAAGTTTACAAAGAAAAAAAAGGGGATTCCCCGCAGTCATGCATCTAGATCTACACAAGGTGTCTATGGCTATGAACTTGGATAGAGAAAAAAAGGCAGCTGAAATGGCCTTGTCAAACAACGTGGCCTCACCACAATGCACACATCGGAGAATGTCGGAGTTCGCACAGTGCACATACAACACAGCGAGTCGCACAACACAATACTTCTGTGAAGAACGAGAGTGGATCTTTCGGTTACGGTGTACATAGACTCGGAGACTACATGCCCGGTTACCGTGTACGTAGACACTCCCTTTATAATATGTAACTGTCGTCAGGGGATTTTACGTAAAACCAGAATTTAGAACTAGATATATCTAGAATTACCTTCTAGGACTGTGTAATTGTGTCAAAAGACTGCACTCTCATTGCGGCTGTCCAATAGCAGTGTCGATGCACACGGTAACCGACAACTCATGGTCTTTCCACCACCACTACTGTGTCATCATTATTTCCACCACCATTTGTTTTTCCATAATTTCATTTTGTTTTGTGTTATAGTTTTTCTGTAATTAATTTTTTTTTAACCACATCGCACAAAATCAACAGCCATGGCCTCTTCCCCCAACAAGCCGAGATTGCGTGATCGCTACTCGCAATCTCATTGGTCGACATAATCATAATTAACTTTGCCCCCGGCAAAGTCAACTCAACTTAGTTGTTCTGTTCGTTCTAATGATGCAGGGAGGGCCAGTTTAGGTAGATCTAGACTAGATCTAGTAACTGGATATTAAAGCTCACATCTCGATTGTTATGATTGTTATTATTATAATCGAAAACAAATTCATAAATGCTGGAAATAATTAGGAACAAGGGACGGGAGTAGGAACGGACGTCACGCTGGACTCTATTCAGTCCGAATAAAATAATTTTTGTTTAATCGGACTCGAGTCTGAATAGTCACTTCGTTCTTTGCAAGGTGAAAGGAAGCTGGTTCCTTCGTGATATTAAGTCACAGGTCAGATTGCAAACTGCACTGAAAACTACAAATACGAAAGAAAAGCAGTACATTATACATCATCAAATAATATTCACAGGCTTGCTTTTTAAACACTTATGTTGTGATGGGCTAATAGATCTAACTCACCTTATGGCCTCACGCTCTCTTCCTCCATATAATGAGCAATTGTTGCCCTCTAACTTCACAACTGTTAATGTTACCACTTTTTTTTTTTAACAGAATTTTCTGGTCACTACATTCATTTCAGATCAGTGAGGGTTTTTTTTTGTTTTGTTTTTTGTTTTTGGTTGGGGGGGGGGGGTTGGGTAGGTGTTTTACGGCGCTCGCATAATATAAAGCCATAATGAGTGCGCAGGACACATTGAGCATTTTCAGTTGGTAGGAAATTTTGAATTTAGACCACCAAGGGACCTTTAACATATGCAACTTGCACACAAGACCTCCAAGATTTTTCTCCCTTGTCCAAGAATTTCTCTCTCATTTTTTAGTATTGGACATGACTATTGCTGTATAGTGTAGACGTGTAGCTTGTAACTCATGTCGTATTAATTCTTTCAAGAAACCGGGGGTCGTAAGGCCGTATCACTTTAAATTCTAGGGAACTTTTTAAAAATAATAGTGAAACGCCAAGGCAGTACACCTGTTCAGTTATTTTATTTTGTTTGATGTGTTTAATAAGTTTTTCACTCTTTTTTTTAAAATTTTGCCACAGGTGATCAGGATCCAATCGCCTGAACACGGTACCAAGAGAATAGATGCAAAAGCCTCTGAAAATATCACATCTTTCTTGGAAAGGGTAAGTACAAATGTTGAGTTGGTTTCCTTCTAGTAATTCCTATCACTTTCACACAAACAGTATCTCTAGTTTTTATTACTATTGGAACAAAATCCCTTATGGCTTAGAATGAAAGCAAATGTTGTAGCTACCCACAGAAACTGAGAGATATATACAGACTGCATGTTTTCAGTGGGGGGTTTTTTCTTTGAAAATTGATCTGTTTGTTGGTAAATTTTGAGTACATTATTGTTCTTTGTTTGATTTTTTGTACAGCATGATTATATTGATAGTTCTTATTCTTCATATATTCCCAATATTCAGCCCACTTTTTCAACCCAATCTTAGCTCGTTTTTTTATTTTGTGGTCTTCTTCTGTGAGACCTAGTTACGATTCAAGTTATACCATAAAGATTGCAAATTCTTTGTCAAGATGTTTTGTTTGTATTATTTGAATACAAACATTCATGAAACTTTTTTCTCCTGTCTTTTGATACAAAAATCTTAGGTTCAAGCGCTCTTCAGTTTGGGAGATACAGGATGGGAGCTGTACAAAGACAGAAACAAAAAAACATTTATGCGAGCGTCTCGGTCAAGAAAGTTGACCGACTATCAGATACGGTAAAGTCTTTTTGTTTTGCCTGTTTGATTTAGTTGAGATGCTTTTTTTTTTTTTTTAAAGTAAAAGCTATCGTGTAAAGGTATATCTAGGGAGGTGGGTGGTTAGTGGGTGCTCTGTTGTGGTTTGTTTCTTCTTTGCTATCCAACATCTTTTGTCCTTATGCCTCCTCCTTTTCTTTGTATGTTACACTCAAGTAACACCTCCTATTTGCATCACTTACATGACCTCTTTGTGTTGCAAGTGCTTTAGCACTTTTACTAAGATATAACTTAAGTAAAGCCCAGCTGTTCTCTGTAGAATTAGAGCTTCTGTTTTTAAGGAGAGAATGTTTAGTTTGTGAAATGACTGCTTTATTAATATTTGATTTTTTTTTCCTCTAGTCATGGAGACATGTTGTTCATGGAGTTGAGCAACAGGCAACGTAATGATTCGGAAGCTAGTAGTGGGTCCAACCAGGTCAGTGCTGTGAACAGTGAAACACGCTTAGCCAGCGTCGCTTCGGATGTACATGAGGATGAGATTGACAGACTGCTGAGAGGAGAAGATGGAAAGATATACAGAAAGCGAAATGAACAGCTGTAAGTAAAAAAATGGCTTGATTGTTGTCAATGCTCTAGCTTGTTGAAAACATTGTTCTTTATAAACTTTAAGAACATGAAAGAGGGAAAGGCTTTCTGTTTCTCAATCTCACCCCTGGAAAGTCCTGAAATAAGTGTAAAGACATTTTTGTGTTGCTGGGTACATTCTTGACACCATGAAAGTTGGTTTTGAGCCTGTGTTAGAAAGCAGAAAATAAAAAGGATTTTGTAGTGTACCATTGTGAGATTTATAGTTTTCTTTTTGTTTCTAGCATGGGTCTCAATATTCTGCTATTTAGTGGATTTCTGCTACTGCCTTTTCCTCCGCTAAGCTCCTCTACCCAGTAATGCGCCACCACTTTCTGTACATAATCAAGATTGTAAATATTTGATAAGTGACTCTTACTTGAAATTATCTTCCAAACCCTCAGACTGGTATGAAATGACCTTGCTTTGATAAATTATTGTATTTTTTATTTCAGCATTCTAGGGTTAAACAGTATAATAATAATGGGTGTCTCGCGAAAAGGGTCTTCTGTCACGATCTCGTGGAATGTTGCTCCTTTTTAAAAATTCTCACTTGAGACCCATGTTCTTGATTTCCTTTACTTTTGGTTCTAAGATTGGAAGGCAAGTACTCTTGTATTATCTTGTTTGTGTGGTGGATAAAATGGCTGTTAATTGTTTATATGTTTGATTTTGTCAATTTTGTATGTGTTGATGACTCAAAACTTTTTTTACTCCTCAATGATTCAGATGTCGACACGGGCCTCAGGGAAAGTGCTTGCACTGTGTACCGTTAGAGGTAGGACTTTGCAAAGCTTTTTTTTTTAGCCTTGTTTTTTTTTTTGGTGTTTTTTTCCTGGTAATCACAATGTATTCCATTTAGTGCCCTTTTGTGTTAGCTGTTCTTTTTTAAATCATCCTTTTTGTCACTGATTGGGGGCTTTACTTTAGGGATGTAGGTGGTTGGCAGATGCTCTGGTGCGGTTTGCTCCTTCTTTTTTATCAAACATCTATCGTCCCTATCTCTCCTGCTTTTTTTTTTTTTTTTTTTCTTTTTTTTGTGTTTGTTACTCCCTTATAACACCTCTAATCTCTAGCGTTTATGTAACCTTATTGTGTTGCAAACGCTGCAAAACTCTTACGAAATTAAACATACTTATTAAGGGTTAGTATTTTTGTGTCTATAATTTGGCATGCTTTTTTTTCCCACCTTTCTTGGGCCATAACTCTGTGACAATTTTGATTCAGTTTTACAATCAACAAAAGGAGTACAGCAACTCAGAACATGGAGTAATGAATAGATATAGTTTACAGTGACAGTCAAGAAATTAAATGGTAATACAGTAGAACACGGCTATAGCAGGACTTTTGGTTCCAGAAGAAAAATCCCGCTGTAGTTCAGGCGAGTACCCGCTATAGCAATGCAAAGGGGAAATTACAGAAAAATTCATAAAAATCCACATGATTACATCCCATCCATATCAATAAAGTTTCCGCTGTAGATTAGACTTCCTTTTCTTGTCAACTTTATTGATTATCTCAGTTTTTAATTCGAGTGTGAAGCATTTTCCTTTAGTCTTTGTTGGAAGCCATCTTTTCGTTGGTTTGTTGCTTGTGCTGTCTATCTTACCAGTAGGCCTACAGTAGAACTGGTGAAGTGGATGCGTGCGTATGCCTGAGCATCAGCGATCGCAATTCAATGAATGAGGAATCACGCTCTACACGCTCTCCTCTTCTTTTACTTTTTGGTCTAGGCCAGGGCTATGGCCTATACGCTTTTATACAGTACTGAGCGTCTAGGCTATGGCACATCGCTTTAAATTTTGGAGTGGGTCTCTACGCACCATCCCTGTCTGCCGCCTGCCCCACCTCACTCATCATTGGACTGGCCAATCACAACGCTGCACCGCTGACTGCCTGTTTGGATCCCGCATTCAGCAACCCCACCCCCTTTCCCCACAGCTAGAGCTGGCTCGGTCTCTCCCGCTGCATCCAAGTTCGGGCCTCCCCTTTCCCTGTTAAACCCGAGAACATGTAATTGAGTTTGCATGGAAACAAAGGTCCCCTGTAGGGATGGTCCCTCTCTAGGCCTGCCCCACCTCACTGATCACTGGACTAGCCAATCACAACGTGGCACCGCTGACTGCCTGTTTGGAGCCTGTCTACAGCCCCCACCCCCAGCTAGAGCTCGCTCGATCTCTCCCGCTGTATCCGAGTTGGGGACTTTCCTTACCCCACTATATCCAAACATAAGTAATTGAGTTTACATAGGGGAAAAAACGCTATAGTCATGTTCTACTGTATTTCTCTGTCAGGTTTGCTTACATACAAATTGTTGTATGCTGAACCATGTAGGCTAGTTCTATTTTTACATTTTCTTTTTATGTTTTGCCTGCAGCCCTATGACCAAGAATTCCTCAGCAAGTGTGATCCACCCATCAAATTTCTTTCCTTCCACTCCTATATCAGGAAACTGACTGGTGGAGTTGATAAGTAAGTCATATTTTTTCTGTTTCAGTGAGAGGAAATTTGCTTTTCATTCGAAACATTTCACCTCTTTTAGGAAAGAAAAATGATTCACCAATGTATGTAGGCCTACATATTTATGTGTTGTTTTTTAAGGGGATTGTTGGAGAGTACATACTTTTTCCCTCCCTGCTCTAAATGATTGTTATTGTGTCAATACGCTTGTCTATACTCAAGCAAACTCTTTCTGTCTTACTTTTTCCCCAGCACTAAATGGACATCTTGTCAGTATGCTTCCCTTTGCTAAAATATTCCAACTTTACTTTTCATCTGACTTAATTACAAGGGTAAAGAGTTTCTCTTTCTCTAACAGCGCACCAATAGAATAATCCTACTCTGGGGTTGCTTTTTTTTCATTTTACGTGTAAATAGTAAAGAGTTTGAGCAGCAGTTGACTTTTCCTGTGACTAAGACTGGCTGATTTATTGACAGGGGCAAGTTTGTAAATTTGGAGAACATGTCTTGCAAAATCAAACCTGGCTGTAAGGAACATCCACCATGGCCTGGAGGTATATGTACCAAGTGCCAGCCAAATGCTGTGACTCTCAACAGACAAGTAGGTGCTTTTTGAAGAAATTCAGATTCTTGGTTTGTCCGTTGTGAAGTTGTTAATACGGGGTGCCCACTACAGATGAGATCGGCTGATCGCCCAACTCGATCGCCTCAAAAACAAACGTGTTTGTTTTCAGTTTCGGGCGATCGGCCCGATCCAGCCGTAGTGGGCACCCTGTATAAGCGATAAAATCAGACTCACGCTATGAATTGATGTTGTCCAGATGACATTCAGACAGTCCTTAGTTGAGTGTTTTCAGAAAAAGAGAATTGGCTTATCTTACAGAGTAGTCTTTGATGTTTCTCTGTAAAGATTTAATAAATGTCTGATTGTTTTTAAAGACCTAAGGAAAAACAAAGCAAATATCTAAATTCAAAATTTGGAAAATTATCATGAAGCAAATTGACAATCTTTTCTACTTGCCTGCAATCAAAAACATTTTTGTCAGTTGATGTAGAGTCCATAATTGTTGCTCTTTCATATAACTTCTTTATTTATTTAACACTTTGCCGCCTCATCTCAATGATCGGCGACGTTTTCCTACACAATTTCTTAGAATTTTCTCCAAAATGCCTTTACCTTTGATGGCAAGAGTTTTTACTATATGTGAGCTTTGTGTTGGCAAAGTGTTAAAAAAAGAAAATGTTGATGCAAGCTATTTTCCATTTGTTTCTCAGGAATACAGACATGTTGACAACATCATGTTCGAGAACCCGGCAGTTGCTGACAGATTCCTCAACTACTGGCGCCAGTCTGGAAGCCAACGCATCGGTATCTTGTTTGGTCGATATGAGATGTTCAAAGAAGTGCCATTAGGAATCAGGGCCAAAGTTGCTGCCATCTACGAACCGCCACAAGTAAGGGAAATGATTTCATCGTACAGTTTGTTGTTAGTGTGATACAAAAGGTTTTTGCTTTGGTTCACTAGAAGATTGGTTCGAAGAGTTCGTTTTTTTCTTTCTTTTTGGTTGTTTTGTTTTGGGGTATTTTTTATATATATAATTTTTTCCGGGGGGGGGGGGGGTGAGCTAGTTCCTGAGATGTATGCAAACCAAGGACCAGAGATCAGTGCTTTTCAGTATTTGCACTGCTTTTTTCGAGAAGTGACATAAGTCTGTTAGCGTTTCATCAAACCCAGACAAAGGGAACAAACCAAAAACGACCCGCTCTGGACGTGAGCAAAGTCCATATGTGAGGCTGATCCTTGATTTCATGGTTTCAAGTGGCACTTATGACCAATAAAGCATATCCTAGACTGGTTGCTAGCCTATCGCAGGTTTTGACAAGGCTGTTGCAGGTCTCATGCTAGCCTGTTGTGCAGGTTTTGCACTGGCTTGTTGTAGGTTTAAATCCCAAATAAGACTCAAGCTTTTCGAGAAATTGACTCTCCTGTCTCTTTGTGGAAACCACAGAAGCGTTTTATTAGGATTTAGATACCACCAGGGTTCCCACAGGGTCGGGAAATCGGGAAAAAGTCGGGAATTTTGAGATAGGTTGGAAAAAAGTCGGGAATTTGTGATGGGTCGGTAAGTCGGGAAAGTATAGGCCCTGTGTAATGTGCAGCTATCTAGACTGTATGGTTGATGAATCCTAAAGAGGAAACGTAATTGAACCGCTGTGACGGAAGTGTATGTGTGACACTGAGGCTCGATCGGGAAGAATCAAGATCTGCTTTTGTTACCGCCCAGAAATTTTCCGGTAATAGTCTGATAGATAAGGCAGCATTTTGTAACATGCAGGTTGTGCATTATGAACGCTGTGTCGCCTTGAAAATAAATCAATATTAAAAATTGCCCTCTGCTGTCGCTTGTGGAAAAAAAAAAAGAAAAAGAAGTTATACAAGCGTCTTGACAGGTTCGCCCTCGTGACCGGTCAATGAACCTGTGAGTACTGGCGGTCTGAGCGCTGTGAAGTATAGGACTCCTTTATAAGATACACTCGTGGAAGGGGATTGGGGGGGGGGGGGAGCTGAAGGCAACGCTAGAGGACAAAAACTGAACTTGGAAGCAAAATTTTAGCATTTTGATTACTACTTTAGAGCTCTCTGCAAACCGCGCGTTGGTGCAGGCCTTGTGTGGAATCAGGATCCGTCATGCCTTGTTATTGAACTAAAGTGTTCGCGTTTCATTGGATGGGGTGATTGTAATTTATATCTATATTTTATTAGCTTTCTGTTCAAGATTGGCAGATTTTCAGTGTCACTGCATCTTGCGCTCAAAACAGGATTCATTTTTTTATATAGGGCCTATAGTTTGTTATATTGGCTGATATGATGATGGGAAAATATAAATAAGTAAGAACAGACTGAAATACCAAAGTCTCTCAAGATCCCAGTGCCACACTGACATGTTAACTGGATATAATGTACCTACATGTGTGTGTGTGTGTATTCACAAACATATACATGTATTATATTAGATATAAATGGAGCACACGCTTTCATTGTTATGTAACGTGTTCCTGGAAAATGGATGAGGCCCCTCCCTTGGAAAATTGAGAAGCTGGTTTGGCAGTCACCCAGTATTATAGTCATCTATTGTTTGAAGACTATACTACAAAATGTACGTTTGCATTCATTTATAGACATTTTGACTTTTTATCTTTGATAGATTGGCTTTTTTGGGGATCATTCTTGACGCGCAGCGGCCTGATTTTTCCCTCGAATTGGGGTCTTGAAAAAAATTTGGGGGTCTTGAAACAATTTTCCAGGATTTGGTGGGGACCCTGTGCCACCAGCCTGAGAGTAGTGGAATGTTATCATCTTTTATTAGGATTTAAATACCACCAACCTGAGAGTAGTGGAATGTTATCATCTTTTATTAGGATTTAGATACCACCAGCCTGAGAGTAGAGGAATGTTATCATGGAGTAATTCAAATAGATCTCGTAAGACTTCAACATTAATTCCTTAACATGGGAGAGCTTAGCTCCTGATAGACCCAGCTGGAGAACAGCAATCACAAATAGCAGCAAATCTTAGGAGTGTTCACGAATAAGAAATGCTGAAGCCAAAAGAAGCCTGTAGGTTGCGCACACCTGCTAGTTGAAATTAAGTTTTTAAATGACCAAAATGTGTCAAACTCGTCTCTATTAGAATTGGTCTCATTGACCACAGCAAAAGCCACAAAGTCATCTTAACCTTATTTCTTTGGGTTCAATCTAAGAAATGTTCTCCTCCGTAGTTGCGCTGGTTATGGTCAGACATTGAGGAATGAACTAGCATTATTGTAAGTGTAAATCTAGTGCATGTGAATCAAAAAGAGCTTTGTCATCAGTAGTGTGAATCCTGTGACTTCTGCCAGGTTTTTATGCTTTATCAGAGCTCAAGATTGTACGTTTTCTCAGAGGTGAAGATTTTTGTACTTTCTTACAGGAAACCTCAGTCAACAGGATTGAGCTCAAACCAGATCCCAACGAGGCCTTGGTACTGGCAGCAGCAGAGAAGATCGGCCTTCAACCTGTTGGATGGATCTTTACAGATTTAGTCGCTGATGATCTGTCCAAGGGAACTGTGAAGAACTTCAGGGGGAATATAGTGAGTTAAACTAAGAAAAGAATCTAAACATATTGGCATAATGGCTTTGAACATCATGCCCTCACTGGAATGTAGAAGGCAAAAGAGGCAGAGGTCGGCCCAGAATAATTTACTTGAAGTACTTGTAGAGATTGGTGATAGGAAAAGACCAGGATAGTGTAGGTTTTTGAAAGCATTCAATTGAGAAGAAGATGATGGCCAATGCCTGTTTCAGATCTGCCACTTGAAGAAGAAAAATAAATACATTGGTGTGAATTTGTTTTTATTTTATTTTTGTTTGGGTTTCTTCCACTGTTGATCTGTTGTTTGGGGTCAGAGAGACTGTATTGTCTATTTATTTTGTGGATCGGCATTGGGCATGAGTCTCATTTCTGTCTGCTATATAGAAATATTTCAGTATTGTCCTCATTTTGGTAAATGTGTCTTAAGCAAAGGTGTGCGTTCTAGTGTTTGAAATTCATGGTTGTTCCACAGACACTCCTGTTTTGTCTGCTTTTTTAAATATTTTTCTCAGTGTTTCACTGTGTCATGAAGTTACTGGTGATATCAATGACTGAGTACAAGACTCCGACAAATGCCATTTTGCAACATTTGTTGCAGTTTTGCTCTCAGCCGTCATTATGTAGATTGGCATGTCTCTTTCTATAGGAAGCTTTTGATTGATTGATTTTTTTCAATCTCCCCAGGATTCTCACTTCCTTAGCTCTGAGGAATGCATAATGGCAGCAGATTTTCAAAATAAATTTCCCAACCCATGCAGGCTGTCTCCTGACGGACATTTTGGATCTAAATTTGTTACGGTGGTTGTAACGGGTAAGGAAACTGTTTATCTTTTGGGAGAGGGGTAAAAGTTATGCCTCTTTCTTTTTTTGTTCATTTTTTCAACTCTTCCTCTTTTCATATTGCATTCTTTGGATGTCTAGTCAATATTGTATGTCAAAAGTCTAAGACTTGTGCTCATATGACCTAAAACAGTTGCAAGCGCCATAAAACTTTTACCAAACTGAAAAATACTTGAAAGGTATATCTGAAATGCATGCCTGTCTTATTTCTATGTGAACTATAATGGTTCCTTGTGTATGGTACTCACTTGTCCCTACAAAATTTTTATTTTCACTGCTGAGATTTCATGAGCAATTATTTAGAATGTGTATAATTTCTCTTGTGAGAACTCTGTGAAATATACTCAATTGTGGATTTAAGTTGAATATAAGCTGTCAAGCTAGATTTTAGCTTTTATACTATTATAATAATAATAATAATAAGGATTCTACACATTAGATCTAGATTCTAGATTCTATATGGTGCAAACCAACACATGCAGAAAAATAATTGAACATTAACTGTCAAGTTTTATAGATCTAGCTGTTATACTACTGTTGTGGATGTACAATATCAGTACAAGGGTGAAAGCATGGCTTTGGATTTATATGGATTAACATAACACTGACAACAGAAAATTGTGTATGCAGTGTATGTTTTTTTCTCTCTTATTTTCTTGTTAAGTTTAGGCTTGAATAGCCAGAAATGGCATACTTAACATGCCCTGAAACCAAAAAAATCTCAAACGTAAGGGGGGCGCCGTCCCCCTTCAACCCGCTGCCCTGGACCCGAATATCCTAGAAAAATGACATCAGCTGCTGGAAGCTCTGATTAGTCTCTCAAACCCTGTATTTGTGCATGTTGACTGTATCGTGAAATATGCTGTGGTAAACAAAGCACGGTGAGCGGTTGACGGGTGCTCTAGTGTGGTTTGCCTCTTCTTCCCTGTAAAAAAATCTGTTGTCTTGATCTCTCCTTTTTTTGTATATTACTTTCCAGTAACACCTCTAATCTTTTGAGTGGTGTTGGTAGCCTTGTAGTTAGTCTACTAGACCTGTAATCCTGAGATTGCAGATTTGAGGGTTAGAGCCTCAGCTTGGTCCGACGTTGTGTCCTTGGAAAGGGCGGAAAGGCACTTTACACAAATTTCCGTTTTGGCTCTGTCAGAAATGGACATTAAACTTATAGTTCCCACCTCTTATATATCCTGATAGTGTTGAGGGGGCGTTAAACCTATACCAAGGGGGGCTCTCGTGGCCTAGAGGTTAAGGTGTTGGCCTCTCATTCAAAGGTCCCGGGTTCGATTCCGGGTAGCGACCAAAAAATTTTCTTCTCTAAAATTGTCTCCTTTCACATCCTTTCCTGATCTCTAACAATGTTCTGTTGTCTGCTTTCATTTCCACTTTCTGCCCCCACCCCCTCACCTCCTTTGCCCCCTCCTCTGGGCTCCTGACTCTTTCTGCAGCCTTTCTACTGCTACTCCTTGGCTCCTCCTAACTGCTGTCTTTCTGCCACACCCCTGATCTTCTGGTAGGAAAGATCTACATCTAGCCTTCTCGGACAAGGGCGAAAAATCTCGGAGGGCCCGTGTGCAAGTTGCGCACGTTAAAGATCCCTTGGTGGTCTAAAATCGATAAGAGTAGGCTTCGACCGCCACCCGGGCAAAATTCAAAATTTCCTACCAACGAAAAAGTATTAGGTGTGTCCCGCGCGCTCATATGACCTTATGCAGTTGCGAGCGCCGTAAAACCCTATACTAAACAAACAAACCTATACCATTTCACCATTTCTAATCTCCGGCGCTTATATGACCTAATTGTGTTGCATGTATCGAAAAATGCTTAGACAAAAAAAAAGCATGTTAACCCTTTTGTTACTTCAGGTGATAACGACAATCAGATCCACTTTGAGGGCTACCAGGTGTCCAACCAGTGTATGGCTCTTGTCAGAGATGACTGCTTGCTGCCCACTAAAGACGTGCCACAGCTGGGCTATGTCAAGGAGTCTAGCAATGAGCAGTATGTCCCAGATGTCTTCTATAAGGTGAACATAAGTTACTTACATATTTTGTTGGGTTTTTTAAAAACACATTACACCCTAAGGGCCTGGACGGGAAGTCCATTCCTAGATTCTAAGCAAGGGGAAGGAACCCACCTCCCGTGAATACAAGCGTTTAAAAAACACATTTTAAAAATACTAAACAAATTCCAAAAATCCTGAAAAAATAAGTTATAAAGAAAAATGAAAGTTGTTTCAGAAAAATATAACTTTATGGTTGCGCAGACTGTTGGAAATGTTCTAACTTTAGTTCAATCGGGGTGTCCGACCCGTCACTCTCTCGGTCGGGCCATAAATCTAAATTCTAGATTTTCTACATCTGATCAATCTGAATCGCCCCATACTCTTGCTACAACTACAACGTTTTCATCGAAATCTGAGTCCTCTGATTTGTCATATGCTTGTTTTTGCTCAAATCCATCGTTATTTCCTTTTTCGAACTCAACTGTATCGCTTTTCAACAAGTTGAGACACCTTTGAAGTGTCGGTAAGGCGATTGCACTTCGATCGGCTCTAATACTAAAACTACTGGCCCGAAAAATTTCGTTTCTGTATCAAACGAAAGAAGAAACCTTTTGGGATAACTATGCAGATCAAAATCTCAGCCCCAGAGTCTCGTGAAGGCGAGACTTCGTTTCTAAAGATGCTAGGCCGGCGCGGGCGAGTTAGGGTGGACCGCGTAAGGGAATTTGCAGGCAATCCGAGACGAGTTAGGGTGTAATGTGTTAATATAAGCAACAGGCTTGTTTAGGAGATACGGTGGCTTGTCTGGAGTTTTTTTCCTGTTTTGTTTTCAATATTTTGACCTTCTTGGTTGTTGTAAGTGAAAAATTTACTGCCTTTTTGTTAAAAACGTTTGCCTGCCTCCCATCCCTTTTCTCTACCTCACATTTGCATTCACAAATGATACTGTGTTTTTGTGGTAGCGTGAATGATAGCCTCCCTCTTGTTTTCATCCTGTAGGAAAAAGACAACTATGGAAATGAAGTGACCCAACTTGCACGACCGTTGCCCGTGGAGTATCTTCTGACCACACTCCCAGCTGCTTTTGCTTCAGATTTTCATTACACTTTCAAGTCCAACATCCAGAACACTGAAAATTTCCCAGTTGAGAACAGGGAAAATATTGGACACAGACAGGTATTCATTTGGAATTTGAGATTTTTTGGCAAAAGGTTTTTAATGTTGCTCACAAGATTAAAGATAGCTCGGTAGGAAAAGTTTACAGTGGTACAACAGTGTGTGTTGTGGATGTGCATGGGAAATTATGTGGTCGCTTTTAAGCACAATGGGGCTATCCCGAAATATGCTGTTTTGAGACAATCGAAGATAAAGTTTTTGGACCCTTGTTCTAAAAGGCAAGAAGAGTTTTCTCTATAAAGAAACAAATATACACACCAATAGAACCAGACTTCTCCTATAGGTAGGTCAATGCCCAAGTTTGGTGTAGGTAAAGATTTCTGGAAACCCCTGGTCCTTAAAAGCGACCATATTATCTTCTAGTTTAGTTGTGTTAAAGTGAGTTTTTCAAGAAATTAGAGGTAAGAAATTGTAATTGTGATTTGGTTTTACGCCTCCATCAACACAATTTGGATCATATAGTAGGCGGGACTGAGAGGGACACTTCCTAGCAGACAGACTGAGCTACCAGTACTCAATACAAAACCTGTTCACACTCTAATCGAATTCACATCTTCATGCAACGGCGAAGCACCTAAGGACTATACCACAGACACCAGTATGTTATATATATTTAATCATTACGGCGAAGCACCTAAGGGCTACACCACACACACCAGTATGTTATATATATTTAATCATTAATATTCTACATTGACCTGGGTTGGGTTGTTTTTTTGTGTAATACAAAGACTCTTTGTCGGGCATGCAGGTGTTCATGCAGTTTCTTGTAAGGAAGTTATGTTATCAAACGCCTCTGTCTGTCTGCCGGGATGCTGTGTCCCAGTCTGCCAATGGTAGCCTACACAGGCAGGATTAAAGCTGCCAGTCTCTTAAACAAACAAAAGTATGTTGATGTGGGACGTTTAACACTTCCTACTTGTCATATTTAACAATGGTAGATTTATGAATCAAGGCAATTTTTTAAATATTTATATTGTATGTGTCATAAGTTTGGGTTGCACAGATCATTAAAAATACTTCTTGTGTGAAGTCAGTCCATTTCTTGTCTGCCTATTTACATAAGATTTTAGTATCTCTCAAATTTGTGGGTATTTTTCATTAGATGCTCTGAAAGTAGTCATTTGCAATAGGTTTATCAATTTGAGATTCTTCAAATTCTAATTTTCTGAATTTGTCCTCTGTTTGCCAGGATTTTGCTGCTTTAACATCATATCTGGAAAAATTTCCACCGAACAAGTTCCTGGAGGCAATGTCTGATTTCCATTTGCTGATGTTCTTGGCCACATCTGACATGCTACCTCTGAAGGTAATCCAGCATCCCTCGATTTATCTTCTGTCTGGGCCCCTGACCCTCAATTTACCCTCTTCCTGGGCCCTACGCTCAGTATTACTGTGACAATGTGTTTCTCTTTACTCAAACAAATAAAACAGTATATCGAATTAGTCACATTTCGTTACGAGTAGACAGTTGAAACGGTGTACAGAATATGAATGTTGTACAACAGGCTCAAAGGGTTTAGTTATCTGGAACAAAAAAATTGGATGTCATGGGGGGGGGGGGGGGGTAGACCACAATGTCCTTTACGCAAATTGTAAGTTTAGTCAGCTAATTTCTAATTTTCTTTGTCTTTTTCAGTGCTTGCAATATCAATACTTGAATGGAAAATGAGGGAAAGGACTTAGATATTGCTTATGGGGTGTCACAATATTCAAAATAGATTGTCAAGTCATGAAATGAGAATTTGCAGGTGTGGTAAAGGAACTGCACATACAGATGCTCAGATGTGTGATTTAGAGATTTCAGTTTTACAGCATTCCAGGTGGATTTGAGAAACAAAGCGATATTTTGCAACCATGAAAAGTTGTACATCCTCGTGAATGTTTACTATACTTTTTGTTTTCTGCACAGGAGAAAATGCAGATTTTGTTAGAAGCTGTGAAAAATCATGATGAGTCCAAAGCCCTGGAGTTCAAGAAGACAGAAGAGTGGGCCACTGTGGAGGAAATGATGTCTGCTCACGGTATGTAAAGGGCTGTTGCGCACATTTAACCAACCAGCTTTTTGTGAATTTTGAAATGTTATATTTTAAGACAAAATTTTATTCAGACCAGAGTGAGGAAGGCAATGATGGATGGTGAAGTATTAAGCCAGACCTAGAGAAGATGGGCCAACGATAGTTCCCAGAAAAAGCTGTAGGTGTTCTTTTTAATCCAGACCCTAATGCTTTGACCATAGAGATGCCTGCTAGGTTTACATCACTGCCATGCACTTGAAAGTCAGCAGTGAAACTTGTGAAGGGAAGGTATAGGGAGAGTGTCATCGTTTTTTTATTGCCTACCCCACAGCGTTTCTTCCACACACACACACACTCTGATTTTTCTTCACAACAAATAAAAAAGAAAAACACACACACACCCGAGTTTTACTGAACTTTGTAGTATGTGGGGAGGGGGGGGATGTTGTTACTCATAAAAAACGAAGTTTTAAGCAGTGAGCACAGTATAAATAAGACATTTTCTTTGTCATGTTTGTTTGTTGGAGTTTCTTGTTTTTTGTTATTGTTTGTTTTTATTGGGGGGGGGGTAATTTCTTTAAGAATATAACGTCCTTGGTACAATTGATCAGTTACAAATTTTTAACTCTTTTTATCTGTACATTGCATTACACAGGGAAGTGGAAAATCCTTATTCGAAGGCCACAAGCCTTCATAACCATCTTTGTGATTAAAAAGAAAAATTGTAATTGTCATGTTTTACACACCCATCAAAACAATATTGATAATTTAAGAGGCAGGATGCTTCATGCCTGCCTGTCAGGGTGGACTCAAGCCTGAATGGGATACAACATCCCACCAAGCAGACAGAGATACTAAATTTTTTTTAAACAGTCCCCAGTCAGGAATTGAACTTTTGTTTTCTGCTTGAAACAGTGAACTTGGCCCTTGCACGCTGGGTGCTGGTTCTTTTGAGTTGACCGGCTGTTTATACTTTCAAACACTAAAATGAGCACTCTGTTAGTTCGGTTGGTATCATGCTGAACTAAGGAACAGATGGACCTTATTCAAATCCCAAATTGAACTCGGGTCATTTTGTGGAGTTTTAAAGGCTCTCAGCCCATTTGGCTGGGTCCTATTGGAGAAGGATGTTAAATTTGGAAGTCCTACCTACTTCTTTAATAACCTAATACTGTCGATAGGGGCATTAAACATTGCACTAAATACCGAAATAATATTTTGGCTTTTTTTTTTTTTTTTTTTGGTGTATTTTTCCTCTGCAGAGCCTGGGGCTTCTTTGGCGTCTGGCGGAGGAGCTGAGGGATCCTCGTCCAGTTCTGGCCAGTCGGGAGGCGGCATGTGGACCTGTGCTCATTGCACCTTCCTCAACCAACCGGCGCACAACTCCTGCGACATTTGCTCTTTACCTCGTTCTTAGGCGTGTCATTCTATTATGGTTGTGTGGTCAGGCACACGCAAACTTTTTAAAGTAAACATGATGATTTTTAGCACTTGTAAGTATAGATATTATGATGAGTACGAACCATGCCTGCCTGGTCTCGAGTATTTATTTCGGTGCATTTTTGCTTATGTTCTACTGTTCATTCAATGACTTGACCTGCCTTAACTGTAAGGAGTTTTTTTTTTACTATCTTTTTCACAAAGAAGTTTATTGTGCTTGATAGTTCTGTTTTATTTTTCCCAAAGAGAATCCTCCACATTTCACAGAAAATCCTCAGAAGTCTGTATAAGCAAAAACAAATGTATGTTTTGAATAAGGAATTTACTTGTATACTTAGAGAAGTATATATGTTATTACGCAATCAACCATGAATTTATTCATTGCTGATGAGTGATGATGAAGAGACTGAAGTCTTGGTGTTGGACGTTTAGCCTTTCAGAATTTAGTGAGACAGGACGAAAGTCGCAAGTTTTTACCTTTATGGTGAACTGATGGCGTTGGTTCACCATCCAGTACTTCGGTGTGCAAGTGCATGTGTTTTTCATTAATTGCTTTCCGAGCAAATCCCTCTAATGTGAGGTGAAATTATTGCTTGACCAATTGGTAGTGCGAGGTGAAAATTTGAGGAGTTTACTTTATATTTTGGAGGCGATGTGCCTCTATGTAAAAATGAGCAAGTCACATATCTGCCCGTAGACACAAGCTGACAGCCATTTTAGGGAGCTGTTGTTTTGTTTTTGTTCAGTCTCACCTTGCTTTGAACATGCGCTTCAGGTGGATTGTCTCTGTCTCCTAAAGCCAGATTTCCAGGGAGCTTGGTAGTTGAAAGAGATTATTTTTTTGGCTGATTTGGTGTGACACAACAATCGTATGACTAGAATAATATTTGTGATGTATTTTTTTGATGAGTATGATTTTATTCTAGGTGAGGAAGACATTTTCTATCAAGCAAAAAGTAATTTAGTCCTTGAAAATGATAGGTCAACATTTTTCAAATAATGTACCTCAGAACATGTATGTCGAAGTGTGTGAATGGCAAAGTCTATCGTCTTTATTCTTTTCAATTCTTTAGTTTCTCCTGTCATCTCATCCTTTAAATTGCTGTGGCTTTCTATATGAGATTGCTTCTTTTCAGCTGGAACAAATACTTTTTCCCCTTCACATTGGCTTGATTTGACTTATTCTCAAACACAAAATGGAAGTCAATTTTTTAAAGTGAAAGCAACCCTTTTCAGAGAAGTCACAATTCCGGCTCTTTGCAGAAATTCAGTATTTGTTTTCAGGTGTGTTTTGTGGGTATAATGTTCATCAAAGTCAGTTCTATCAAAGGTAAACCTTGCAAAATAATTGGGGCTTATTGTAAGGGGCATAACGGTGTGTCTGTCTCGCTCTTTTTCAGTATTGTGTAGATGTTTGTGCAGAATTATGCTGTGACGTCTCTTGTTCTCATCTCACTTTGGGTTGGACTGTGAAAGTAAGGTCTTACGTAGCTGTTCTAATATATAATACATCTTGTATTCGGTGACTAGTTGCAACATTCTGATCTGGATGCAAAGTGCGCATGTTGACTTTGTGAGCGAAAAATGGGTTTATATAATTTACAAATTGCTATTTCGCCAGTAGTAAAGATAACAATTTTTTCCTCAAGTTGTGGTTTGAGTCCAGGAGACGCGATGAGACAGTTGGTTGCTTGGGATGAAAGCAAAAACATATTTCCCATTTGCTTTGACCTAGGGGGTACAAACATTTGTGAGGCATCGTAGTGAAATCAGACACCTGTCGAAATACTGAACCCGAAGAAACCGTTATTTTTCTGCCAGTTTGGAAATTTTTCTAGAATTTTGGTTTTCAGGCTCAACACCTTATATGTCTGTATAAAAACACATTTCTATGAGGATTTTGCTGAAAAGGCCTATATTATAGGCACCAAAATTGCAGATGTTCAGTTTCCAAGGACTCTCAAGCTTTGGAAGTCATCAAACTTTGACAGCCATTTTCTCGCTAATTTTACCACTGAAACCAGGTGACCCCCCCACCTCCTTCTATTGCAAATATCTCGACTTCTATTCAAGATGAATAGGGTTTTTTTTGTCCTCTAAAGCAAGGCAAATGAATAAGCTTTAAGCTGATACATGTACCAACTCGTCGTGACACATTTGTGTAGCCGTTGAAAAAGAAAATATTGGTGCTGAAGCTACTAAACTACCGTTTCTTTACAGAGAATAGGTATGAGCTCTTTATGGACCCTGCTCATTATTCACAAAGGTAAAAGATTTTATGCCAGCTGAACACATTCATCAGGATGTTCTTGTGAGAAATTTAGCACTGACATTTTTGTTTTGGCTTTTCTATTTTTTTTTTCCCCTTCCAAATAAAATGTTGAAAGATTATGAATTGTCGCTTTTCTGTGTACTCTTTAGATACTATCCATAACTTTTTTTCAACTCCATTTCATGTTTATCTGCGTCTGTGGTGTAGTGGTTAAGCACTTCAACAGCACATGCAGGAGACCTGAGTTCGATTCACAAGTGGGGAGAGATTTTATTATTATGATCTTTCTGCTGAGATGTTGTATCCCTCTCAGACCAGGTTGGCCCTGGGTGACAGGCAGGGTCAAAGCCAGCCTTCTTGATTATCTAAACTAGATCTATTGGGGCCTAAAAAACGCCTAATTTTAAAAAAAAAATGTAATTGTGCATTTCATAAGCACTGTATTGAGTGTTCTCTGCCCTACTGCCTGTACCCCTCTCTCTCTCTCTCTCTCTCTCTCTCTCTCTCTCTCTCTCTCTCTCTCTCTCTCTCTCTCTTCTGGCGCTGTGACGTCATAAACGGTCAGCGATGCCAGCAGCACGCAAGAACTCAACACTTGCCCGGGGGTCCATGAAAAGTGCTGAAAGTGGTTGTTGAGGTCCTGGTGTTCCCGGTGGGTCGACGCGTTCTGCAGCTGTCGTCTTGGTTTGTCGGTTGGTAGACTGACATCCTTCGGCAACAGCTGGCGGGAGCACCATCTTGCAGTTTGCAGGCTCGTCGTTCACTCCTTACCTGTACTTGTAAATGATAAACAAATAAAAGAACTTCATTACCCTCCAGACCTGGGGACACACCTTAGAGTGCCTCAGCATGTGGTGGTGGTGGTAGTCAAGCAGTTGCTCCAATGTGATCGGTTGGGGGGGGGGGGATACCAAAGTATCAAAGACTTACTTAAATAAGCTGAGCCACTGACCTGTTTTATCGAGGGCTCTGGGTCCAAAAAAAAAAAGAAAAACAAAAAAATTCTAACATTGCTGGTCTCAACACTTATCTAAGTCATTTTAAAACTTGGAGAGTACAGTCAAACCTCGTTGTACCTCCAGGTTTTGCCAATGTACAAAAAGAGATGCCATAAACATAGCATGTGTGCCTTTACACCGCCATCCCCCAACTGAGTTCAGTTCGGTCCTTATTAAACTAATGTAAATTAGCCCGCTGTACTATCATAGGTACATACTATACCCGGCGCACAGCACTCGGGCAGTGCCAGTGTCTTTAGGCCATTCCCAAAGAGGGGACATTTCTCGTTCAAGCACTGTAGAATTGTAAATGGGCTGATTCATCATGTCACGCTCATAACTGTGCCTGATCTGCAACAGGGAATTGCTGCTTTTTCTTTCATAATCCTTACTATTGTCATTTTCTTCTACTTCTTTTGTATGTTTGTCACACTCTTGTGACCTGCTATTTCCGGGGTGCCTTGATAGTCGAAGCAGACCTTGTGCTGTTGAAGCTAGAGAGGTGAGCAGAGTAAGTCTGATTCCCTGTAAGGACTTCTCTGTTGACACCCACCCCTTGCGCTTATATGACCTTATGCAGTTGCGAGCGCCGTAAAACCCTCTACTAATAAATAAAAAAATAAGCACAGCACTCACTTTGTGGCTCCTTGATAATGTTTCCCACACTCGTCTCTGCGATTCAGCCTTTTGTACACATTTCGTCTGTCACCGTCTTGCTCCTGATTTGCGCTGATTAGGGGCTGTTCAAATATAATCTTACACTTTTTTGGGGACTTTTTGACCCCCCCCCCCTCCTTCTTACACTTTTCTTACACTCCCGTAATATTACATTGTTAGCTTATAATACTAATAATATGACAATTATATCGTACAAATCCGTGTTAGAATCATTGTTCCATGTTCTTTACATAATATATTCATTAAGAACATGCATATGTTCCGCGCAATTTACAGATCAGCGCAATCTTAAGATAACGAGTTTTAACGATCGTATTATTGCGCGGCAATCTTTAAAGGTCACGTTGCACATTTAAACGATTGTATAATTCACTTCCATCTTTATTCTTTTACTCACATCAAGGAACATTCACGTATATTTTCATTTTCAAAAGTGCAAAAATATAAACATTAAAATTTAATCAGATATGAAACTGAAGAGCTCACAAGAATGATAGGCGTACAATTTGAATTATATAATCGTTAAAACGCGCAGCGCAATTTTAAAACTGCCCCACAATCTTAAGTTTGCCACGCAATTGTACGATCGTTAAAACGTGCAGCGCAGTCTTAAGATCGGTAAATTGCGCTGAACACATACACAGATTATATCATACGTATGCACATAATACTATCCGTTTTCTTTTTAAAAAATTACAGTGGATCATTCAAGCAAAATATTGCATACACTCTTTCTTACTAATAAGGAAAAAATTGAGACTCATGTCAATTTCAAAAGCGCCTTAATTACAAATAAAACAAATTACAGTGGAATTCAGGACCGAAAAAAATGTTGACTTTGAGCTAGGTTGACTTTATCCGTTGTACATTTACTACTCGCCTTTGTAAATTGAAGATGACAGCTACAAAATTACAAAGTACCTGGTAACAAGATGTTAGCTCAATTTCAGTGAGTATAATTCTGAAGTTGTCACCAAAACAAGAGATGATGAGTGAACAAAGTAATTGGAGGTGTGTACACCACTAGCTCTGGACCTAAATATCTCTTCTTAAATGAATTCATCTTCGGATTTAGCCCCAAATTCTTGACTTTACGCAAGGTTAGCACTCAAGTGGTTGACTGTACTGTAACTGTACATGTATCAGAAACCCAATTACTTAAACAAAGAAGGTAAGAAACAGGACCACAGTGAGGTGTTGACTGTAAGCAAGAGTTGACTTTATCAGGATTCCATTGTATCTGTTATTACTCCTCGTTATGCTTAAAACAAAAAGTGAAATTAGTTACCGTTAACAAAGGCAGTGTTCATCATTATGTCAAAAATATTTTTAAAACAGGGGCATCTGCTGAGCTGTCTTCCAAATAATGGGTCCTGTTACAACTTCCTGCTCTGTCTCCTTTTCCTCCTCTTCTTCCCCCACCTCCATTTCTTTCTGAGTAAAGCCGTGTGCCTTTTCAATGCTGCAATACTTGAAAAAAATATTGTCCTCATTCCTTGTGGCCTCTGCACACCATGCAGCCTTTCTTGACCAAGGCCACCCTTTTTTTCCTTATTTTTTCACCTCACAAAAGTGTAATATTACATTGGTTCAAGACCCCCCCCCCCCTTTCTTACAGGAGCCAAAGACCCCCCACCCCTTCCATGTGTAAGATTATATTTGAACAGCCCCTTATGAGAATGCTATTGGTTAGTTTTAGGCTTCGGTCAATATTTTGTTTAAAAATTAGATTTTTATTTTTTAATTACGTGGAGTAACTTCAAAGGACGTGCTTTACTTAGGCCTATTGGCAAAATATCTGACATCGCCACCGATGACTAAAAGGCTGACTGGCGTCCATGACGATTTTATATTATGAGGACTCACTCACTGTTCTGCGTGAAAGGCCTGAAGTGACATGAGGTCTGACGAGTGTCGGGTTTAATTTCTTTTATATACACGGGGATCATTGGCCACATAGTAAATAGCCTAACTTCTGATCCGGCTGAAAATGTTCATTTGAATGTTTACATAAAGTGATAAAGTTCAGCTTGAGTTGTATATGAAGTTGGTTGCTACTCGTTTTTCCCCCTGTGCATGGCAATCGCGCAAGACAGATCTATCATCTAGATGAGTCAAGACTGGTTACGTGTACAATAATTTGTCTCTAGTCTCTACCTCTATTCGAGATAACAATCGGTTCTATTTCGTTATACCGCCAGTCTCGCTGTACCGCCAACTTCATGCTCGCCTCAGGATAAGCGGTGTTGTATAACGGGGTTTGGCTGGATAGTTTGACGGGTGTGCTTTGCTCCTTGCTATCAAACATCTATCATCTTCATCTCTCCTCCTTTTCTTTGTGTGTAACTCTGCACTGTCTCTAGTAACACTTCTCATCTTCGACACTTATGCAGTCGTGACCACCCGATACTTTTTTAGCGGTAATATGAAATTATTGTTCATGTTTATTGTAAGCGGTTGCAGAATAGTTTCGATCAAAATCAGTACTTTGTGTGTCGACCTTTTGCACGGATGACGCTTGAATTGGACATGGTGTGCTAGCAGCATGCTTGATTGGTTTGTCAATATTATTATTCTGGTGGAATTTCACGTGTCCACACTTCCTTGATCGTACCCCCTACAACTTTTGAGCTTGACGACTGCTTGTTTAGGACCTTGTTTTTAATTAATTCTTAGAGATCTTCAGCTAGATTGAGGTCAAGACTATTTTCAAACCACTCTGAGGTTGTGACCGTGACCTTTTGAAGGTATTCTTGCCCAGTCTTTACTCTGCGGCATGGAGCCCCATCGTGCAGAGAAATTTTGTGCCTGTGAATGTGCATGTATATTTCCAATTTGTCCTGAAACAGTTTCAAGTACCTTTGGCCATTCAAAGTCTACCCAGGCTTTAAAAAATATTATCCTGCAGATCCAGACTTTGAAATTGAGACCCAGCGCGTTTCACTTGGCGGATATTTCTGTGTCTGTTTTGTATATTTTGAGCCGTATCTTTTCCCCGGTGAAAATGTGACACACTTTTGTTTATTTCTGAAGAAATTAGAGGTGGGCAAAATCCGGATAATCCAAAAGGATAACCGGATAATTCTCAATGAAACATTATCCGATTTCAGACTCTTAACTCTCTTTCCTAACCCGTTTGCAGAAGTGGGTGCACTCATTTGTTGCAGTGATGATAACCCGTTTGTCAAAGTGGTTCCAACCCATTTGCCGAAGGGGTTCATATAATATTATTAGCCGAAGAGGTGCACTAAAATATTATCCGGATTTTGCTGAAGCGACTCATTGCCCAGCTCTAGAAGAAATGCAACTCTGGTATCCCTTTTTTTTAATAACTTTTTCTTTTTCTTTGGGGGGGGGGGGATAGGTAAGCGTTTAAAGCGCTCGCAACTGCATAAGGTCATATGAGCGCGCGGGACATATTAAACATTTTCAGTTAATAGGGAATTTTGAATGTTGCCCGATTTTGGACCACCGAGGGATCTTTAACGTGCGCAACTTGCACACGGGACCTCCAAAATGTTCAACCTTGTCCGAGAAAGCCAGGTGAAGATCTTTCCTACCATAAGATCAGGGGTGTGCTTGAGAGACAGCAGTAAGAAGGAGCAATGGAGTACATAGCAGTAGAAAGGCTGCAGAAAGAGTCAGGAGCCTAGAGGAGGGAGCACAGGAGGTGAGGGTGTGGGGGCAGAAAGTGTAGGCGAATGGAGACAACAGAACATTGTTTGAGAGCAGGAAAGGGGGGGGGGAAAGATATTTTGGCTCTGTACTTCCTGAGATGGACGTTAAACTCGGAGGTAGGTAGATCTACCGCCTCTTAAATGACCTAATAGTGTTGATAGCGACGTTAAACTATTACAATTTCACCATGTGTTTTGTTAACTTACAATACAGCAATGGGCGGGCCCTGCATTGTCAAAATAAAAGAATAAAGGTAATCACTTTGTGTACTACTACTACTTTATTTCTTCTTTTATTTTTCTCTGTATAACTTCACATAAATCAGAAAATACAATTCTGTGTAGAATAAAATAAAAAATGTCTTCGTAGTATGATAACATCTGTTCTTTCTTTTTCACACGTATTTGTTTCTAGTCATAAGTCATTCACACGCTAAACAAATTAGCCCTGTATTATATTCAAGCACTCTCTTTTTTTAGACTGAAGAGAAAATGGTCGCTTCGGGACTCATTGTAGGTCCTGGTTCAAGCCAAAGTGAGTTTTTCCACATTGATAAGACATGATACATCTTTATTGTCCAGATCCTGGCACATTGGTTTGGTTTTTTTTTACTACGCACGCACACACACACACACACACACACACACGCACACAAACACACACACACATACACACACTCTTCCACGCACGTCTGTGCTCAGTGCTCAAAACCAAATAACCAAAGAGATACAATAGTATGCTTGCACTCATAAACAGGATCACAGTTACATGCGTAATATAAACAATATTAATGTTATTAATATTAAGCTAGATAGATCTACATTCTCAGTACATATACAATATATTCTGATCGTAACTTAATGGTATTTCTGGTGCATGCTTTAAAGACAATATGACTTCATAAGTACATTCAGATGGTCCGATGATCAAGACACGAGTTACATAATGTTATTATTATTATAATGTATCACTCAGTGCGGTACATTTTTAGTACTTTCGTCCCCAAAATCGGCTCGGAGGAGTAGATATGTGGTTGTTGGGATTTAAAAAATTGATTTTGGTGTGGATAGTGTGTAATTATTAGTCATTCATGAACTTTATTACCAAGATGAAGTGTATGAACTGATGTTGTGGCAGCTCCCCTAACCTTCTATATAAATAGATCTAAACAAATATTGTATATATATATATAATGTTCTTTCTGTCCCGTATTCTATTCGTGTTATATGAATTGTACAACTCATTTCTTCAATGTCGTTTCAAGCTATTGTGCTGAGATGCAACTATTTACAGTAGAACACAGATACCTCGAATTCGTCGGGATCGGCTTCCGTAGATCGAGGGATATCTTACAAAGATAAAGAAGAAAAAACAAAACCCGGGACCGCATGCACAGTTCAGAGGATGCGTGATTTCTAGTCCTCTGTGTTCGACCTTTCTCTGTTATACTGTACCTATTTATTTGTTACAAAGATCGTTAAATAACAAGATAGTTCACTCCTCTCTCTGAACCAATTTAAAAAGTGCCTTCAAAATCGGGTGACGCCCTCTCCGGAAAAGAGTGGACTTGGCAATCAGAGTTACCCCACTTGTGTGAGAAATAATAAAAGTGAAACTAACTAGGAAACTGTGTTATCCCCATAGAGTTACCCCATGGTTATCCCTATTCTTCTTCTGGACAAACGAAATGCAGCTTCAAAACAAAGACTGCAGCGCCATCTGAACCAATGAACGGACTTCCGTTGACACTTTTTTGGCTGAGTGAACTATCTTGTTAGCCTATGTACGATCTTTGTTTGCTTCATCTATCGCTATCACTACTATGTATCAGTATGCGGCGACCACCGAACCAACGTGTCCTCTTCGACTGGATTTTCCCCTTAATTCGACCGGTTGCTGTTTTATTTGCGCCTCGTCGTCGCTTGAATTGCAGAGATCGAAGCTACTGATGCTGTGTTGTTGTTGGCCGATCTCCACAGTAGCTCCCAGCTCGAGTGAAGAGTGGTCAATGTGGAGAGGCCCCTCGTTCAAACTGATGACCAGTTGCTTATCTTTTCTGGGGGGACTCGTGGACCTTATGCTTGAGCCGGGCCTCTTGCTGCCACAAAACGAGCCTGTGTCGTTGCACTTGTGCTTCATGATTTTGTACATGAGCTCCAGGAGAGAGTGGGTCTCTTCCAGCTGACTTTTCTCTTGCAGCAGTTGTTTCTGCATCTCCATTAGTTCTGTGTTTTCCTGTACGAGAAAGTGAATAACAATAATGATAATAATAATGATAATGATAGATCTAATAATGATAATAATAATAATGATGATAATACATTGATAATAACCGTAAAATAACAGCAATAATAATGATAATAATAATAATAATAATAACAACAACAATAATGATAATGATAGTAATGATAATAATAATGATAGATCTAATCATAGTAGTAGTAATAATAATAATAATAATGATGATGATGATAATGAATTAATTCATAAACAGCATTAGTATAGCTGATATCCATGCTCGACAGCAAGCTCTATGCGCTATACAAATTATATTAATGTATATATTGTTACCCCAGCCGACTCCAAAACACTCAGAAACTTTTTCGGCTTCCAGGGAAGCATACAGTGCAAGCAGCAGATTAAGCGCTTAAACACTAACAAAATTACCGTTATTGAAATCATGTCTTGTTATAGACAATGATTTGAGAAATCACATGAAATTTGACCTTAAAAATAGTCCATGTTGTCTGTTTGAGTAAAGAATGGCCCATCAACACAGTGCATGTAATAGTCGTTTAATACCGGGGGGGGGGGGGGGGGGGGTATGACAGACAGCGAAGGGAAAAGAACAGAAGCAAGACCGACCAGGAACGCACTCCCGTGCCAATATTGTTTCCAGCAAGAAGTTCAATTCCAACTAATAAGAAAGCTTGAAAAGTGTGTCATCAGTTTAGCCGGCATCATGCTTTGTTAAGGTGCGAGTGACTTGTTCAAATCGCCATTAGGGCGTGCTTGAGCTTTGGCGATTTGAGGGAGCGGGAGTTTCAATGCTTTCTGCCTGTTTGGCTCAGTTTGATCCAAATGCGAAATTCAAACCAAAAAAGAAAAAAAGATCCCGAGCATAAAAAACATCTTTATCACACCTGTGAAATAGTAAGGCACCTCACCCCCCCCCCCCCCCCCCCCCAAACACACACACACACTCATCCCTTGATTCCAGGTTTCAATGCTCCCTGCCTGCTTGGCTCAGTTTGATCCAAATGCAAAATTCAAACCAAAAAAGAAAAATAAAGATCCCGAACATTAAAAAAAGCATCTCTGTCACACCTGTAAAATAGTAAGGCACCCCCTCCCCCCTCCCCCTCACACACGTGCATCCCTTGATTCCAAACGTATTAAATATGTCCCTCATTTAAAGTCGGAGCGTTTATTTTACTTAGTAAGTCAAAATCTGAAGTGTATGCGGGGAGGGGATGTGGTACTTGGACAATCTACTTCCTCTATGTCTACCACCCAGGCAAAGCTGTACCATGCAGACTGCTTTAAAAAGAGTCTGTCAAGACGAAAAACGCCATACATTGTACTATCAGAGATGACTGTTGACTTCGGAGGTCCCACTTCTTAAATTATAACCTCACAAACTGAAATAGGCGGTATAACCTGTGTAGTTACCATAACACATGTATTAATTAATATCATTGTCGGAAACAACAAGCACACACTTCGAGCAGAGGAGGGCTGTAATATATTATGATGTCATGTACTTTAAATTGCCTGAAGCTCCTAATGACTGTTGCTTATATCTCCTGTGTTACAGCGTATTTCCTTTTGTAATAGATGTATTAGTTAAATGAGAGGAGAAGAAAATACTTTTTTGTTTTTCTTTATGGATAATGAACAATTATAACCACTTAATGCTATGGTGCTGCTGATTCAGGTTCAATTCCTCAGTGATGTACACAACGTGGGTACGTGCCGTCTTACGTTTCTATGTCTCTACGCCTTCTTGGTACGATACTATCTGAGATGGACGTTAACATTCGAGACCCTTTCTCTTTATTAGTTTTTTGTGTATTGAGACTCGGCCCAGTGACAGAATCTTGCTATGTTTGACCCATGATAAGAGATATTTGCACTACGTGTACTTTTTTCCTTATGTTATGGAAATTTTATTTAACAAATGAGCGTTTTATAAGACGTGATGAGGGCCAATGGCCTTAAACACTGAATAAACTTACTTTCTTACTAACTGGTACTTTGCGTTGGGAGGGGCACAAGACCCAAATTAGCTGGACGGGGGACAGGATGGTAGGTGAAGTACAGTATTTGTAAATGTTTTACACCTGAACCTGCATCAACACAATTTTAGATCACTTAGGAGACGAGCTCTTTCTACCTTACCTGTCAGTGTCAGGGCCAGATCTTGCTACAGGGGATGCATCAGATCAACGGAGATATCTACTCGATAAAGATCTTCCCACGCAAGAATCGAACTCACGTCTTCTGCATGCAACAGGGGAGAGACTTGTGGGTCTTTTACACGTTCAGTTGAAACTGACAGTTGTCCGTTCTCTTTGTGATAAGAAAATGATACATGATGCAATTTCCACAAAAATTCTTTTTTGTGATCCTCAACGTCTAGCAAGAGAAAGTAATCCGCTAGTTATTTCGTTAATTTTGATACGCTGGTTCCGAATTTGATTGGGGGTTTTTTCTTCTTTTTTTCACGTAGTTTTCAATAAGTTTACAAACGTGAATATTATCACCAGCAAGCTGCAGACAGTCCCAAGGTCGGACACCAAAAAAATCAAGCTATGCCTGTTTTTAGTAACGGCTGATCAGTTGGACAGTCTGCCAGGTTTGATGAGATTGCGGCACGTGTCATTTTCTTATCACAAAGAGAACGGACAACTGTCAGTTTTAACTGGGCGTGTAATACAGTCATAACAGTTTCATCACAGATTTCGATGAGTAGAGGGGGAGGGGTGTTTTCAGTTAGATGTAAGCTCTTTATGCATATTTTGTTTTCCAGAACAGTTTATTCCAAATCATATATTAAATGTTACTCCTGAGGTGTCCTATTTCATGTGCACGTTGTACGCCTTATTAAAGTCATGGTGCTCACCTTTTCCAAATCGAAT
Organism: Aplysia californica; assembly: GCF_000002075.1. Lineage (NCBI taxonomy): Eukaryota > Metazoa > Mollusca > Gastropoda > Aplysiida > Aplysiidae > Aplysia > Aplysia californica. Next base: position 699,043 of record NW_004797307.1, read on the forward strand.
CGCATCTTCTTCTTACTCTCATACGATTTCTGCGCAGACCTCTTGTTCATCTCTCGTCTTCTCTCTCGTCGCTGCTCTTGGTCTTGATCTTGGATGATTTCCCTGCAACACAGAAGACCAGATAGTTTACTGTTAATTTTTACATCGTACGTAGGCCTACGTGTAGGTCTATATTATAGAGTTGCTATTTAACTATTTAAGGTACATTAATGTTTTTGTCAGATTCAATCAGCGATATTCTTGGAATTCGTTTTTCTCTGAACAGGGAAATTTTATTGTGCCGGAACGCTTTTGTGTTTAACGTCCCAAACGACACACCCCAGCCCTGCCTCTTGAGGCCAACTCTTGCTGAATAAGTTACAGCATCCCAACGTCAGTCGGCAGTACTCGATAAAGATATTCCACTTTTGAGTACATGTATCAAACTCGTGTCCTCTCTGTGCAACGACGAAGAGCTTGATATGTCACAGTCGCTCCTTCCGCATTTCTTCTTTTGGCTTTGGGTAATTCCACGAAAAATGAAACTGTGGTGACACATATATTGCTGAGATAAAGAACTGCTAAAAAAATTATAAACAGTGAAATAACCCCACCCCACCCCCACCCTCGGTTGTTGTTGTTGTTGTTGGGGGGGGGGTCGGTTGCTTTGATTTGTTTTGTTTTAGTTTCAGTAGGAGGATGGTTGCCTTAAAAAAAACTAATGGTTATATCATTGCTTAGAATTTTTTTCAGCAGGTAATCATCTCTGCATTGCGCGTACCTTAGTACTGTAGTTTCGTTTTTCATGGAATGGCCCAGGTAAAGGGTGCTTATACATGTGACTCGAGGGTCGCTTTTGACTTTGCGCAATTTTGTATAGCATAATGATATTTTGACTTTTGTGTAAACGGCTCTAATTACTGGAAGTTGGGTACAATCAGGCGCGGTTCTATAACCAGGCAAGACCAGCGGAGCCGGTCATTGTTAGTCAGCTGTAGCGGACAAAGAGATTGGCTACTGGCAATAAATAGTTCTTATTCAGTTTCAAGTAAATCCAAATTAATATTTATCAACGTTCTTAGCATGTTCCCTATAAAAATACGCTCAAAGAGACAATGAGGGCTCGCCGGTGTGTTTTCGTATCACAAAAACTCGTTTCTAAATCTCAGTTCATCTCGCTGGCTCACAAAGTTGTTTTTACCATCTGCTGTCACGATGCGCGCCTTCGTATCGCGCGCTCAGTGGTGATGTCAGCAAGCCCGGCAAAATTGGGCAATAGCCCTCAGAGTGGAAAGAGCTCGCATCAAGGACCTTACAACAAATAACCTCCTTGGCCCGCATGAAGATCACCTTTCTTGCCATTTTTGGCTCTTCTGTTGCTTTCAAAGGACAAGACTGTCTTGAATAGTATGTCTTATACTTTCACCGATAATATTTATCATTAAACCAGCCTCTAGTCACCGTCAGTTAACACGTACATGTACTGTCATAATGGCTCATATCTTTATCGCTAAATGAATTTTGAGACACCCATGGTTCTGTTTGGTGTTCTGTTCACCGCTTACTTCCTGCTAGGGCTGTACCCCGGTAGCAAACCCGCTCGTGCTCGCAAGCCCCTAGTTAAAGTCACAAACCTCAAATCACTAGGTCAAATCACCAAATCAAATTACCAGCATGATAAGCTGAGTCTAGCACAAACTGTAACCTCCTTGGTTTAGTCTAAACTTCAAGTCCACAGCAACTAGCAATCCGCGAAGCCACTCGTGTCAACTGTCAGACCCCTTCATCATCCCCACCCTGCTTGCAATCCGCGAAGCCACTTACGTCAGAAAAAGAGAGAGAGGGAGAGTGAGAGATCCCGTCCACAGTGTCACTGCGCGGCGTAGCTCTGTAGTCTGCTCGATTAATCGAAGGCTTTGCAAAGCAGCTGACAGCCCCAAGTCTCAAATCCCGTCCGCAGCAACACGCCCCATGATTCACACAGTACTGATTTGCGCTAGGCCTTGTGAATTGTCCCAGGACAAGCTCGAAACATGACCTGCTGACTTGTGCTGTCTCGATACACCGAGCGAGCGGCACGCCGCAGTACCACTCGATGGCGGCAAGACAGCTCGATGTGTTCAAACAGCAGTACCGCTCGCTGTGTGAACTTTGAACCGTGGAGGAAAGGAGAGGCTGGGCTTGTTTTGGTGAAGAGAGAAAGTTATTTTAACTTCCCACCGTTGATCAGCTAAGCGAATGGATAAGTGAGAGGGAACGTGGTATTGTAGTAACAGAGACCTAGGTTTCTGGTAGTAATAAGAATAAATAGACTTAGATTACCCTAGAATGGGAAACTCCGGGGGTCGTTGTGATTGATTTTTGTATCGTATGTATGTAACCTATTTTGTAGATGTGTTAAACTCACACTGACATAATACAGAACATTTAGGAGGCGGGCTAGGCCTACTTCAACCCAATGTCAGGACCAACCTGGGCTGAGAGGGAACAACGCCCCAGCAGAAAGACGTAGGTTCTCAGTAAAAAATTCTCCCCATACGGGAATCGAACTGAGGTCTTTTGCGTGCGACGATGAAGCGCTTGGCTCGTGCACATTAAAAATAAACAGGCCTTAACATCGTAAGAATAGCCGATCCAATATCAATTTTTAAGTGCATTGAATAGAGCTTTTTGTTTTTTACAACCGAACTATGTAAAAAAAATAAACGATCTTGCACTTTTGGTGCAAGCCTCTCAACGCAAATAACCAGAGAATCTTTTGTAATACATGTATGTACGGAGCCCACAGCAACGAAGGTTCGCGGCGTCACGACACAGTAGAGCAGGACTGTCCGCGAGTCACAACTCACCGGAAGTTCTCCCCGGTAGCAAGCGGAAGGCAAAGCAAATCACAAGCCTGCTCGCAAGCCTCTAGCGCGAGCCGTCCGCTGTTTTGCAAGCCTTCGATTAACCGAGCAGAATCCAGCCCTACTTCCTGCTACAACATTACATGGCCCCAAAAGCACACCCGGCGAGTTGGTGGTTTGGCCAGTCTTTTTATATAACAGGAGTTTTAACGGAGGTGAGAGTCGAGGGTCGACTTGCGAACGGCACTAAGCTGTCAGTCTGGACCTCACCGCCCTTCCCCCCTCCCCCCTCCCTTTTCCCCCTTTTCCGTTCTCACCAAGCCCGACTCTGTGTTCTCAAATTAATATTTTGTTTTAGTTTGTTTAGTATAGGGTTTTACGGCGCTCGCAAGGCTATCTCGCTTATTACAGGATAGAACTTTACCAAATTTCACTCATATGACAGGCATAGTAAGGAGTCTTAAAATCTCCAATCAAATTTGAGAAAAAAAGTTTCGTTTCCATGGATACGGCGGCTATATTGGATTTTGTTGACATGTCTTACGTAATGAATACAGCACTTATCGCTCATGGAAATTGATTGGGGTTTGTTGTTTTTTTTGCATGCGTGTTAAAAAAAATTAGATCTAAAAATGTATCTGTTGTTTTTTTCCTAAACGAATTAGAAAATTTTTAATGAATTTTTTCCTGAGGTAGAATTCAAGTTTGCAAAAAATCCGTGAAAATCCACACTGCAGACACCACCAACAAAAATCTATTCATATATCACAAATTCATTAGACATATATTTACTATTAAATCTTCTCTTCATTCTGTGAAATTTCATGAAGATTGGATGAAAAATGGTGGAGTTATTCAAAAAAGTATAGAGAAAAGTCGCGTTTTAGGAAAACGGCCGATAAGAAAAATAAAATATTTACTTTATGAGGATATGGCGGTCACAAACATACCGAGTATGGGCAAAATTCTGTGTTTTGTGGGTTCTTATGCGATGAAATAGTTGTAGGAGAGGCTGAGGAAGCTAATAATGCCTACAACTCAAATTCCATAATTTTGAGCCGAATCTTGACTTTGGGGGTGTTCCCCCACCCACCCGTGTGTCCCCCCCCCCTTAAACAGAGATTGGAAATTTTTGTGTGCTTGCTTTATTCAATGCGTGGGCCTATGCGTCATGCGTTAAGTGCATTGTAGTTGTAGGCCTATTGTTTCGGATTCTGCTTAGACTTGGTCTTCTTGGCACAGCGTCAGTCGTGTGGTATCAACTTGGTTCTAAGTTTCTTCAGACTACTGTTAATCAGCTCGTTAACATTATCGTTAATTACATTTAAAAATTTAGTTGAAGGGGATCACGTTCCCAAGGGCTCTTCGTGTGTTTGTGTTTGTGCTGTTTTGTGAAAAGGTAGGGGGTGGGGGTGGGGTGGAAACAAAGATATAGAGGTATAAAATGCGTTTCTGTGCGTATGTGTCTGAGAGGACAGGGGGAGGGGGTGAGAGGAAGACCAAGGGGGTTGGAGGTTGTGGTAGGGTGGGAGGGAGGGGGATGGGAGTGAGAGAGAAGATCAATAATATGAATGATAGCTGGTCAGGTTCACAAACCACGAGCCGCCCCTGGGTACAATATTCCAATTTATCCATTTGCTTATTCGAACATCTATTCAGCGCACGCTATCTCTTCTAAAAATATTTCTTCTCTAATCACAAAATACACAGCGGGTGGTTGGCGGGTACTCTGGTGTGGTTTGCTCATTCTTTCCTATCAAACAACTATCGTCCTTATCTGTCCTTTTTTGTGTATGTTGCTTTCTTGTAACACTTCTGCTAATCTTCAGCACGTATACGACCTTATTGTGTTGCAAATGTCGTAAACTTCTTATTAAAACTAAAACAAAACAAATACAGATTACGTTCATAACGACGTTTTGTTTCGTCTCTCAAAAAACAAAGGCGTGGCACATTCCTGAATTTAAGAACAACCGTTGCTTTTAATATACTGTAGACATAATAGCCAAAGATAGTAGCCTACATAACAAGATGGGCCACTTCTGTCTTTGAGCCAATTAAAAAAGTGTCCTCAAAATTTGGTGGCGCCCTCTTCACAAAAGCGCACTCTTTGCGAACAGAGTTACCCTACTTGAGTTTTTAAAAATCAAAGTGTTACTAGCAAGTTTTGGGATAAATTTCGGAAGAACGCTTTTTTTAAATGATTACGCTGACAAAAAACCTCTTCCCGAGGAAGGGGTGATGGTTTTCTTCGTTTAATTTGACTTTAGAATGAAAGGCGAGAGGTCATTAAAATTTTTAAAAACTAAAACTCCGCACTGAACGTACCCGAACTGCTGATGAACAGCAGTCGATCTGCGCACGCAAGGAGGTGCTATTCCTATTCTTCTTCTCGAAGAACGAAAGAGAGCTTCAAAACAGACTGCAACGCCATCTGAAGCAAAGAGCATACTTCCTGCGGACACTTTTTTGGTTGAGTGGCCCATCTTGTTATTTACTATCTTTGTAATAGCCTATGTCACTCCCTAAAATGTTTTTGTCTTGCACTTCCTTTTTCTTTCTCATTTTTTTTCTGAAACAATTATTAAAGTGCGCCCCTGGCGCTGTTACTTGACATCTTACGTAGGTAATGTGTTGTTTCTAAAAAATTTACGTCAGAGCGACCTGTCTTATAGAATACCATTTGTTGGAATCAGTTAGATCTACTTCATAGGTCGCCTATAGAATAACAATTTTCAAAGTCTGAAGCAGATAAACTGGCATTCACACAATGTACACTGGATTCATTTTGGCATGTGTCCCACCGTAAGACTGGTTTGCTATTACACGCAATGATTTAACTGAATGTGAACCGGATCTCAGAAACACATGCACACAGCGCTGTCAACACCTCGGAAAGTCGGGAATCCCATGCATTAAATCACCGTTATTGTGTTGATATGCTTCTCCTTAGACAAACTCAACCTAACGGTTTTTATGCATTGTTTGTAATCATTTACGAAGAAGTATCGAAAGCTGCTTTGACCACTCGCTTTCTAAAAATAATTTCACTTTGCCAACACCCCCCCCCCCTCTCTCTCTCTCTCTCTCTCTCTCTCTCTCTCTCTCTCTCTCTCTCTCTCTCTCTCTCTCTCTCTCTCTCTCTCTCTCTCTCTCTCTCTCTCCTCCAGTACATAATGAAAATAAAACTGAAACTCAACTACTTTGGGCATATTAATCGCCATGAGTCACTCGAGGTACATTCTGGAAGCAAAGGTAGATGGGAAAAGGGGAAGTGGAAGACCTAACAGAAGATGGAAATAGGACACAGATAGCTGACTTGAAACCAAATAGCTCACGCAGACAGAACAGCAAGGAATGTTTTATGCAGAAAAGTTTATGAAACTGGCTTATTTTCTCTCTCTCTCTCTCTCTCTCTCTCTCTCTCTCTCTCTCTCTCTCTCTCTTGTATGTCTGTATAGTATATACTGGGTTTGTGGAGGGGGTAAAAAGAGATTTGCAAAGAGAGGCAGAGAGAGAGAGAGAGAGAGAGAGAGAGAGAGACAGACAGACAGACAGACAGACAGACAGACAGACAGACAGAGACAAAGACAGAGAAACAGGGAGGGAGAGAGACAGACAGAGACACAGAGACACACGGAGACACACAGAGAGAGAGAGAGAGAGAGAGAGAGAGAGAGAGAGAGAGAGAGAGAGAGAGAGAGAGACAGAGACAGAGACAGAGACAGAGAGAGACAGGGAGACAGAGAGAGAGAAAGAAATTGGGGCGGGGGTTGGCGTGTAATTGATTAAAAGTCAGTACTTTATTACGACCGTTCAATTTATCGCGTGATAATTATGGTGTTTGGTGTGAAACCGACGGTGCGTTTGTTGCATATAAAACTGTGTTACCAAAATGGCCCCAAAAAGACATTTGTTATTTTATTTTATTTTGACTTTACGGAGTCAAAGCCATTGGCTTGTCCGAATTTTTCGGGCGCTTCCTGATATTGGCATTAGTCTTGCCACGGAGCCAAGCCGTGGGAAATCGCTTACACACATTTTAGATCTCATTTTTTAAAAATGTTGGTGGTGGTGCTGGTAGGTTGTTGTTGTTTTTTTTTTGGGGGGGGGTGGTGGATGAGCTGGAGTTTGGACGTCGGCTCTTGGCCTGGGTGGAGCGGGGCTTTCCAGACTTGGGCGACTCTGCTGGTTTGTGTGTGTGCGTGAGTGTATATGTGTATGTATGTGAGTGTGTGTTAGAGAGAGAGAGAGAGAGGGGGGGGGGGGGGGGTAGAGTATAATATCGTCTCCGGTGAACGTAAGCCCCATTCAGATAAAATCACACGGTTGGTTTAAGATTTTTTGTAAATCTCGAGCGTCGATATCCGAGGCAGACACTGCAGCAGTTACAAAACGCTTTTCTCAAGTTGATTCAGCCTGTTGAGCAATTGCCAGCAATTACATGTAGGCCTGTTCAGAGACCGCATTTGTTCTCCTTTTTTTTTTGGGGGGGGGGTTAGTATTTACGGCGCTCGCACTGCATAAGGTCATATGAGCGCGCGGGACACTTTAAACATTTTCAGTTGGTAGGACATTTGGAATTTTGCCCGGGTGGTGGCCGAAGTCTACTCTTATCGATTTTGGACCACCAAGGGATCTTTTACGTGCGCAACTTGCAAATGGCACCTCCGAGATTTTTCGCCCTTTTCCAAGAAGGCTAGGTATAGAATTTTCCTACCAGATCATCAGGGGTGTGGCTGAAAGACAGCAGTAAGAAGGAGCCAAGGAGTAGGATCAGAAAGGCTGCGGAAAGAGTCAGGAGCCCAGAGGAAGGGGCAAAGGAGGTGAGGGGTGGGGGCAGAAAGTGGAGTCGAAAGGAAACGTCAAATCATTACTTGAGACCAGGAGAGGAGGTGAAAGGAGACAATTTAGAGATAAGAAAAATTTCCGTCGCTATCTGGATTCGAACCTGTGGCCCCTTGAATGAGAGGCGAACACCTTAACGTCTAGGCCACGAGAGCCCCCGACCGCATTTATAATCAATGGGCATAGCCGTAGCATAGTTGAAAGTGAAATATTGTCCTGATTTAGATCTACAGTTTTCTTCTATCGGTTTCTTGCCTTTATAATTTCCCCCTTTTATCCATGTTTCAGATGGTGTAGGACATAGAATTTCTCAATGCATCAGCTTGTATTGAAACTGCGCCAAATGCTTTTCTTGTTCTTAAACTGCTTAAGTTTGAATGATGCACGTTCACTTTTTTATTTTAAAGAGAGAGAAACAGTCAACAGCGGACATCAATTCTGATTTATTTGTTGTTTTTTAATCGGTAAGTGTTTTACGGCACTCGCAACTGCATAAGGTCATATGAGGGCGCGGGACACATCAAACATTTTCAGCTGGTGGAAAATTTTGAATTTTGCTCGGGTGGCGACCGAAGCCTACTCCTACCGATTTTGGACCACCAATGGATCTTTAACGTGCGCTTTCAGGTGTGTGGCTGAAAGACAGCAGTAAGAGAAAAAGCCAAGGAGTAGCCGTGGAAAGGCTCCAGAGGAGGGGGCAAAGGAGGTGAGGGCGTGGGGGTAGAAAGTGGAGACGAAAGCAGACGACAGAACATTGTTAAAGAGCAGGAACGGATGGGAAAGAAGAAAATTTTAGAGAACAAAACTTTCGTCACAATCCAGATTCGAACCCGGGACCTATTGAATGAGAGGCGAACACCTTAACCTCTAGACCACAAGAGCACCCCCCCCCCCCCCTATCAATTCTGAGGATTTTCAGAGGTGTTATTTTAAGACTTTAGAGACGGTTTTCGCTTTGTAAACCTCTTGAGCTCAGTTTGTTTGATTTTTTGTTTGATTGTTTGTTTGATTGTTTGTTTGTTTGTTTGTTTGTTTTGTTTTGTTTATTCGTTTGCTTGTTTGTTTTTGGGGGTGCAAAATTCAATATAGTACTTTTTGAGGACACTGGTTGACTATCTGATTGAAATCAGGTGAGAAATGTTTTCTGTCTGGGAGATTTCGGAAGCTAATACTAATATCTCAAAGATGTAATTAAGAAATTTGCGGTTGTTGATGTGTGTGTGTGTGTGTGTGTGTGTGTGTGTGTGTGTGTGTGTGTGTGTGTGTGTGTGTTACGCCGACAGACAGACAGGCAGACAGATAGCGGGGAAGGGGGAGTGTGTGGGTGTGGGTGTGATTCTGTGCATGGCATCGCTGTCTTCGTAAAATGTGGGTTGCCTCTGCCAAATCAAGTATGCGCAGCTTTTAATAGCGAATGAGATCAAACATACGTGGATTTTAAAATAGAATATGTGAGGCATCGTGGTAAGATCAGGCGCTCGTCAAAATAATGAAATCGAAGAACCGGGCATTTCCCGCTAGTTTTGGCAATTTTTATCGAATTTGTGGGTTTTAGCTGAGCACCGTAAATGTCCATTTAAAACCACATTTCTCTGTTGATTTTACTTTAAAAATTGTTGCTGAAAGACACAAAAAATGTATATTTTCAGTTTCCAAGGAATATTAGGCTATGCAGGTTGCCAAACTTTGGCGGCCATTTTCTCGCTATATTTGCCTCTGAAAACAGGCCATCCCCATTTTCTCCATTTGCAAATACTGTATCTTGACTTATAATTTAACATAGATGGATACTTTTTCCATCAAAAGCCAGACTATTGAACAAGCTTTAAGGTAATACTAAAAACTAAAGATGCCCAAAAACTGACGAGCGCCTGATTCCACCGTGTTGTAACACATATGGTTGTGACGATTGCTAAAACGTTTATTTACTCTGTGTAAATCATAATGAGTAATAACTAAAAGAACAGCTGTACCCTTTCGTATATCACGATTAAAGGGAGACCTTCACCCGCCCAACCTGATATTGTTTTTTTACACATAGCTTTGAGAGATTGCACCATCCATGAACGTCAGCTTTATTCATAGACCGACAGTACACGTAATATGTTTGATTGCCAACTGGTTATGCGTTTTTATTCTTTTTTGTTTGTTTGTTTGGTTTGGTTTTTCGTTTGTTTGTGTTTGTGTTTGTCTGGTGGGGGGGGGGGGGGGGGGAGGGGGTTACGCAAATGCTTTATTTTGAGGCTCGTTTGCTTATTTGATTAGAGACAATGTTTAGAGATGATTTGCGTTTGCTTATCTAATTTTTAAAAAAAAATTTTTTGGCATGTGTGTATGTTTGTTGATTTTTCTTATTTTATGGTTCAATGTTGTTTTCTTCAGTGCAGGTTATTAGACTTACAGTTTCCGTGAACTATCCGTCTTTATGCCTTGACTTTATCTCAGATGCGCACTCGTGCTGGTTTGCTGTCTACAACAACAACAGCAACGCTGCCTTCGACGACTCTGATTACACACTAGATGGTCAAATAGGGGACTATTATTATTACATGTATTATAATCTGTCCCCGTGGTTTTATGCACCACGCATAATTTAGCAAAATTTGATATTCTTTTTTTTGTGGGTATAATCTCTTATTATTTTCCTTCATCACTCTTTGTTAAAATTAACAGAATCGCATAATTTCACATTTTTGGGCTCAGTTTGCATAATTTCATGTTGTTTTTTTTTTTTACATTAATCCACGGGGACAGTATTATGTTCCTGTAATAGTTCCACCTTCCATGAAAGTTTTGAGGGCCAAAATGGGGACAGTTTTGAACGAAAAATTTGACCAAAAAAAGTCAATACTAGAGAAGCTGTAGTGGGTGGTTGGTGGGTGCTCTGGTGTGGTTTGCTCCTTCTTTCCTATCAAACATCTATGGTCCTGGTCTGCTCCTTCTTTTTTAGTATTTGTTACTCTCTTGCAACACCTCTAATCTTTGGCACTTATATGACCTTATTGTGTAGCTAGTGCCCTAAAACTCTTACTAAAACTACGAGAAGCTGAAGACCCTGCTCTTACTTAACAGGTTATACAATTTTTGTCCAGTTGGGTCAACAGAGTTTTTTAAGAAATCTGTTTTTTGGGGGGGTTTTCGGGGGTGGGGGGGGGGGGGGCGTACATACCAATTGCTTGCATTCTTATTCCTATTTACTGACCATTTTTGGGTGGGTTTTTTTGGTTAGTTGATTTGTCACTTGATTTTCTGCTTTTAAAAAATTATTTGTTGATTGAATTGATACTTCTGCTGTTTGTTTATTGGGTTTTTTTTCTTAGTAAAGAGGGGGGGGGGGGGTAGTCCTCGCCTTAAACTTCGAAACTTTGTTCCGTCCCAAGTGAGAACGTTATGTACTTGATATAGTCTGTGTATCATTCATATCTCCAATGTCTGATTCATATCCACCATCCCCCAACCGCCCCAATCCTCTTCGATCTCTCTTATCTCTCTCTGTCTCTCTGTCTCTCTGTCTCTCTGTCTCTCTGCCCCCCCTCTCTCTCTGTCTCTCTCTGTCTCTCTCTGTCTCTCTCTGTCTCTCTCTCTCTCTCTCTCTCTCTCTCTCTCTCTCTCTCTCTCTCTCTCTCTCTCTACTTTCTTTCTTTTTTAATTCTTCCAATTCCAGAATATCTTATTAGGTGGGATATACTAGATGGACCTGTTGAGCTCAAAGCTTGACAAAATGCTTCATAGTTCTGTTTGCATTTAAACATAACATAGGCTCAACCCCAAGGCCATATGAATCCATAGGCCTATCTTACTTTCAATGTTATACCGGCGTCGCCCTCCTAGATGAGCTGTCGGGTAAACGCACATTTAATTTATTTTTTATTTTTTATTTACTTATTTTTTTATGGTTAGTGTTTTACGGCCGCAACTGCATACGGTTATATGAGCGCGCGGGACACATTAAACATTTTCAGTTGGTAAGAAATTAAAAATTTTGCCAGGGTGGCGGCTGAAGCCTACTCTCGATTTTGGACCACCAATGGATCTTTAATGTGCGCAAGTTGCACTCCGGGATTTTTTGCCCTTTTCCGAGAAGGCTAGGTGGAGGTCTTTCCTACCATAAGATCAGGGGTGTGGCTGAAAGACAGCAGTAAGAAGGAGCCAAGGAGTAGCAGTAGAAAGGCTGCAGAAAGAGTCCGGAGCCCAGGAGAGGGGGCAAAAGAGGTGCGGGGTAGGGACAGAAAGTGGAGACGAAAGCAGACGACATAACATTGCTAGAGAGCAGGGAAGGAGGTGAAAGGAGATAATTTTAGAGAAGATAAATTTCCGTCGCTATCCGGATTCGAACCCGTGACTTATTGAATGAGAAGCGAGCACCTTAGCCTCTTGACCACGAGAACCCCCCAAACACACAACTGATTATACATCGTGTTAACATTATACATGTATACTTGTCTCATTCTGTCGGATAAACGCATAAATGGTCTGAGATTGTGTGAACATGCCATGTTGCAGTCTCGATCTGTCACAAATTATCTCAGACTGCGTGAAAATGACATACAACAGTTTCTCTTTGTCTATAGCCGCACGAGTAATCTCAGATTGTATGAATATTTCATGTTTTTCTTTTATTTATTCTCGGATACAATTGATCTCAGATAGTGTGAACATTTTTCATGCTTTTCTTATTAATTTTCGGATGAACGCACAAGTGATCCCAGATAGTGTGAATAGTTCATGTTGCAGTCTTATTCTTTATGCCTTCCATAAGGGTATGTAAAAGAGAGTAAGCATGCATACCGCTTCAAAGCAAACAGATTCACGAAGTGAGCTGCCTTTGAAAAGTGTACAATTTCAGAATTAGTTTCGCATGCTTAAATAACAGAAAGACGCTCATCTAAAAACCATGTCATCAGCATGCCGAAAGGAGAACAAATACAGCAGTTTTAAGCAAGTTGATTATTTGAAAACGTTACTTTCCAAAAAGAGAATGACAAACGTCACGTACAGTGGTCTATGCCACTAGAAACAGCCAGGAAAGAGGAAAGGGGGAAGAAAAAAACAACCATTATCTATCGGACAATGTGGAATGAACAGCATAAAAATCTCCCATTTACAAGACTAGCTAAGTATGCAAACTAACAGAGAGTCCTGGGAGCCTTTTTCTGCTTCGTGACTCGGATCTTGCATCAGAAAAGGGTATTTCTAAGTCAGATTACTGTGAATAGCGTAATTCGGGTGATATGCAGTTACTACAATAATGTTCTTCTGTAAAACTAAAAGACTAATTGTGATTAGTTCAGTTTACACATACTTAGAACAAGGAACCGAATGGGGGGGGGCGTACATACCAATTGCTTGCATTCTATTCCTATTTACTGACCATTTTTGGGTGGGTTTTTTTGGTTAGTTGATTTGTCACTTGATTTTCTGCTTTTAAAAAATTATTTGTTGATTGAATTGATACTTCTGCTGTTTGTTTATTGGGTTTTTTTTCTTAGTAAAGAGGGGGGGGGGGTAGTCCTCGCCTTAAACTTCGAAACTTTGTTCCGTCCCAAGTGAGAACGTTATGTACTTGATATAGTCTGTGTATCATTCATATCTCCAATGTCTGATTCATATCCACCATCCCCCAACCGCCCCAATCCTCTTCGATCTCTCTTATCTCTCTCTGTCTCTCTGTCTCTCTGTCTCTCTGTCTCTCTGCCCCCCCTCTCTCTCTGTCTCTCTCTGTCTCTCTCTGTCTCTCTCTGTCTCTCTCTCTCTCTCTCTCTCTCTCTCTCTCTCTCTCTCTCTCTCTCTCTCTCTCTACTTTCTTTCTTTTTTAATTCTTCCAATTCCAGAATATCTTATTAGGTGGGATATACTAGATGGACCTGTTGAGCTCAAAGCTTGACAAAATGCTTCATAGTTCTGTTTGCATTTAAACATAACATAGGCTCAACCCCAAGGCCATATGAATCCATAGGCCTATCTTACTTTCAATGTTATACCGGCGTCGCCCTCCTAGATGAGCTGTCGGGTAAACGCACATTTAATTTATTTTTTATTTTTTATTTACTTATTTTTTTATGGTTAGTGTTTTGCGGCGGCAACTGCATACGGTTATATGAGCGCGCGGGACACATTAAACATTTTCAGTTGGTAAGAAATTAAAAATTTTGCCAGGGTGGCGGCTGAAGCCTACTCTCGATTTTGGACCACCAATGGATCTTTAATGTGCGCAAGTTGCACTCCGGGATTTTTTGCCCTTTTCCGAGAAGGCTAGGTGGAGGTCTTTCCTACCATAAGATCAGGGGTGTGGCTGAAGGACAGCAATAAGAAGGAGCCAAGGAGTAGCAGTAGAAAGGCCGCAGAAAGAGTCCGGAGCCCAGGAGAGGGGGCAAAAGAGGTGCGGGGTAGGGACAGAAAGTGGAGACGAAAGCAGACGACATAACATTGCTAGAGAGCAGGGAAGGAGGTGAAAGGAGATAATTTTAGAGAAGATAAATTTCCGTCGCTATCCGGATTCGAACCCGTGACTTATTGAATGAGAAGCGAGCACCTTAGCCTCTTGACCACGAGAACCCCCCAAACACACAACTGATTATACATCGTGTTAACATTATACATGTATACTTGTCTCATTCTGTCGGATAAACGCATAAATGGTCTGAGATTGTGTGAACATGCCATGTTGCAGTCTCGATCTGTCACAAATTATCTCAGACTGCGTGAAAATGACATACAACAGTTTCTCTTTGTCTATAGCCGCACGAGTAATCTCAGATTGTATGAATATTTCATGTTTTTCTTTTATTTATTCTCGGATACAATTGATCTCAGATAGTGTGAACATTTTTCATGCTTTTCTTATTAATTTTCGGATGAACGCACAAGTGATCCCAGATAGTGTGAATAGTTCATGTTGCAGTCTTATTCTTTATGCCTTCCATAAGGGTATGTAAAAGAGAGTAAGCATGCATACCGCTTCAAAGCAAACAGATTCACGAAGTGAGCTGCCTTTGAAAAGTGTACAATTTCAGAATTAGTTTCGCATGCTTAAATAACAGAAAGACGCTCATCTAAAAACCATGTCATCAGCATGCCGAAAGGAGAACAAATACAGCAGTTTTAAGCAAGTTGATTATTTGAAAACGTTACTTTCCAAAAAGAGAATGACAAACGTCACGTACAGTGGTCTATGCCACTAGAAACAGCCAGGAAAGAGGAAAGGGGGAAGAAAAAAACAACCATTATCTATCGGACAATGTGGAATGAACAGCATAAAAATCTCCCATTTACAAGACTAGCTAAGTATGCAAACTAACAGAGAGTCCTGGGAGCCTTTTTCTGCTTCGTGACTCGGATCTTGCATCAGAAAAGGGTATTTCTAAGTCAGATTACTGTGAATAGCGTAATTCGGGTGATATGCAGTTACTACAATAATGTTCTTCTGTAAAACTAAAAGACTAATTGTGATTAGTTCAGTTTACACATACTTAGAACAAGGAACCGAATTAAGCTGCAGTTTGTCTGAAGACAGTTATCACTTCCATATGTTTTTTAAAATTATATCTTTTATTTTTATTTTTTTATTTTGTGTGAGGGGGGGGGGGTGCCTTTTTGTTAGCTGGAAGGAGGGGACATAGCTTGATAATTTTTTATTACGCCTGTACCCCCTGCAAGCATTATATTACCTTTATTAAAGAAATATTTGTTACTGCTGTGCAAACAAACTGTTCAAAACAAGAAGAAATTCAATCGTAATTTATACAATAAGCAAGCTTGAGCATGAACGCGGGGAGTAACTTATAAACTATAAACTAATACTTTAAGGTCTATTATAGCCGCTCTGTGGAACATTTTCGGTATTTTAGCAATAACGTTTCCCATGCCGGTATTAACAATAAATAAAACAGGTTCAGTATTAACAATAAACGTAGCAACAGAGAGCAGAGACCGGTCACAGAGTCGCAACGTCCCCCTCTGTTTTAGACCGTGGTCACTAAGTCACTATAATAATGTAGTAAATTTCTTACTCACCCAGATGTTGGTGTAACTTCTTTAGAGCAGGCATTGTCCGAATTCAAAATCGAACAAATCGGCATGTTGAATGATCGTTAGAGACTGCACTGTTTTCCGTATACCTAGGAAACCTACAGTAGACCTCTCGCTCCTTTCTTCTGGGAAAAATGAAAGCGTTGTTTGCTGGTGCAGTTTTATGTTTACCCGTTTTCGGTTTGACCGGAGAAACCCAGCATGCCTGTCTCCTCAGATAGGAGTCGGTGAACAATCGGGAATTCCCACAGTATTGAAGCGTAGAGTGAAGACTAGCGCGAGCTAAATAATTTACCTGTGTAATCCAAACTGCACTGTCAAGACGCACGTAAAACGTTTTTCGGTGTATTCTTGGATGAGTTGCTTACGTGATGTGTCTCAAGATTCAAGAATGAAACATTCGAGTGTTTTTGATGTGTCCATGGCCACAACTGAGGAGTAAATTCATATTTCTAATTAATCTTCCCCCATGATGACCATGGTTTGCATCAGAGGCAGTGTCAGTATGAATATTAGATAAAGATCTATTATTTCAAGCAACCTCATAGTCTTTCCCCCCATTTCAGCAGAAATGATTTAACGCTTTCGTTGAGCACTAACTGGTATTAGTAAATAAAAATAAGAACATAATTGATATAGACCTAGAATTATAATAAGTTGATTTGCTACTTTAAAAATACGCAGTGGCTACGTTCACGGCGCCGTGAACGTAGTCTGCAGGCTAGGTTCACGGCGCCGTGAATGTAGTTGGCAGGCTACGTTCACGGCGCCCTGAATGCAGTTTGCAGGCGCTGTTGAGGCTACGTTCACGGCACTCAAGCTTCGTTTAGACGGAGCGTCC
>NW_004797307.1:719246-720569 GCF_000002075.1 Aplysia californica
CTCTCTCTCTCTCTCTCTCTCTCTCTCTCTCTCTCTCTCTCTCTCTCACTCACTCACTCACTCACTCTCCCTCTCTCTCGCTCTCTCCCTAATTTTTGTATATAAGCAAAGGTTTGCATCCAGCAATATCGGTAAGGGGAAGTAACATAGTAAATGACAAAGCTACAAAAAATTGACACTATCTTCCCCTGAAAACCGCATGGCATTCCACTAATTTGCGTTATTTTCGTATAAATGTTACATGCTCAAAATGCACAGACCGAAAAATATAAAGAAAGAAGTAATGCTTCCTTGCTTAGGAAAATTTTGCCGTGGAAAGACTGTTGACTTCTTTCATGAGCTACAATCTCACCTCTAGTCTAAAAAAGTGATTTGCCGGTTGCGCAACTATACGTCATTGGTTATGAAATCCCGCGCTCTGTGCTATAAATAAACATTGTCACAAGGAATACAGTAAGAATAGATAAGCCTAGCTGAAAAACAGCACAGGAATCATTTATTGAAATATTTCCAGAGTAATAAATCTACTCTCGAAGAAGGGAGAACAATAAAGCAGTGAAAAATGATGTCTAGAATCTAGATTAGATCTATTCTAGATTCTAGAGTCTAATTGTTATTATTTAATTTAGCTCATTCAGCCAGGACCATACTTTATATATGAAACTGAGTTGTGCATTTAGTTTCTGAGGGTTTAACAAAACAATTCATAAAAACAATATAGATCTAGATCTAAATCTATTAGATCTAATTACTACAGCATTTTCGTATTATCATCTTTGAATGGTATTTCCCTCGATATTGGTTTTTACAGGGGCCTTATGGATGTGTCTCCCATGTGGTCTAGTGGTTAGGATTCCTGGCTTTCACCCAGGCGGCCCGGGTTCGATTCCCGGCATGGGAACATTTTTTTTTCTTTCATCTTTTTCTTAAATAAATATTTTGTCACTTTGATTTTTTTTTGTTTGTTTGTTAAGTTATTGTTTTTTTTTAATATACATTTTTTTTTGGTTTGCATTAGTGGCGGAAGCGGAGAAGGAACTTTTTTTTTTAATGGACCTTTTCTTGACTCTTTTTATTATCTTCATTTTGCGCAATGTTTTTGCTACTGTCATCTGTCCCTCTATTCGAACTGGCCTATCATCAGTGGGTCGTCCTTCGTCGGCCCTTGGTCTTATTCCTTCAATCTGCCCTCTCTCTTCTAAGTGTATATTATCAGAGACTCTTAAATATATATTATAAAACAGCTTTTCTGGCAGCTTGTATAATTTGGTAAATCTTTATAAGAACCTGTTTTCTCCACAACGCCACCTTTCTCTCTCTCTC
>NW_004797307.1:721347-722407 GCF_000002075.1 Aplysia californica
TATGGTATGGTATGGTATGGTATGGTATGGTATGGTATGGTATGGTATGGTATGGTACGGAATGGTATGTTGTTGTTTGGGTGTTGTAAAGGCTTGTATGCATCCGTGGACACTGGCTTGTGCCCAAACATCTTGCCACAAGAGAACACATGTGCAATGTTCCCTGTCCTGTTTTCCATCAACCTCCACGGGGATTTCTTAGAAAGTAGACAATTATAGGGGGTGTAGGCACACTCTATTTCTGAGAGATGGGATCCACAAATTGCAGCCAATGACCAGTGATCGTCTGAGCATTCCAGTAAGGGTTTCCATTGAGCAAGGGGTAACGCGTTCCTTCCACAGCGAGTCGTCTACATCACCAAGCGTAGCTTGCGTTTGCCCAATCCCCGCCATCTGCTGTCTCCTGGCTATCT
This sequence comes from Aplysia californica, assembly GCF_000002075.1. NCBI lineage: Eukaryota > Metazoa > Mollusca > Gastropoda > Aplysiida > Aplysiidae > Aplysia > Aplysia californica. Next base: position 721,761 of record NW_004797307.1, read on the forward strand.
GCTGTTAACATTTCAGTTCATGGAGAAGAATAATCAAAGGGATGACCAAATCTACTCAGACAGAGGATCGTCACGTCATGGATCAGTGAGCATTTGCAAGGATATCTGTAGGGGCGTCATCTGTTTCCAGACTGCCTATTCCTTACTACTGCAAGGCCTTCTGGGTCCGTGAAGACATCTCACGATGAGTTATCTGGCAGTCTGTGGGTACCATGCCCTGTCTGTAGAGCTCCCACGAGAGGGAGAGAAGAAGATGTCGACAGTGAGTTCCTGAATGAACAGGTCGACCTGCTGTGACGCCAAACCTACCATAATGGTGGATGTGTACGGACCCTTCTACGAGCCGAAGGGTCGTTGCTCATATCGCATCTCGCAGGGCTATGGTACCTCCTGGCCAGAGCTCCATCGGCAACCCCTGCTCCTATGCACAGAGAAGGGGTCCCCAGGCTGTTCAATAAGGATGGGGAGTTGACTTAGTTGAGGCTGGCTTGCCAGAGAGCGTCTGGGTTTCACCCTCAACCTAGACGCTAGCCCTCAACCCTTACAGCTCGTATGGTATGGTATTGTACGGTACGGTAAAGTACAGTACAGTATGGTATGGTATGGTATGGTATGGTATGGTATGGTATGGTATGGTATGGTATGGT
>NW_004797307.1:724916-726645 GCF_000002075.1 Aplysia californica
TATCTTCCTCCTCAATCAGTTGGCGAGAAAGACATTTCAGGATCTCGACCCTATCTGGTTGAACCGTATTGTCAACTAAGGTGGCCTTACTTCTGTTACAAGTGGGGATGAGTTTCAGAGACTAGTCCAAGTTGCATGTCAGATCAAGATCTTCTAACGTTATGACTGCAGCAGACTAGATAGATGTAGGCTATCTAACCTAACTGCGATGAACACAGGCCTGTTCTGATAGAATTAGTGAAAGGTTATTAAGCGAATCTTTTGAAAGACTACGAAGACTTTGGCCAACGCATGGCTGTTCAGCAACCTGCGCAGACACCATCATCCGGGTAACTTTATTGGCCTATAATGTATTTTTGTAATGGCGGTCAAGGTGGTTATTTGATGATATGAAAATGAGAGTAATAACGCCATCTGCCTAATTAATGATTGAAATCTGTGTAAACAAATTTAGCTGTCGATTTCAAGATGATGCAAGATGTCAATGTTGAACCAGCGAAGGAACTAAGGACTATTGAAATTGGGCAAACCAACGTCGATGAATCAGGCAAGGGGCCTCCTCCGTCTGCAGAGAAAACAGTCGTGGAACATCACTCGAATTTTGGACCTGATATGTCAGGGAGTGACGAGGATGAAGCTTCTGAGGTAAAGTAAAATCGAGCATCACAGTGTTTGGTATTTGTTGTACGTGAGTTTGATTTAAGAAAGGGACAGTCGAGGCTTTTGATGTTATGTCTGTTCGTCACAAAGAAAAGGCGGAGTAGCTGGAGTGAGCCAGTGAATAGCAAATGAATGGGTGGCGTGCTGTTGTTAGTATCGCAGCTCCCAGGCCCTGCACTGAACTATCAAATCTCAAGACGATGAGCATGGAGGTTCTGTTCTCTTTTCTATGTAGGCTTACTTGAATATTTAAGTTACACATTGGATGTGGTGTCTTGTTTGAAATATCTAATCTAATTGGCTTTCTGATTGTTGGAAACCATGACTGACCATGTGATTATGTTGATGGCAGGGTGGGAGGGGAATGTGGCACCACTACAAATCTATTCTAAGGCCTAGACTTCTAGTCTATCTAATCTAGATTTAGATCTAGATCTAGATTTCTAGATTAGATCTATTACTCCACTGCCACAACTTGACTTAACCTGACACTGAGCACACATAACTGCCCTCAAATGCAGGACACTACTCAACTGCCCTTACACTTACACTTACATTCATGAAGTGAGTAGGTTTTGGCCAACTTCACAGTTCACAAACAAGCTCACCAATCATTGCATAGAGGTCTGACCAAACACAACATTTTAATTTGAGGTGCAGGTAAGCTGTGTTGATCTAGGCTTGCTGTGTGAAGAAAGCTCAAGGCTAGATCTAGATCTAGATAGATTCTAGATTTATCGAGGCTACATGATTAATAAATTTTATATAATTCTAGATTTTAGATCTAGATCTAGATCTATGATTTTGGAGTCCTCCCTGGTATTGGCTCAGCCTTTTATTAATCAAAATCAAGTACCAGGTTTGTGAAACTTGACTCAACACTGGTCACAACTGCAATGACACTGGCTCTAGCCTCACCTGAAGCTATGCTATTGTATTTTGTATAAAAAGTGTCACCATTTCATTGTGTGGGTTGAGACACTGGGAGCCGGGTATATGTAGTCCGATAAGCCTATTTCGGCACCTCGCCTGCGTTCTGGTCCCGAGTCAGTGTAGCTCCTGGCTCAGC
>NW_004797307.1:727120-786123 GCF_000002075.1 Aplysia californica
AGTTATTCAAATGGGCGTAACTACTCGTAATGTCTTATCAGCTTGTGAGAGGGGGTTATTCATGTGTTTGTAACACTTTATGAATAGAAAGCTATGAAGGATTGTTCGACTCGATTCGAAAATTTAACTAGCCGTAGCATCTTTGTAGATGACCAAATTAATTTACTTTAGTGTTTTAACATCATTTTTTAACTTTGTTTTGGTCAATTTGATCGTCCACACCGATAGACAGTTTTCAGAAAGAGAGAGAGAGGGGAGGAGTAGATCTTGCAAGAACTGCCGGGCAAAACAAAATGGCAACCCCTGTAGTTCGGCTCGATTCGAAAAGTGAAATAGCCATAGCATCATAGTAGGCGACCAAATCAGCTTACTTTTGTGCTATAACGTCATTTTTTCTTTGCTTTTGTCAATTTGATCATCCACACCGATAAACCGTATTCCGAAATTAGGAAAAACAGGTCTTGTTTCACACCGAGTGAGAATAGCCAACCTAGCAAGTCTCACCCGGGGTGAGAGGTCGATCGTATTTTTATTCTCACCCTGGGTTAGGATAGCCACTTCCTAATGAGAACAGGGAGTTCACTGAAAGTTAAATCAGTTCCACCCAAAAACTGCCAGTTATAGTCGAAAGTCTGTTTAAGCAGCGGTTACATTGGGTGCAGGTCCTCTTGAAGAGTCTTTCAGTACAGGAGGAAAAATATGAAGCTAACCTACGTGAATACTAATTTTAAGTTAAGATCCTCCTGTAAAAAGGGATAATTTTTGTTTGTTAATGAAGTATTCAGCTCAATGTAATTGGTCAGCACTTTCAATTGCAAAGTGATGGGTGCAGATTTCGATTTGCTTTAAACAGTTGTTCTGGAATTGTGAACTGGAAATATTCCGAGGGGGGTTCTCATGGTCTGGAGGTTGTGGTGTGTGCATCTCATACAATAGGTCCCGGGTTCAAAACCTGACAGTAGGACATTTTTATTCTCTTGAAGTTTTCTCTTTTCACTCCTTTCCTGCTCTCTACCATACCATGTTCAGTCTTCTGCTTTCGTCTCCACTGAATAGCTCTGTGTTGCTGCTTTGTTGGCTGTAATTTCTTTTAGCTTTCAAAGAGGCATCAAAGTTTGAAAGAAATGAACAAACTGTAAGTAGTTTGTGACCAATAAATAAGGCCAGCTCTATTTCTCCGACGGTTTCCGTTCTTGAGTTTTTTTTTGGTGGTTATTTGCGAATGGAGTGGCCCGTGTGTGTGTAAGGTGTGAACGGGGGGGGGGGGCATGAAGGGATTTTTTTTTACATGAAGGGTTTTAGTTATTTTGCTTTAGGGGTGACTAAATGCAAAATAGGTTACTGCTGAAGTCGAGCTGTCTTGTTTTCTCGCAGTACCTTTTGAAGGCATTTTCAAATGAAGTATTATGCATAGTCCGGGAACGTTGCCCAACTACAATTGAAGTATCTGAATATTCAGATAACTAAAAATCTCTAGCTTTAGAAATGGAATTCGATACCAAAAAAAAAATATGCTTCTTCCCAGTCTTTGCAGAATAGCAAAATGAAAGATGACGCAGAACTCGCCCAAATAACTAACAAAACCTGAGAACGGAAACCGTTAGGAGAAATAGAGTTCAACTTTGTTATCCTGAGCGTTCGGAGAAATAGTCACTTCGAATAAATAATTGTTTTGCTAAAGCATGTTATCTGTGGCATGCTTTGCATAATTACTCTTTCCTTCTTTTTAAAATGGTCATAAGTATGCTATGTTTACAAGGCTACAAAGCTTTGTCAATCAGCACAAAGGTTTGAATACTGAAATGGTAATGGTTACCCTGATATATGCATGCAACTATAAAATGATCGTCTTCTCTGTTTCTGACTTGAATCAGAGGACATTTGAATAGAAAACACACAAATCGTAGTTGGAATCAGATGGGACTGACTTACTTTTCAGATACATGGGATTTTGAGCTGGTAAGGGGTGGTTCTCCTCCTCCCCCCCCCATTCCATTTATGCTGATGTTGATTTTTTATGTATATTAATGTGAGGGACACTGAGTGTGGCTTGTCCGTTGTGGTTGTGGAACATAGTAATGAATAGAAAGAGAATATAGATCAATAAAGATGAATTATTCAAACAGAATTTTAATTACTTTTTGTTACATGTAGATGTTATAGTGCCACTTTATACAATTGCATGACTGTTGTTTAACACAGAGGATGAATTACATTTATGACACCAAAAAAAATCCCCACTGTCACTTCTTGCCACATTTTGTAACTGGATTCCAATTTCTGTACTTAATATGGCATAACGCCCAGGAACAGGTGCAAGCAAAGACCGCTATTTTCAACAGCCTACCAGAGTCTGTTGGATTGAGGACCCACCCCGAAAAGTCAAAAGTCTTAAGGATAGATGCACTACAAGAGGAGCAGGTCTCAATATAGGGAAATGCTTTAGAAGGAATCCCTCTGCTATCTTGGGAATATAATTGACAGAAAGGGAGGAACAGGCGCTGAAATAAAGTCGCATCGGAAAGGCACAGGCTGCTTTCATATCTTTGAATAGGATTTGGAGGACCAGGGATATCTCACTAGGAACAAAGCTGAGGATCTTCAACTCAAATGTGAAGTCAGTCTTGTTGCATGGTTGTGAGACATGGAGGGCCTCTCAGACTTGCTTAAAGAGGATCCAGGTTTTCTTGAACAAGTGTCTAAGGAAGTAACTGAGGTTCAGCTAATTTTCAACATAGTTATTAAAAAAAGCTCATATCTACCTCATTTATCATAATTTCTAATTACAGCAAGATGGAAAAATGTGTACAAAATAATGAACTACCCTACTGCTTGGTTTTCTGATGTTGTCATTGTTGGTGGTGGTGATAATGATGCTGGTGAAGAAAAGTTTTGGTCCAGCCTGCTTGGACATCAACAGGAATATCGACGTCCTCTTCTGGGCTGAACTTCGCTGGATCTACGATATGTATCCCCATCATTCACACGTAAATTGATTTGAGGACTGAATCCTTCAAACTCTCCATCACTGCTGACCGATTAAAAAAAAAATGTGGGGCACGTCTGTGTCTGAACCATCTGTCAAGGAGTCAGAATCCGACTTTTAAAAAACTAAACAATATAAAGGACAATTGCAGATAAAAAAAACTCCACAAACTGATCATCGACTGCCAGAAACGCTGCAAATGGCACTGATAAAAAAAGTTGCACTGGTGGACTGTAGTCACTAGCAGTAAAAGAAAATGGCTATTCTCTCGTCGGCGGTACAGTTTCAACACACATGTCCGATCGCGACTGGTGGTCGTGATGAGCATGGAAGGGAAGTATGAGTCTTCATGATCGTGTGCAAAGAGGGTTAATAATTATTAAGGAGAACAAGACAGAGCCCAGTGAAAGGTGAGGTAGGAAGAAGGCGGTGGTGATGGATTGAACATACTCTCAGTGTAAGTCAAGCAGCTGCATAACAAGGAAAGTGTTTGATTGAAACCCACAGGGTAAAAGGTATAACAAATAAAGATAAATACATAATTATAAATAAGTACATACATAAATACACCATATTACACAAATAAATAACAGTTTACAACCATGCTACTGTCGGACTGCATCTCAAGTTTCGTACTGTTTGGAATTTAAAAAAAATTACTGAAATTTCATTTGCAGTATGATTTCTGCGGAGTTCATTGTTCCTATACATCATTGTGAAAGATCTTTGGTGGGCTTAGTATCTTGAGTTTAGAAATTAATAAAAAGACTCAAATTTTTACTCTGCCTATGGCCTTAAGGCTGTCCGGATGTAGTTGTTTTGGGGTCTAGCCGTAATTAACTTGTGACTCGAGATTTGGCTACACAGGTAATGTACAAAATAACTTCATATAAGCATAACCATTACTCAAAATGTTACATATGATATATCAAATTGAAGGAAATTGAATAAGGATTACATTCCAACATGAAACAAGGATTCATTTTGAACTTAAAAGTATGCTGACCTTAGCAGTTGCGAGCGCCGTAAAACCTTATACTACTACTACTACTTAAAAGTATGCATTAGAAGGCGTTAGAAATGGCGATGGTGGTGAGAAATGTACATTTTGACGGAAAAAAATTACACACACTAAACATGTGAAAGCGAATCAGCGTAGCTATCTTATTATATATAGGCCAAGAGCAGATTCCATAAATTTCTGAATGTGCAGCTTTTTATTTGAATGCAATATTCCAATTTTTGTTTGTGTTATGACATTTATACTGAGTCCGGTTAGATTGTTTTGTTGATGCAAAACCACAAGAACTAATTCACTCGTTTTTCGCCGGGCCGACGCTTTGACAAAGTGAAACTAGATGTTTTTGTTTTCGAAACCCTTTCCAAGTTTTCAACAACAATGAAAAACAGTACTTATAAATATTGGATCATGTTAAAATGAAACAAAACTGAGGCACCCCATCATAGCATCGGGGATACGTCCTCAGCATCGGGGATACGTCCTCAAGGGGGGTGGCCTCGCGCTGATACATCTGCGATATGTCCGGAAAGAGTTAAAGTAGCTCAACGCCACTCTGTTTATGGGTTTAAATTATGGATTGATTGTCAGTGAGTTTCTCTTTCAGAGATCCCTGAATTTGCACAACTGCATTTATATTTCTGTCTCTTTGAAATAAAATCAGACCCTGATTCTGGGGAGTTACTCCTTATCCGGCTGTTTACTGGTGATATGCTTTTGACACTGATGATAAATGATTTGCAAATGTTATGTCACTGCTGTGTCTTTTTTTTTTCCCTTAAAAATGTGATACCTGGCAGTCATCATTTTTTTGTCCGATTTACCTCAAAATAAGCTAAAATTAGATATGTGCCATTTTGCTAGGGCAGTGAGGATATTTTCATAGGAGTCTGTTTCAGATCTCCATGACTTTGGCCTTTGTGTCATATGGCATGGGCTGTGTTTTTGCTTCTTCTTTGTGTTACCCTACTAAATCTCAGGGGTAGTCAACTTTTGGTTGTTCTACCTGCAGTGCAACTGATTTTACTAACGCGACTGTTTTTCTTAATTAGTAGGGCCACTTGTCTTCAGGCAGTCACATTCTGATTTTGTTTGAATTTTGCTTGGGTGGTTGCCGAAGCCTCTTCTTACTGATTTTAGGATCACCGAGGAATGTTTTATGTGAGCAACTTGCACATCGGACACCCGAGATTTTTCGCCCTTATCCAAGAAAGCTAGGTGTTGGATCTTATGTAATCAAAGATCAAAGTATTCAAAGGTGTGGCTGAAAGACAGCAGTAGGGAGGAGCCAGAAGTAGTAGAAGGGTTAGCAGTAAATGAGAGAAGAGTGGGGGGGGGGGGGGGGGCAGAAATGGAGATGAAAGCAGAGGACAGGAAAATAAATGAAAGGAGAGAAAACTTTAGGGAAGAAAGTTATTCAGCGATGTCAGGTTTTGAACGGGGAACCTATTGAATGAGAGGAGAATACTGTATCTTTAGACCACGAGAATCTCCATGGGCTGTTTTGATATATTGTTTTACTTGTCTATTTTATACAATTTTCCTTACGAATACTGCATGTTTGTTCTGCTGTGCATGATTGAAATAATATTGCTACTGCTATTATTGAACTCAAGTACTGTTCTATCCTGTTCTTTGATACACATGTCATGATGCGGTGGAATCAGGTGCTTGTGGATTCTTGAGCATATATGGAGTTATTGGTATCGTCTTAAAGCTTGTTCATTTGTCTTGCTTTTGTTGAGAAAATACCCATCTATTTTGAATAGAAGCTGAGATAGTGCAGGAGGTGGGGGTCGCCTGGTATTAGGGGGAAAGTTGGTGAGAAAATGGCCACCGTGGTTGGTGGTTTCCAAAGCTTGAGTGTCCTTTGAAACTGCACATTTTCTCTTTTGTTATTTGGGGGGGGGGTTTGTTGTTTTGTTTGTTTTGTGCCTCTGGTCATTTTTCAGTAAATTCCAGGCACAAATGCATTAAAATGGTCATGACAGTTGTTGAGCTAATAGGAAATAATGTGATAAAAATTGGCCAAGGGGGCGAAAAATGTTTATTCGATTTTATTATTTTGATGAGCGCCTGGTTTCACCATGATGCGGCACATATTGACAAAGAAGAAAAAAGAGGGTATGTGTGGTTGTTTACAAATTGGTACCAACTCTGCTGTAATGTGGAATGACATATGATGCATATTTTTACTCAGGTGTCTGTAGTTCTTTGCCTTCTTTCTTAACCTTTCCTTTCCTTTCTCCTCCCCCCCCCCCCCATCCTTTGAAATAACAGTTTCATGTCTTGTAATGCATTGGACTCCATCAAAATCTTTTAATACATGTCTTTCTCTTATTTTTATGCTTATATTTTTTTACATTTTGCAGGTGGATTCGTTCATCTTAGATGAGAATGATATGGAGGACAGTGAGCAAGGATTGGAAGCATCAAAGTATTTGTTGGCCACTGAGACGGAAGGTCAAGGTATACAAACTGTAGATCCTCAGACTCAAGCCAGGCTGGAAGCTCTCCTTGAAGCTGCGGGTAAGTGAAGGTGTAAAACATCACTGTAAAAATGTAAGTTACGGACTAAACCTTGCCTTCAGGAAATCATCACTTTTGGTCAGTTATTATGTGAGAACATCGTTTTAGCATCCCTTGGCAGTAAGAAAGGAAGATGTTTTTACTGTTTGCTACTTTTGTCAGTTTGGTGGTAGATTGGAATCAACTAAAGCCATGGTCCTGACCAGCGTCATATTTATTTTAAGCTTGCCTTTTTAATACAATGGACTCAAAAATGGAAATGTGAAATCATTGATTTTCATTTTGCTTTGCTCAGGCATCAGCAGGTTGTCTTCTAAAGATGGCAAGGCTCTCTCGGATCCTGAGGTTCTGAGAACCCTCACTTCGTCTGTGAGCAGTGCTTTGGACGAGGCTGCGCAGGCGTTGCATCGCATGAGAGATTCTCAGGGCCAGCCAATGATCAGTGAAGGGTAAGCCATGTTACTTCATACCACTTCTTCTTTCCTTCTCTGCCATTGTCCCATGAAGACTTGCTGATTTTATCTTTTTGAAGGAATGAGTGTAGAGGTGGTAATTGAAACATTTCTCTTTTTTCGCTTGAAACATTCTCATGAAGTATTTCCTGGAATGTGTTTTTGTATACGTTCTTTTGTATTTTAAAAATATTTTATAAGTGGTTTGAATATATTCTGGTAGTAGGTCAAGCTGCTGTTCATTGTTTCTTAACTGAAAAAAAAAAAAGAAGTATTTTTGGCCCACCATCACAAATGGAACAGGAAAGGGGGAAAAGAACAATGTTTTCTCATGTTGAATCTTCTTTTGATAATGCAGTGTACCTCTTGAAGCAAGTGGAGAGACTGAGTCGATATGTCACCGGTCGAGCTCAGGAACTGCTGCGGAAGCTTCAGAGGAAGGAGAGAGCCTTTTGTCTTTGGCATGCTCTGCTGGTTACTATGAGCTAGCACAGGTATTTACAAAATGCTGTTGATGTTGTGAATTTTGATTTGGTAAATGAGAGATAAGAGAGAGGAATAATGGAAAGTAGACAAAACAGGCTCTTTGTGTCATATGAGACTGAATTAGTGACATTTGTGTCACGGCGTAGTTGAATGAGGTGCTCGTCAATTTTTGGGCACGTTGAGTTATTGTTATTTGAAACTTTATTTGTTGTGCTTTCAATGAAAAAATTCCCCACCCATCTATCTAGAAGAGGAGACAAGGTATTTATGATTGAGGGGGATGAGGTAGCCTCGTTTCAATGGTGAAATAAGCGAGAAAATGGCCGCCAAAGTTTGGTAACTCTTATGGCCGAAGAGTCCTTGAAAACTGAAAAGTTACATAATTTGTGCCTTTAATCAGTAAAATTCACATGGAAATATGTTTTTATATGGACATAAAAGGTGTTGGCCCTAAAAACGAGAATTCGATAAAAGTTGCCAAAGTGGCAGAAAAATGCTTTTTTCTCTGATTTTGTTATTTTGACGAGCGCCTGATTTCACCATGATACCTCACCTCTATGCAGTATGAAAAAGTGTTCATGAGTTCATGAAATGTAATGTTTTTCCATTCCTCTTATTTGTTTTAGTCTGCTGTCTTTGACTTGTTTTGAAAAAAAAAAGAAAGGGGGGGGGGGGGGGGGGGGGGTGTGTCTCTAAATTTGAATGTCACAGGCACTCTTTACATGTTCTCTTGTATCTCAAATTTCCAGGTATTATTGGCGATGAAAGCCAACGTTGAAGACAGGGGCATTAAAGGTGACTGTACTCCTCTAATGGAAGCAGCGAGTGGCGGCCATGTTGACATTGTCAGACTCTTATTGCTTCACAATGCTGATATTAATGCTCAGTCCTCGGCTGGTAAGTTTGTGACGGAAGACATTGTTCCTTTATCAATTCGTTTTGCTAACTGGTATTTCTTCTTTCCAGATTAAAAGGTCTTTTTTTCTCTTTTTGTTTCCACTTTAGATGAAATATATTTTTACTATATTGCTAACGTTCATGATTTCTTTTTTGGGGTATTGGTGTGTTCCTTCTTTTATACTCACGGTAGTGACATCATTTGTCTACTGTTACCTTGTTTACTTTTTCGATAATTAGTTTAGAAATTGAACTGTGAAAAGCTTATTGGAGTCGTCCTTTTGAACAAGGATTCAGTAATATATTTTATAATCATTCTTCTAAAATTTTGCTCAGATTAAAATATGTGTATGATCTGTTCACAGGGAATACCCCTCTTCATTATGGAGCATGTGGTGGCTTCAAAGAAGTAGTGGAGGAGCTGATAAATCATGGAGCCAACGTTGAAATCCATAACGAGAATGGTCATACCCCTCTGATGGAAGCTGCTTCTGCTGGTCATGTTGATGTTGCAAAAATTCTCTTGGAGCATGGAGCGGGTATCAATACTCACTCTAATGAGTTCAAAGAGAGTGCTCTTACTCTGGCCTGCTATAAAGGTATGATGGTCACATTTTCCATCTCATTGTTAGGAAATGACAGAAAGCACATTGTATGGTGTAATGTGGAGTGCATTTGAAATTATTATTTTTTTATTCACAAGATATAAATATTAACAAAAATACATTATTTATGTACATGTATTGCATGGTTCTTGTAAATTTTGCCCTTTTTTTGCCCTTTGCTGTTATCGTCACTGATTTGTAATGTCTTATGAATGAGTGGTATAGCCATAACATGTACGTTATTGCACCACAGGGCACCTAGATATGGTGAAATTCTTATTGGAGGCTGGAGCTGACCAGGAACACAAGACTGATGAAATGCACACTGCGTTAATGGAAGCCTCCATGGATGGTCACGTGGAAGTTGCTCGTCTTTTGCTGGATAGTGGTGCCCAGGTAGGTGCAATGATTCCCACTGAAAAGTTTTATGTGCACTTATGAGTCGTAATTGGTGAAGAGTTATGTGTTCTGGGGCTTATTAGTTTGCGGTAAGATGCTTGATTCGGATGATATAAAGTACCTGGTTTGATTTCTGGTTGACAGAGGCATACTTAGTTGATATTTTTTTGTTTTCTGGTTTCTCACGCCCCTGCTCCCTGTGTTTTTGGGTTTGACTGGTAGGTCCTCTTGGCTTGGAATGAACATGGAAATTGTATGTACGCTTTATGATTGCTCACTAATAGTTGAAAATTGCAGAGGATCCGTAATTAATGGATACCATAAAGTAAAGATGCTCCGGCTGCTACAGGAAGTAAGAGTGCCTCCAAAAATGACCTGCAGCTTCTTGAAAGGCCAGGGATACTTTATTTAGTAGTAAAGCGGGTATTAGAAATTTAAAGATCACTTGCCCAGACCTGCCACTCATCCTGATTTAGTCGGGATATCCCGATTTTTTGCCCCAAATCTCAAGCATCCTGATTTTCCCGATTTCGATCGCGTGTATCCCGATTTTTGTCCCAGTCTGCTGTTGTGCAGGATTTTTCTAAAAACGTACTCTGTCTTCTCCTTTATCGCGAGAAGCATCCGTTGAACTTTTTGTCAGTAGGAACTCCGAGCACTATTTCCTGAAATATCGATGCCGCATTTAGTAGTTGACTCGCCCCAAGCTGTATGTGATCTTTGCCCGCACTCAGAATTCTCCAATGATAGCCTGGTAACTGTTACAATTTGGGACATACAAATAATCGATAATATTCATAGTTCCGCTGTTACTTTCAAAACAAGCCTTGTCCGAGGTCTGGTAACTGCGCGTTCACATCAAACACTCGGGCGAGCGACAGTCTTTCTAACCCTTACACAACTACATATGACTGCGCTGACAAGACTAACATACGGCCGTTGTCGTTGCTTTAGTCTGAACGCATTATGAGGGGTAAGAGATTTGTTGGTACATTTGGTTGGTCGGCCACCGTCGTTATCCTAGAAGTAGAGCGACTGTCGTTCATCTGAGTGTTTTGTGTGAACGTGCAGTTAGTCAGACCCGTCAATAACATTGTTTCAATCGCGCATTTGCGTCACGTGACATGACATCGCCGTGTGAGTTCTGCGTGTCGGGGACCGTCCGTAGACAGGGTCAACTTAAGTTCATGTATTTCGGGATTTATTGGAAGGGGTGGGGGGGGAGTAGAGGCACTCGGACAAGGAGTGCTTGACGCGATGCTTCAGGATTTACACAAAATAATGATAACTCGCACGCACGCACACACACACACACACACACGCGCGCACGCAAAGACACACATAGGGCATATAGTCCTAGTAATTTGTGGACACCCCTAGAAAAATTGTAAGTCAGCTTTGGCAGTGTTGATCCCGATTTTTTTCTCCCTGAGATCCTGATTTTGAGGTTTCATAGAGTGGCAGGTCTGCTTGCCTTGTTGATATGGACGACTGCCCTTGAAATTTTGAAAAGGAATGCAGTTTTTTTCCCCTTTGATTGTGTACACTCTTAAAATATTTGTTTCTTGCATGATGATTTGTGTTTTGTCTTACATGTATTTCTATGATGCTGAAGTGTTTTTGTTTTTAGTGCCTAATGTGCAAAATGATGTACGTGGAATAATATCAAGAGGCTATCCCAGGATAGAAAAGGTGGAAAGTGTTTATTTGTGGCCTATACCCTGATGCAGATGAGGAAAGCAGTAATGATGATGCTAAAATGCAAAATTCCAATATAGGCAATTTTCTACTCAAAGTAATGGCAAAAAATTTAACATGATGTTTGAAAAAGCGTTTTGTGTGAATTTGGATAAAGAAATCAGACAAAATGTCTTCTCTTTTAAAAATTTTGATTCAGGTGAATATGCCCGAGGACAGCTTTGAGTCACCGCTCACTTTAGCTGCCTGTGGGGGTCACATTGAACTGGCCAGCCTGCTGATCGAGCGTGGAGCGAACATTGAGGAGGTGAATGACGAGGGCTACACGCCATTGATGGAGGCTGCACGGGAAGGCCATGAGGAGATGGTGGCTCTTCTCCTCTCTCAAGGTAAATGGCAGTTTCTGTACTTGAATATTTTGGCTGCTGAGCTGTTATCCCTAATTGAAAGTGAGATTTAAGAAACAGCAAATTGAATCATGCAATTCAACTTTTCCTGTTTATAAATCGAAAACTGTATACACTAGTTACATCAGCCACTCTCCAGTTGTATGCTTGTGTTGTGTGCTCGAGAGCTTGTTATTTTTTGGATGTATGCCATTGCTCCGCTTACTTTCTCTATTTTGTCACAACTGTTTGGTGGATTGACTTGTTTCCAAACAGGAATGGTCTGAGATGAATATCAATGGGCAGGTTCTTTTGAAACAAACTTCTTTTACTCTAGCCAAATATTTGTATCTGTTAAGGGATTAATTTTTGTAGCTTTTTTTTTTTTTTAGTGATATAAAGAGATGTGCAGTTTCTACAGAAATAATTTTTAAAATTATATTATTAACGCTTTGCAAACTTGTATTTTGTATAGGAGCCGACATTAACGCTCAGACTGAAGAGACTCAGGAGACTGCACTCACTCTGGCTTGTTGTGGCGGTTTTCTGGAAGTTGCCGATTTCCTCCTTCGCTCTGGAGCCCTTATTGAGCTGGGTTGTAGTACTCCTTTGATGGAAGCTGCTCAGGAGGGCCACATTGAACTGGTGTCTTTTTTACTGCAGTCAGGTAATTGATTGTTGGTTTTTTGTTGTTGTGACCTTTGGTCCAAGAACCATGTTAAAACATAGCATATTCAAGGATCTCAAAATAACCTCAAGACTGACTCTTTCCTTGTGTGACTCGTTTGTGGTGTAGTGTTTAGGTGCTTCACAGTGGCACGCAGAAGGCACGAGTTGGATTCCTATGGAGAGGGTTTTTGTAAAAATTGAGTTTGTCTGTCTGGTAGGACATTGTTTCCCTCTGATCTCAGGCTGGGTTGACCCTGGCAGTCAGGTTTGAAGTAGCTGGGCTCATTAATTATCTGAATTGTGTTGATGAGGCCTTTGAAATTTTGTTTTTATGTTTTATATTTTTTTTATTTGCTTCTATTCTTATTATACACAGCCAGAGGCCTTTATCATCATCATCATCATTGTATACCGTACACAATGCTTATTAGCCTTGTGAAAAAACAGTACAAAGTTTTCAAACTTTTGATAATTGAAAGATAACTAAATAACTCCACATCTGTAGGGTGGTGATTCTGATACTTTATGTTATTTTTTGTGCCCACGCTTTTAATGTAAAGATGTTCACATTTCTTTTCTTCTGTTGTCTTTCACCAGGTTTGCGGCCAGGTATATGATTAGTTAATGGGCATGTATGGGATATGCCTTGAAAGTCTGTATGTAGGTTTAATTTCCATGTAGCTTGAAAAGTTTGACAGTAGTTGATGAAACACAATACTATCTTGCGACATAAACGAGTCAATGTTACTTTCTTTAGAGCTCTAAAAGAAAGAAGACGGAGCAGGTGAGATTTTCAAAAAGTGCTTTGTTAAATTGAATGTAGAGAAAGTCTTTTTGTGGAGTCACAAGTTCCTTTCAGTTTTGTGCAAGCTTTTTATCTCGCTGATTCCTGTTAAATTTACATTGATATGGCTGTACTGCCCGTCAACTTTAAGGGTATATTTTTAAAATGTCCTTCTGAGCAAAGTTATGAAGTGAAAGCCATGCTTTTGCCCTCGTGATTAAAGCAAGTGGATTCACTTTGGGAAAATATAATTTGATTTGGAATATTTTGTGCTTGTGAATTTTGGTGATTTAAAAAAATTGACCCATATTTTTTCATAAACATTTTGCAATTTTATGTAACTGTGTATATATAGCACTCAAAAAGGTTCGTCAAAAATTTACCTTTAGCACTAGAGACTTCCAACTTAACTTAAATTCAAGAGAAATGACTGTAGATGGTTTCCACCACTCACTATTGCAGCTGTTGCTTCTCTATGACCAGAAAAACATTTGTAAGTCCAAGTACGCAACAATTGCGAGCACGTGCGCAGAGCGATTTTCCAGCTTTCTCATAACAGTTGAGAGGCCGGGGAATGAGTGAGTCAAAAAATGAATTTGGAAGTCCCACATCGTAAGGGCAGTATATATAAATAGACATTGTTGTTATTTATTATTTTGTCAAAGGTGCCAATGTTGAAGCCCAGACTGGCACTGGAGATACTGCTCTGACGTACGCATGTGAGAACGGGCACACAGATGTCGCTGAGGCTTTGTTAGACTGTGGAGCTAAACTGGTATGTATGAGTGGGAAAGTGGATGTGAAAGACTTTTTTTTAAAAGGATTTCACACGCCAAATTCTTTTATTTGCTATAGAGTGACATGGTATAGTCTTTTGGTTTGACTTATTTAAAAAAATTGTTGGTATTGTTTCTTTATCTGTCACATCACAAGGATTCATTAAAGGGTAAAGAGAAATCCAACTGATATGGTGTAAATATCAAATGTTTTACTTTCATTGAATTTGTTAGCTCAATATGGTTTAAATATCAAATGTTTCACTTCCATTGAATTTGTTAGCTCACTAGTGAAGATCACTTGAAACTGATTCATTGGGGATATTTCATCCTCTAGCACAGGAATTTAAAAAAGAAATTATTTTGTGACCATATTATTTGTGGCACAAGTAAGCGAATGGAGATGGGTTTACTTTTCCCCTTTATGTTCCCAAATGAACTTGATGCTTTCTCGTCTGCATTACTTTTTTTGTGTGTGTTTAAGAGATGTGACTTGGCCATCTCTTGGTCTCATGCATTTTGTGCCCTCATTTTCTGCTACAGGAGCACGAGTCGGAAGGAGGTAGAACTCCTTTAATGAAGGCAGCAAGGGCAGGCCACCTATGCACAGTGCAGTTCCTCATCACAAAAGGTCAGTATTTTGACTTGGGTGGCTAGGTTGTTATAGCTCGTCTCATGAAATTATTTGTTTATGATGCTAAGTATGTACATTGGGGGGAGGGGGGGGGGGGGGTTGATATTTATATATTTAAACATTTTGACCTAACTAGTAAGGCTTTTCATAGGAGCAGTGAAAAATCCTCATTTGAGATCTATGGAAAGGCAGCTGCAAACGCAGCTGCAAAAACTTGAAACGTGGGCAAACAACAACGGTTTCAAGTTCTCCCCGTCAAAGACGGTTGCAGTACACTTCTGCCGAACAGGCAGACGTGTGCTGCAGCCGGATTTGACACTATACGGGGAAAGGATTCCCGTCCAGGACCAAGCTCGTTTCCTCGGTGTCATTTTTGACAAAAAACTTACATTCACACCACACATCAAAGACCTTCGTGTGAGGTGCCAGAAAGCGTTAAACGCTTTGAAAATTCTATCACATCCGGAGTGGGGCGGGGACTCAAAACACCTTCTCCACTTGTACATCTCCCTTGTCCGGTCCAGGCTTGACTACGGCTGTCAAGTCTACGGATCGGCAAAACCACACGTCTTAAAAATACTAGATCCAATACAGAACCAAGGACTCCGCCTCGCTCTGGGGGCTTTCCGCACTTCTCCGGTGGAGAGCCTACAGGCCGAGGCCAACATTCCACCACTCTCACTCAGACGCACACAACTCTCACTACAATACGCAGTTAAACAGAGCTCAACACCGGAAAATCCAGCGCACAACAGCATTTTTCAAACAAATCCAGAAACCAGAAACAGATTCCAAAACAACGAAAAACTCATCAAACCTTTCGGCCTCAGAATCCTCGAGGACCTCAAAAACTTACACTTTTCCAAACAAGACATCCAACAAATTCTTTTCCCCGACCTCCCTCCGTGGCACCTCACCAAGGCAAAAGTAGATTTACAGCTGACCACACACAACAAAGAAAGCACAAACACCAAAACATTTCAAGCAGAATACAAAAAACTAATAGATAAATACCCCGGTGCGGAGCTCATCTTCACGGATGGCTCCAAAAAAGACAATGAAGTGGGCGCCGCAGCCCTATCTCCCAACAATACACACCAGAGGAGACTCCATCCTGAAGCCTCCATTTTCACTGCGGAGGCCACTGCCATTGACATGGCACTGGACTCTGTAGAAAATTCTCCTAACAAATCTTTCCTTATCCTTTCTGACTCTCTGTCTTGCATCACCTCACTCACAAACTACACACTCTTACACCCAAAAATAGTTAGGCTACAACAGAAAATCCATACACTATCCGAAACAGGAAAAAACATCATGTTCGCATGGATCCCAAGCCATGTGGGCATCCGAGGAAACGAGCAGGTAGACGACCTGGCGAAGAAAGCCTCATCCCTTCTGCTGGGATCAACGACAAACACTCTCCCACAGACTGACTTTAGAAATAAAGTCAAAAAGTACACCTCCAGTCTGTGGGAGAGCCACTGGGAAAACCAGAAAAATAATAAATTATATGAAATTAAACCCAGACTAGAACAGCGAAATCCTTCGGATCTCTCCAGAAGAGACGAAGTCATTTTTACTCGATTGCGCATCGGACACACGGCCCTGACTCACAAATACCTCCTACAGGGAGAGGAGAAGCCGTTCTGTGTCGGATGCGACACAGATTTTACCGTTAGACACATTTTAACAGAATGTCTAGACTTTGAAGAGATCCGAAGGAAATATTATAAATGCAAGAAATTGCAGGATATTTTCTCCGTCGTTGTTCCCAGCAGAATTTTAAATTTTATAAAGGCCATTGGCCTTTATGGCGAGTTGTAAAGTGAATCTGATATTATTTAAAATTTTTATTGTTACTTAAAAGTTGTTTTAGATCACAAATGTATTTACACCGAATTTGAATATTTTAACTTTTTAGCATTTTAAAGTAAACTAGTTACCAGTCGAGAAGTGAACTTTCGCAGAGGTGAACAACTTGTGTTTCGCGCGCTCATATGACCTTAGCAGTTGCGAGCGCCGTAAAACCTTATACTACTACTACGGAGCAGTGATGGTATTTGAACAGCTGATTGTCTTTTTTTTTGGTGGATGGTCTGCTATACATGCAAAAGATTCTCCAAAATCTCTATTACACGTTGACTGCATAATGTTATACTCCACCAAATGCCATTTTGAAAAGTAATGTATGATGGAGTTTTACACTGATATGTTAATGACGAACACAATGATAAATAGTTTTCTCTCCTAATGAGGTTTGTAGTTTTCCCATAACCCTTTGAGCCCTGACCTCCTGAGGCTACCGTACCCCTCTGCTTGAGCGGCATTACCAACATTCATGTGATCATCAGAATTACATTTCATATCCCACTTATGGTAGTCCTCGTCATTACCAGCAGCTAATTTAGAAAGATCTTCAAAATAATCTATAATGTACTGTGTAGTAAACATGGTTTCCCAAGTGCATTTTGTCCCAGACGGATCAGTTAGGGAAAAGGGTCTCGCTCACTGCTTTACCGGTGGCTAGGCATGTGTGCAGTTTTATGCGCCTCTGGTATACCAGTGGTGAGGGTTCAAAGGATTAAGAAGCGTAGTCTATAATCTGCTGTCAATTCTATCTTTAAGACAAATTTCACATTCTCTGTGTGCTTTAATGTAGAAAAAAGGCTCCTGTTCTCAAGATGTATTGTTTTCACTGAGTTTGTAGTTGTAACTGCATCGACGCCTGAAAATGTTTATGTATCTGCCAGTTGGCTGTTTCCTTTTCACACGAGGTTTTCACTTTCTGAAGAACCATGTCAAGTTCGGAGCTATGTTATTGTTTCTTTCTAAAAAAATATTGGTAGATTTTTTATGTGATCTTTGACAAGAAATTCCTGCAAGAAATGGATGGTTGGTGGGTGCTGTTCTGTGGTTTGCTCCTTCTTTCATATCAAACATCTATCTTCCTTATCTCTCCTTTTTTTGTGTTTGGTACTCTCTTTTAACACCTAATCTTTGTCACATATGTGACCTTTTGTGTTGTAAGTGCCATAAATCTTTATCTTTAAAAAAATTCAGAGCAGAAAATCCTAATCTTAATTGGTGAAGTGTAACATGTTTCAGTATATCCTTCAGAAGGTTGTCTTTGAGTTTGTAATGTAAATCTCTCGTGTAGTCTTTTCCAGGCTGAGGTATGGGTGACTGGACGTTAATTTCTTTCTTCATTTTTTGTATTTCAAGCTGGAGCTGATGTGAACAGGGCCACTACCTCGAATGACCACACAGTGCTGTCTTTGGCCTGTGCGGGGGGACACATGGCTGTAGTGGACCTGTTGCTGCAGAACAATGCTGACCCCAATCACAAGTTGAAGGTAAGGAGCAACGTTTGTGCCGTTGTCACATTGCATTCTCCTTTAAGCAGTCTTTCTACTTCATTTCTGGCGTCTTTCTTACTTTCCCACCTTTATGTAAACTTGTTATTTTTGTTAGTTCAAGCTTTGCGGCTATTGTATAGTGTACATTGTGGGTGGTTGGCAGGCTTATCAAACATCTATCGTTTTTATCTCCCCTCTTTCTGTTTTGTGTTTGTTACTCTCTTGTAACACCTCGGATCTTCGGCATGTATATCACTTTCTATGTTGCAAGTGCCGTAAAACTCTAATGAAAAGTAAAAAACACAGTTAATTTGGGATGTGTGAATGCTTATAGATCATATTTATGTTTTGCATTGCTCCAAGCTGTCTTTTTAGACACAGGTGTTTGATGCCTGTGTGAATTTGGAAAGTATGATGGGGGGGGACTTGAGTCTTTTCAGATGTGTAAATGAAAAACAAATATTGGTTTAGATGCTTTTTCCCGTTAAAAGTCTGTTGCTGTTTCTCTGTTATGTAGAACTATTGACTGAACGGAAATACAGATGGGTTCTGTGTCTGTTGTTTTATAGCCTTAAACATTGTCTTTTTTTTTGTCCCTACAGGATGGATCCACAATGGTGATAGAAGCAGCAAAGGGAGGTCATACTCAGGTGGTCAAGTTGCTGTTAGAGTGGCCCAACCGGTTTTTGGTTGGTCCCTCAGACCAGCTTCCCCAGCTGAATGTAGCTGATGCACCAGCCGAAGAGGTCAGGGAAGCTGCTTGTTAATGTTGATTATGAATGTTTACTTATGTGGGTTCAATGGTTTCAGTTCATTGTTGTGTGGATTTATTCAAGTTGCAAGATTGGGTCTTGTCACTTTATTTATTTTTCGCCATCGCATGCCAACTGAATAATGGTTTATTCCAGAATGCAATGCTTTTCATGATACAATCAAACCTGCCGTGACAACTACCTGTCAAAGACAAATCACCTGTACATATGTCCACTTCCTATCCCCTCCCTGAGAATTTGTCTTCATTGTAATAACTCTCAAAGGAGACCCACCTTTTTAAGATGGCCACTTTTTTTCTTGACACAAAGTTCTCATTTAGGACAGAATTGACTATTGAAATAGTGCTTGAAATGTTGGTGTTATGAATTAAATGTTGAGGAGTAGCTTTATGGTATTTATGGTTGCATTTTTCTTATGTAATGTCAGTAACATCAATTGTACAGTTAAACACCCTAATACTCTGTTTGATTAATTTGCTTTGTTAAGGCTTCTGTTGCCAACATTTATGGTATTGTTCTTCATTTCTTTTCCCACTATTCAGCCTCGTGTACCAGTGCAGGGACTGGCCAACATTGTACCACCCAGTGAGCCAGATCCTCAGATCCCCAATGTTGCTGCCAACTTGGGAAATGCCATCCAGGGTATGTTGTGTGTTTTATTGCTTTGCACATTTGAGAATGTAAAGTTGTTTACTTCTTGAGATTTCTCTGCTCCTTGCCTGTGTTCACCTGTAACTGTGTTGAAAACAGAATTTTACACCAAATGAAAATCCCTTTTGGTCCTTGTGTGATCAAGTGTACATAAACACACACTTTTACTTGCATAGCCACACCTGGTATTCTCTCTATTGCCAGTAGCTTTACAGAACCCCAGTGTGTGTGCATGCATGCAGTCATGATGTGTGTCTATGTATGCATTTGCTTTCATGTGTGAATTCATCAGTCTTTATTCTACCTGATATGCGTTTAACACTTTGCCGCCTCATCTCGCCGATTGGCGATGTTTGGATTTTCCCCCAAATGCTTTTGCCTTTAATGGCAAGAGTTTTAACTATTTTATGAGCCTTGTGATGGCAAAGTGTTAAGTGGATTTAGTGTGTCGATTCCATGTTGTATTAGCAAAAAATGGTCAATCGGCAGACCAGTAAGTTTCCCTGGTGTCTTTCCCATGGATTGCCCTAAAACTGATACATGATACTGCTTAACTGTTAGATTTATATTTGTGTATTCATGATTCTAAGATATAGTGCGTGAAGTCAGCCTTTGGTCTTTGTTCTATGAACCAAAGTTGTGAAAGTTCGTGTTTTTCTTTTTGTTTTAGGGAAAGCTCAAAAGTCCTTAACCAAACGGACTGTGATTGGCCAGCCAGATGGCAAGAATGGTAACAAGCTCAGCGGTGCTGCAGCGGAAAACTTTCAACTTATCAACGAAGCTGGTCTCATAGACGACAAAGCTATTGAGAAGGTAAACATTTATTGCTCAACCGATTAAATGGTACAGCTGCTACTAATTTATATACCAGTTAAGCTGTTTATGTTATGAGAATTTGTTTTCTGGTTTCTGACATGCATAAGAGACAGAGTGCTTTAGTCGATGGACACTATGATTTGGTCAACTCCATATTTTCACCCTCACTATAATTAGGTTTTATGAAATGTACCTGTTACATTGTTGACTCATTAATAAACTTAAACTCGAGGGGTCGAAGAATTGACAAATTCTTAAATTGTCCCACAGGATGAGAAGATGAGCACCAACCAGACGACAAAAGAGGAGCAGATTCTCCGAAAGCAACAAATCTTGGAGGAGCTGAAGAAGGTGGAGCTGGAGCTGCACGAGAAGGCCCAGCAACAGCAGCTCAACGCTCACCCGGACCTGGAGCAGCAGCAGCAGATGCAGGCAAAACTCAAGCAGCCCCAGATGTCTTCTTCCTCCGTTCCGTCTCCGACCAGTGCCGCCAGCGCTCTTGCTGGGGCCGGTGTTGTCCACAAGAGGGAGCAGTGGGTACGTAGGAGTACACATAGCTCGCAGGGAAAGCAGACATTCAGTTACGAGATATTTGAGAAAATAAATGTATATAGTAAGGTCTTAGATTTTTGAATTTTTTTCCTAAAACTTTATCTAGTACAGAAACTGTCAATAACACAAGTATCACTAATTTTACGTTCTTGTGTGCAGAATAAGTTTTTGGAGGATTCCTTGAAAAAGTAAGTTCTGAGAGCGTTTATAATGTTGTGTTTTCTGATATTGCTTACCATCATAATGATGTAGGTTTATTGGGATGAAATGTGGATTGATGTCATTGGCATGAATTTTCCCATTTCAGAATGAAGAGCTGGCAAAATTGCTTGAAATACCTGGTCAGACAGATCCCCTCATGAATGACTTTGCAAAACTAGTCTGTGATTTGGGTCCAGCCACCTCCCCCTCAGCTGAGGCGTATTTTCCGCAGGTATGTCGGGGTTCTCTGTTGTATTATTGCTGAAGAGTAACACTGGGAGTCTAGCAGGAGGATGCAGCGATAGCATGAAATGTGTGTGCGCTAAGGAGAATGTTGAAACTTTATTATATTTGAATTGTGTGCTTCCATTAGTTGATAAGATGGATGAGATACATCTTTATTGTCCACATCCTGGCACATTGGTTTGGTGCTTCACCTCGTACACACACATTCGCACTCGTGTGCACATGCACAGACACATACACACACACACACACATGCTGTATGCTTGCACTCATAAACAGGCTTACAGCCACATGCATAATATATAAATAAACTGTAATATAAACAATAATAATGTTAAGCTAGATACACACTCAGTATTCTGATTGTAACTCAGTGGTATTCTGATTAAGAGTCCAATCACAGCAGAATAACTGAAAAAACAAAATAAGCACAAAACGAAGTGAACTCTCCCAGTCGACACTGAGTAACGCCCAATAATCATTGCATTTTTATTATAAGCTATGTGGAAATAATCTGGTTTATTTGCAATATTGGATGACATCATAAATGATGTGAAAAGGCACGTTTTATTTGGGTGTAATTGCCATACACATTCATCTGCTATTTTCTGTTTGTAGTGTTGTCTTAACCCACTAGGGTTCTTGAGACTCCCTAAGTTTGAGGGATGATTCGGAGGAACACTCTTACTTTTGGTCAGGGAGTGGTTGGCAGGTGTGGTTAAGAACACCATTTTGTTCTGTGTGATAGATCTAGATATATTTTAAATTGAGCGCTTGTTGCTAGATCACTAATTATTCAGTTACCTGGATTTTCTGGAAAAATTCGAAAATCAGTATTTTTGACTTTTGGAGATTGCCCTACTCTTGATAGATTATTTATGGCAAAATTGTTTATAGTTTGAATTCTTTGTCCTTTTTATATTGCACCCTAAATAAGTAAAAGTCTTGATACAACATATTTTAGATTACATGTAACTTGTAAATTTTTAGGGCTGCAGAAGTTTTCACAAATGCCGAAAAGTTCATATTTCTCGAGGGGGAGGGGGGTTGGTTTTGTTTTGTTACCTGTGGTCAGTGTAACCCCTAACAATTTTGTATGTTCTTCTGCAGACCCCGTTGATATTGCAACAGCACAATCAACAGGGACAGTCCATACAGTTAACCACGCCTCCTCCACCGCCCACGAGCACTGTAGTCAGCTCGTCTGCCAGCAATAACTCGGGAGAAGTTCGGGGCGGGGTCGGGAAGGCTCAGGGCAACAAGAGGAACGGATCAAACAAGCCGGGACGGACGGCCAAGAATTTGTCTCAAGCCTTACAGCAGCCACCACCGCCACCTCCACCACCGCCCCCGCCTCAGCCTCTCGTCCATCCAGCTAAAGGTCCACGATTACTCCCACAGCAACAAGTTTTAACCCAAGCCCAGCCCATCGTTTTTCAAACAGAACATAATGGGGGTAAGAAATCTCTGTATTGTTTCACCGGCATGCGGCGTTCTTTTGTGAGTGCAGGTGAAGAAGTTAGTTGTTGCTACCAAATGTGTGGAATGTTGGTGAATTTTAGTGCTTGTTTCTACTTTTTGACTCTGTGTAGTCGTCAAACAAAGCAGAAAATAAGTTATATTCTTACCTTTTTTAAAATAAATATTTACCAGTTTGTTTTAAGTTTTGTTGGGATTCTGCTCGGAAAGAAAAAAAGTTATGAAGCATGTGCTCATAACGATCAATTATTTCCCTGTTCTTATTGAATGAGGTTTAATTTTTCAGTTGTAGTTGTTCTAGTTGGTGAATCACATTTAACACTTTGTGTTGATTTTCCTGTGTTGACAGTTGGTGGTTGGCAGGTGCTCTAGTGTGGTTTACTCCTTCTTTCCTATCGAACATCTGTCGTCCTTATACCTACTTTTTATTTTATGTGTTTGTTGCTCTCTTGTAAAAACCTCTATTCTTCTGTATATTTGACTGCACTGTGTTGCAAGTGCTGTAAAACACTTACTAAAACCCCCCCAAAAAACCCTGTCTTGACTGGGTGGTTTGCAAGTGCTCTGGTGTGGTTTGCTTCTTCTTTCCTATCAAACATTATTGTCTTTATCTCCCCTCCTTTTTTTATGTTTGTTACTCTCTTGTAACACCTCTAATCTTTGTGGGTGGTTGGCGGGTGCTCTGGTGTGGTTTGCTTCTTCTTTCCTATCAAACATCTATCTTCGTTATCTCCCCTTTATCTTTTTTATGTTTGTTACTCTCTTCTAACAGCTCTAATCTTCTGGCGCTCATATGACCTTATGCAGTTGCGAGCGCTGTTAATCTTCGGCACTTTCATGACCTTATTGTGTTGCAAGTGCTGTAAAACACATATTAAAACAAAACCCGGTGTTGACTTTCAGCCTCTCAGTCAGTGGAAGTGACTCAGAACACGGCATCCTCTTCACAAGTCATGTTGGACTCGGCCCAGTGCCAGCAGCTCCAGACCCTCAGCCAACAAGTGCAGCAGCAGCCCCAGCAGCAGCAGCTGTTACCTCTGAACTGTTCGCCCATGATAGCGCCGGGCCAGGCTCAGCACGAGCAACTCCTCCACCACATGCTGAACCAGCCCAGTCTGCAGCATCAGATTCAGATGCAACAGGTAGGGGGGGCTCCTGGGGTTATGTCATTGTACAAGTTCTGTCCTATTGTTGCTGTGATGTTGAAAACCTGTATTGTTTACAGGGCAGCAGTCTGGTTTGAAGCAATTATTTATTGTTTGAATGCTCAAAGGTGTAATTTCTTTAAGTTTAGGAAACACAGACTGTTTTCTTACTGTTGACAGTTTGATGTCCTTTTTTCATGTTATCTGAATCATTATGTTTAAGCGTATGCTTTCCTCTTTCCTCTTTTTGTGTACTTACATAACACTGACATAATAATTTGGGGTTAAGTATGATTTCTCTGTTAGGAATTGTGTATTTTACCAGCTGTACCCTTTTGATTATGTTCCATATTTGTCTGTTTCATTAAAAAAACAAAACACGTTTGATCATGATCAACATTTGGGGTCAACAATGACTCTGTGATGCGTTAGCGAAGTCTCAATTTCACTTTTTTTCCCCTTGACCCAGCTTCAGCAAGGCCAGCATGTGCTTCAGGCGGTGGCCAATACTCAAGTCAGCACGGCCCCTCCTGCTCACTTGTCTCCGCAACAACAACAGCAGTATCAGTACCAACAGCAGCAGGCCCACTTGCTCCAGCAGCACTTGCAGCAGCTCAAAGCCCCCGCCACCAGTGGCAACCACACCGTTGCCATCAACAAGCCTCAGGTGGTAAGTGGAGAGTTTCTTTTGTTTTAGTTGCTGATTGTGTTCACCGTACATTCATTTTCTTGTAATAGTTATCTTGTCACATCTATTTCACTTGTTTTAACAATGAGTTCCTTTCTCTGTAGTGTGAGGATTGTGTTTTATCGTTATACCTCTATATCAGAATTTGTCCCTGTGGCTTCCCTTGGAGGGGCGCTCTGAGATAATTTTTGCACTCAAGACAATTTTAATGCTTATTTGAATACAGGTCAGTTGGTTTGAATTGTTTGAACAATGGTAGAGCAATTTTTCACGGTTGAGTGGTGTTGAATGAGTTTATTATCGATAAGGACAGTAAAGAACAAGCTATTAAAAGTAGTGCTAATTTTATGATGTTTATGCAAGTGAAATAGAGGGAGGTTCTCGTTAAGGGTTGAAAGGTTTTATAGTTTCCACAATTACCTTCTCAGAGACATTGTAAGGAGATAGATCTAAACCGGTGAGAGGTCCGCATGGTGGTAACAGAATGTAGTAATGTGCGTGGTCAGTATTATCAGACAATGAAACAGGTTCAGCATGTAGATTGATACAAAGGGGGATTTCACGAATAATCCTTATGTGCCACTTTCCTCTGGTAGGCCCTGGCACATAAACGTTCACTTGAAAGTTCAAAAATTTACTTGGGCGTGGGAATGACTTTTGGCGAATTTACGGGATAGAAACATGGTGAGTTTGTCAAATAAAATGTTGAGATTACAGGTAGTGTAGAGATATGTTCATATTGATCAGAAGCAACTCACAGTTACTTGGAGCTTGTTTTGGCCCGTCTTTCTGTCCTGTTCCTTTCAGGTATTTTTCTGACTGCATGTTACTACCATTGTGGTATTTTCTTTCCAGGTGCGCAAGCAGCAGCGCATCGTCCAGACTACCACTCAGACAACAATCCACCACAACTCTGTGGTGAATGTGGACGAGAACCTCCCCCACTCAAGCGTCCAGCCCCTGGCTGTGCCGGGCTCCACGGCGGCGTCTCTCTACACCAACGTAGACGTGGACTCGCAGACGGAGAGCAATCACGACACTGCCCTCACTCTGGCCTGCACAGGGGGCCACGCCGAGCTAGTCAGTCTGCTGCTGGCCAAAGGGGCTGATATAGAGCACAGAGACAAAAAGGGTGAGTTTTAGTCATAATTTTTTTCACTTTTAGAAAACATTCCCCCCCCCACCCTCTTGCCTCATCTGCTACGACCTACTTTTCCGCTTGGTATATATGTAATGATGGCAGTTGCGGTCCATTCACTTTCTCGTGCCCACAGTTTCATACAATTTTCTCATGAACAGTTGTATTGCTCTGCTTTTTTGGATGCTGTCGTATATTTTGACTGACTTCTAAGATTTTCATGTCTTTTAATCTGCATTTTGAACGGTTTATTCAAAGCTGTGAATTCCTTTAATTAGACCTGCATGTTTGCCGACAATCGTCTGAAATCCGACAATCGCGACCCGACCCGCGAACCGGCCGACGCTATCGCTAGGCCCACCTGTATCAGTCAATGTGCGTAGTGCGAGGCCTGGCCGACTGCCAGCGACCCCTTTTTTCCCCGTCGGCTTCGTCGGCACTTTCGTTTTCGTGCCGACCGCCGACGCGCGCACCGCCGACTGCCGACGTCGGCGTTTCCGACATAATTGTCGGAACCTAAGTAGAAATGCGAATACGGAAAAGGACGACAACCTAAATTATCTGCTTTCAGTTTCGTGCTCGAGCGGCCGAATTTCGTTTGTTGACTAGATTCTCTAATTCAATTGTTCAGATCGTGTGGATTCATTCAAGTCCGACTCTCTTGTTCTAATAGAATCTAGATCTAGATCTAGATTTATAATATTTATATAGATCATTATAGACCTCAATGGAGGATTCATATTCCAATTCTATTGTGTCAAACCCTATCATAGGTTGTGCTGTAATATTAATATTGGTAAAAATAAGCATTTCATTAGGTGCGTGAATTATTTATTTATTTAGATCTAGATTTAGATCTAGATCTAGAATCTAGACTCAGCTGAGTCCCTCTGTTCGGAATCGGATGCGGATTTCTAGTTCAAGGCCTATTCCTATTCACTTGTTCTACAAGATCTAGATCTAGATCAAACCCTTTAGCAATGCAGATGTAAGCCATAGATCTAGATCTATGCTCCTTGTTTGTTTTGGCTTTGGAGTGTGGTATTTTAATTAGATCTAGATCTAGATCTATTTTTTTTTCATTTAGGACTTGTTTTGGACTTTTTACATGAGGCCCGTTGGAGGTTCTTTTTGGGGGTAGGGTTAGGGTTAGGTCTCTTCTTTATTGTGTTTGTTGGGGTGGTCGCTGGCTACTCGGATGTCCTTCCTTATGACACCCACAAATGCTTTTTTTTTGGGGAGGGGGGGGGAGGGGGGGAGTTGCACAAAATTTTCAGACAATCTGGTTGAGGCTCACATGCAGGTCTACTTTAATCTTTTTTTGAATATCACAAGATTCCAGACAGTTTTCACTAGCAGTTTTTGGTGCGTTTGAGAGCTTGGAAAAAGCGTGGAGCAGGGAGAATATGATATCGCTGGTATGAAGTCATCAGTGACTTCCTAAGTGCAAATTATTCTATATTGTGTACATTTTAGCTGAGCGATTTTAAAATGATTTTTTTAAAAACCATGAACAAAGATACCAAATCGGTGACAGCTTCGATTTTTGCAGGACAAAAAATGTTCCAAATTGTCCATAGCATTTAAAACCCGTGTGCACATTCCCAGCAAAATAGGGATATTTGAGATGTAGGGGTGGTAACGTTGGCACAAGAAAGTGGACTATTGTGTAGAGAAGGTCTGTAGTGACCCCATTTTGGAGTCTCGTCAACTATTGCAGTTAAACCGTGATATTTTGATTTTTCTAAAATAAAGCCTTTTTTTGTAGTAAGGGGGCTCGCGGGTCGGGTCTACGGCCTCGGGGAATGATTTTAGATGTTTTACCTTTTTCACCCCATCGAGCCTCATTTTGTTTATACTGACTTTTCGTGGGTGGTTGGCGGGTGCTGTGGTGTGGTTTGCTCCTTCTTTCCTATCATACATCTGTAGACCCTATCTCCCCTCCTTTTTTGTGTATGTCACTCTCCTGTAACACAATCTATTCTTTGGCATTTATATGACCTTATTGTGTTGCAAGTGCCGTAAAACTCTTACTAAAACAAACATACTGACTTTTCTTCGTTTTTCTCTCCAGGGTTCACTCCACTTATCCTAGCAGCCACAGGTGGCCACGTGGATGTGGTGGAGATCCTGTTGGACCACAATGCGGACATTGAGGCTCAGTCGGAGAGAACAAAGGACACACCTTTGTCTCTTGCTTGTTCAGGTGGTAGATACGAGGTGAGGTGAACAACTGTCTCAGAGCTTTGTATTTATTAATCTTTTTACACTCTTGTAAGTTTCAGCGCTATTAAGGAGAGTTACACTCCAGTAAGTTATATCTTGAGTTTGTTTGGTGCATTGTACTTTATTTTTATATTTTTCTTTCTTGAAAAACATAAAATTTGTAATTGGAAAAAAGCTTTACGGTAATCAAGGAAGGAAAGATTTTTTAAAATATGAGACTAGCCGGACTGTTATGGGAAATCCCAACCGATTTTGGCGCTGTGTTCTCAGTTTGTTAAAACCGTGTTGAGCATGAAATCAGGAATTGGGGAAAAAAAAGATATACAGTAATATAGAAAAGGAAAACTTGTTATGTGAAAAAAGCTTGACTGTTACGTGAACGTTTACTAATTTGATGCTGGTGTTTTCTCAGGTTGTTGAATTGTTGTTGAACCGTGGGGCAAACAAGGAACACCGCAATGTCTCAGACTACACCCCCCTGAGCCTGGCTGCTTCAGGAGGATATGTCAACATCATCAAATTGCTTCTTTCTCACAATGCTGAGATAAATTCCAGGTACCAATTTTGTGTGTTTTAGTGTCGCGAAATGAATGTCTTTAAAAGTGGGAAACCTCAGGAAAAGTTTTAAGTCTGGTATTTTTTAATAAGGTGATCAAAGTAATATTTTGATAGTGAAGGAAATTTTGTTATTAAGACTCATATGTGGACAACATCCTTTTGGATCCAAATGTGGACAGCTTAAAACAGCTAAGAAGCACTGTTGTGACTTTATATTTTTGCAAGCTCTCTTCCTTCCTCTCCACCAGTATTGTCACAGATCCTCATTAACATGTGCTTTATTTGTGTTTACGATTGCCCATTTTTGTACAAACCTTTCAATTATAAAGTGTGTTTTACCACATTTAAAAAAAAAGTCTAAGGTTTTCCTGTATGACTTGTTGCTAAGGCTAAGGTCTTCTTATTAGGAGTAAATTGGAATGTGCTTCTGTTTTCCTTTTTTTTTTACAGAACTGGGAGCAAACTAGGCATCTCTCCACTCATGTTAGCGGCCATGAATGGGCACACTGCGGCGGTGAAGCTATTGCTTGACATGGGAAGTGATATCAACGCTCAGATAGAAACAAACAGAAACACGGCTCTTACTCTTGCTTGTTTCCAAGGCCGCCATGAAGTTGTCAGCCTTTTGGTGGATCGTAAAGCAAACATAGAGCACAGAGCAAAGGTAAGACCCATAGCATTGGAAAGGGTGGTTTTCTTTATTTTAATATCGTTTACCATGTTCTCTGTCTCAGAGTTTAGACATGTGCTACTTTTACTATTGCAGGTCTGTACAGCTTTTTGTTCCAGAATCAACAGACATATTTTTATCTGGCCATATTTTTGTCTCTCAATTTGAATTTGGAAGAGATGAAGTCTTAGTAGAGGTTTTGTATTTTTCTGCAATATTACTAAATGTTTATGATAGCTCTTATCGTTGTTATCTATCCAGTTTTTGCTATCTATCCAGCTCTTACTGGAGAATGGCAGTTAGTTTTTTTGTGAAATGTTCTTTTTTTATCTGTGAAAACAAAAATCAACGGGAAACAAATACCTTTTCTATCACTGTGTAGACGGGCCTGACACCACTGATGGAGGCAGCTTCAGGTGGCTATGTTGAAGTAGGCCGGGTGTTGCTGGACAAGGGAGCAGACGTGAACGCGCCTCCGGTCCCTTCTTCCCGTGACACCGCTTTGACCATCGCAGCAGACAAGGGGCACTATCGATTTGTTGAGTTACTCCTTCATCGGTATGTTTACAGGATTAAGCCTCTCATGTATGTCCTGTATTGTGTCGTAAATTTGGTTGCTTTATTAAAACTGAAATGTTTTGTGAGTTTTGAACAAAGAAAGGCTGTACAATCTTTTCATACAACTGTCCATAAATTGTGGGCCTGGAAAAATGTTACATGCTAGCAATTCAGTTGTGTGTGTAGTAGTCATGTATTATTATTAAAGCGCATAGAGATTGCTGTTAAGCATGGATATGAGCTATGCAAATGCTATTTATTATTATTATTATTATTATTTATTATGTCTAGTCTTAAATGGTGTAAATTGAAAATAGGAGGTGCTTTAATTTTTACTCTTGTTTTTTTCTTTTTCTATCCAGAGGGGCATCAGTTGATGTGAAAAACAAGAAAGGGAACTCGCCTTTATGGTTAGCTTGCAATGGTAAGTGTTTAGGAATTGAATGGGAATAATTTTTTTTTGTTTCATCAAATGCAAAGATTAATCTACTTGTTTGGATTAAAAAAAAAAATTTGGTCTTTGTTATATGTCGTGCTTGATTATTTCATGGTTCAGTGTATCTACTTGTCTGGTCTCTTCTTTTTATGTATATTTTACTCTCGAGTAACAACTCTTATCTTCAGGACCTGTATGACCAAGTACTATTGCAAGTGTCGCAAAACTCTTAGTAAAACTAAAAATAAACAACTATTTGACCTTTGCTCTAATTATTAATTTATAAGATAAGGTAAGAAAATACTTTATT
Organism: Aplysia californica; assembly: GCF_000002075.1. Classification (NCBI taxonomy): domain Eukaryota; kingdom Metazoa; phylum Mollusca; class Gastropoda; order Aplysiida; family Aplysiidae; genus Aplysia; species Aplysia californica. The sequence continues at coordinate 757,246 of NW_004797307.1, forward strand.
GTCACAGAGGGAAATTTTTCTTGGCTCTACAAGACTTTAAAAACATGCAGATATACATAAAAATTTCAATTTTATGTCAGTCTCATTAAAATTCAATATGAAAAGAAAAGTAAAGCTGATAAATGTACATATCAGGTCAGATGCATCATTCAACCACAAGCAGGAATTTAATTACAAGACCTTTTAGAGTAACATAAATACATACTCGAAAAAGCAATACACATTGATGTTTATTCTGACAGTAGCCTTATACTAGATGGTTGGCGGGTACTCTGGTGTGGTTTACTTTTTTCCTATCAAACATCTATCGTCCTTATGCAGTTGCGAGCGCCATAATACCTCTACTAAAACTAACTAAAAAAAATTATATCCTTCACAATATTTGATCTTGCTTTTCTTGCCTCACTTGTATTGTGCTCACAGAGTGTTTTCTCCTCCTCCTCCTCCAGGTGGTCATAGTGATGTGGTGTCCTTGTTAGTGCAGGCTGATGCAGACATTGACAGCCAGGACAACCGGAAAGTTTCGTGCCTCATGGCTGCGTTTCGCAGGGGCCACATTAAAGTGGTCAAGTGGATGGTGAAAAAAGTTACTCAGTTCCCTTCGGAGAACGAAATAAAGAGATACATCACGACCATTACAGACAAGGTGTGTGGATAATTGTGTCTGTTGCTTGGCTGTTGACAAAGGGGGTGGTTGGAAGGGTTCTGGTGTCGTTTGCTCTTACCAGGGTTCGTACATGTCTTGGAAAACTGGAAAACTCATGGAATTTTGTTTTTATTTTCCAAGACTCGTGGATTTTCGGGAAATTGGCAAAAGTCTTGGAAAAACAAACTAGATCTATTGTAAAAATATTTCCTCGAAGTTTAGAAGGCCTTGTCTTTAGGCATTCTGAAGTATACCTTAATGTATTTTTGCATGCTGAATGAAAAATTTTCTTCCGATTGGAAAAAAGAAATCTGATCTTGAAAACTTGCAAAAAAAAATCTCCTGCTCAGTATGAACCCTGTCTTACTTTTTCTTAGTGTTTCTGTGGTTCTGTTTTGTTCCTTGTGATATGTACTCGTTATTGCACTGACTTTCAGTGCACTGTGAAGAACAATTCAATCAACCATATAACCAGTTGTAATATAGGACATTTCATCTGAGCATGTAATAAGAGCTGTCCATGAGTGAATATACCTCTTTTTTCTTACCCTGTCTTGTCTTTGAGTAAGACGGATGTTACTCAGAGTTCCCACTCAACTGGTAAATTGAGAAAAACCCCCAGGAATTTCATCTTTCCTATCAAACAACCATCGTCTTTATCTCCCCTCCTTCTTTTTTGTGTTTGTTACTCCCTTGTAACACTTCTAATCTTCGGCACTTACCTGACCGTATTGTGTTGCGTGTGGGTGGTTGGCTCTCCCCTTGTTCTTCTTTGTTTGTTACTCTCTTGTAACACCTCTAATCTTCTGGCGCTCATATGACCTTATGTAGTTGTGAGCGCCGTAAAACCTCTACTAAAACTAAAACTAAATCTGCATGTATAGTTGGTTATACTGAAAACTTTAGTTATACTAAAAACTTCCTTCCTGTGTCGCCAGGAGCTGCAGAAGAAATGCACCCAGTGTGCTGATGTGATAGTGTCTGCCAAAGACCGCCAAGCTGCAGAGGCCAACAAAAATGCTGACAGCTTGCTGGAGGAGATCAAACAGGAGAAGGAGCAGGCCGCACTGAAGGCTGAAATGGCGTCAAAGAGACGAGAGAGGAGGAGGGAGCGCAAGAAGAAGGGAAAGCAAAAGGACGAGAAGGGGGATAAAGACAAGGATAGGTGAGGGCATGACAAAGTGTTTACATGAGTAATGAAGAAATAATTTGTAAATGTAGATCCTCTTTGACTACGGATTGTCCCTCAAGCGGCATTTTGGGTTCTGCGTTTTAGTGGATCACCACATGGTGTTTTGGAGGTTCTTATTTTGTGGACCTCAAGATCTGCACGTGATTCTGTGCTACGTAAACTACCTATTTTCGCCCGTATTGCGATTCTCTGTCCATTACGAATAGTGTAAGTACTCACTCAAACAAATCCATCAATATTTGACTGAATTATTGCCGTTTTAAAGTAACTTTTGTGGCTGCCTCAAATTGGGTACATAAAATTGTGGAATCTCTCGCATACTGAAAGAGTTCACCATTGGTGAAAAGGAAAGGAAAATATAAACCTGCCAAAAGTACACCTGTGGTGTCTTTGCTTGTGTTACATTCGAAAATGTTAAAGTCAATGAAATCTCCATTTGTTCATGCCAATGATTTTGGAAATAGTGGACCAACTTATTAATGTTCTGTTTTTGTCATTATTGACAGGCATAGCAGTGACTCTCAAGGTTATATAGAACATGCGTCTTATTTTGTTTTCCAAATCACAATGTTTGGGATATATCTGATTCTTATAATTCATGGAACATTTTGATAAATTATTGCTAGATATTTATAAAACAGAAAGATGTTCAAGACGTTCCTGTTGTTTTAAAAACATTTTTGTTTATTCACAGTGGGAAGAATTCCTCACCAGAGCCGGATGGTGAGTCAGGATCAGGAAAGAAAGATGATGATGAGGAGGAAGAGGAGGAAGAAGATGACAGTAACCATGAATCACCTGCAAATACAAGTATGTTTGAGTTGATTGTTTTCATTTATTTTGTTTGAATTTCAATTTTTGGTGGTCCTTTGTGGGATGCTCTGTTAGTTCCAGTATGTATCATGCTGGACTATGAAGCAAACAGCCCTGGTTAAATCCCCAACGGGGAAATTTTGAACCAGAGTTTTCAAAGCACATAATCCACATGGCACGGTCCTGTTAGAGATGGGCTTCATGTAAGGATATTATGCTTCTTAAATAAATTATTACCAGGCTTGCCAACTGTCTGGAATTTCATGGGATGAGTTTTATCTCATACACTCTACGAATACCAGTCCCACTTGATGCAACTGCCTCATTGTTTTGTAATCTGATGTTTTAACAAAAATGTTGGCAAATGTGTTTTAATGTTGTAAGAGGCGCTACAACTATACACTTCTTTACCTACTAGTTTTTGGTAAATTACCCCAATTTGTTTCTGGACAGATTGTGTAACATGTTTACTTTCTGAGAAGTGCTTTCAGTTTTGTAGTACAAATATTGTTTGCATCAGCAGCATTTGTGGTTTAAAAAAAAATTGTAGACCGTTGATGTTTTCTGTTTCAGGTATGAAGTCTCTTGTTTTTCCATAGAATAGCTGTTTGTATGAAAATGTGTTTTGTTCGATAGTTTTGTGGTTTGTTCAGTGGCTTTTATTGTGTTTCGGCCACCTCTCCTTTTGTAAGTCATATTTTCAGCCATACCGATATAGGAAAAGCTTTCCAAGGTAGGTTACCCCACTCACATATTGCCTTTTTGTCTTCGTTTTTTTCAGTTACCAGCTCTGCCAAGACGGAGGTGCCTGGTAGGACTCAGAAAGGGAAGCCCGGCCTAGCTAACTCTGGGAAAAGCCAAGTCCCAGTCGAAAGTCAGCAAACATCAAGACTGCCACCCAATATGACGCCCAGCGTAGAGTTCAGCCCGCCTGCGTTGTCGCCCGCGTCCACAGCCAACAGCGGCACGGCGGCCGGCACCAGCCTGGCTGCCTCGGCGCGCGCCAACAGAGAGGCACGCAAGAAGCAGCAGAAAGCGGCTCGGGAGACGCGCAGGGAGGCGAGCGGCAACGATAGCGGACTGCGCCTCAACCAGAAGGTGGAGCTGAACAAGAAGCAGGTGACGGACGCCCTGCAGGTGACCCTGGCCAAGGTGAGCACGCTGATGGAGTCTGTGGTGACGGTGACGGCGGTCAGCGCTCAGGCCAACACGGCCAGCACAGTGCTGGTGTCCAGCAGCATGGGCCACGGCACACACCTGGTCAACTCCACCCGCGTCTCCTTCTCCAACACCATGGGAAACAATGCAACCTCGCACAGTGCCGGAGGGACTGGCAACGCCAAGGAAAATTCCAACAACGCTAGTGTCAATGGAGGGGGAAACAAGTCACGCTCCAAGAAATCCAATGACCTCATGAAACAGAGCAGTTCTACCGGTAGGCACTCGCTTTACTCTTTTTTTCTGTCAGTTTGTTCATATCTCGAATTGATAGCTTCTTTATTAATTAAAAACTTACCAGTTTGAGAAATACACAACCTGGTCAGAGAATCGGGAGGAGATGTTGATGGGCTTTTTGTTGGACTTGGTATTCCCTGTCATTACTTGTCTGGTCTGTTTGGGAAAGACATTTAAGACTATTTTTTCCTTATCAGTTTGGCGGATCATTGTACTGCTGCTGATTTACCTGCTGTAGACCAGTGTTCTATTTATAGGGTGGTCTTGCTTTTTATTTTACTCTTAAACCTTGGATACTGCTGGCACTCCTGGCCTTTACAAGTAGGCTGTGATGGTACTCTACTGGCCGACACAGAAGGAAAAAATTGTAGGAGAGTCCAGTAATTGGTCTGGTATTATATGAAATGCAATCTCACGGAAAAGGTTACTTTGTTTATGTGCTTGTGTCTCATCAGGTCCACCCAACATGTGCAAATGTTTTTCACTTTCATTTTTTGTCATGTGCAGGTATTGGTGATCTTGATGATTTTGGAGTTCCAATGTCAAACGTGCTGAAGAACTTTACAAATGGCAAACTGGGGATCAAGAAAATCAAGTAAGTGTTTTACCCCTCTTCTCTGGTAGATTTGGGTAAAATCTTATTTTTTTCCTCTTGGTTTTGTTTTTTTGGCAAGTGTTTTACGGCGCTCTCAACTGCATAAGGTCATATGAGTGCGCAGATACATTAAACTTTTTTCAGTGGGTTGAAAATTTCGAATTTTGCCCGGGTGGCGGCTGAAGCCTACTCGTATTGATTTTAGACCCCAAAGGATCTTAAACGTGCGCTACTCGCACACGGGACCTTCAAGATTTTTCGCCCGTGTCCGAGAAGGCTAGGTGTAGATCTTTCCTACCAGAAGATCAGAGGTGTGGCTGAAAGACAGTGGTAAGAAGGAGCCAAGGAGTAGCAGTAGAAAGGCTGTTGAAAGAGTCAGGAGCCCAGAGGAGGGGGCTAAGGAGGTGAGGGGGTTGGGCAGAAAGTGGAGACGAAAGCAGACGACAGAACATTGCTAGAGAGCAGAAAAGGAGGTGAAAGACAATTTTAGAGAACATTTTTTGGTCGCTACCTGGATTCGAACCCGCGACCTTTGAATGAGAGGTGAACACCTTAACCTCTAGACCACGATAGCCCCATTTGTTTGATTCCATTCCAATTTATAGTAAATGACATGAACATTTTAATTTTTTGGGGGCTATACTTTTGCAAATTTTTAAATATAATGATAAAAACCCCATTTTTATTTATGTTTATTTGGGGGTATTAACACATTACACCCTAACTCGCCCGAGAATTCCCTTACGCTCTCCACCCTCACTCTCCCGGAACCGCCCGTGCCGACCTAGTGTCTTTAGAAACTAAGTCTCGTCAAGGGCCGAGATTTTGATTTGCATAGTTATAGCAAAAAGTTTCTTCTTTTTTTTCGGGACAGCAGTTTTAGTATTAGAGCTGATCGAAGTGCGATCGCGTTACCGGCACTTCGGAAGTGTCTGGACTCGTTGAACAGCGACACAATTGAGTTTGAAAACGGAAATAACGATGGATTTGAGCAAAAACAAGCATATGACTAATCAGATGGCTCAGATTTTGATGAAAACGTTGTAGCAAGAGTTTGGGGCGATTCAGATTGATCAGATGGAGAAAATCTAGAATTTAGATTGAGGGCCCGACCGCAAGGCTGAGAGTGAGAGTGACGGGTCGGACACCCCGATTGAACTAAAGTTAAAACATTTCCAACAGTTTGCGCATACATAAAGTTATATTTTTCTGAAACTACATTCAGTTTTCTTTTTAACTTTTCTTTTTTCAGGATTTTTGGAATTGGTTTAGTATTTTTAAAATGTGTTTTTTAAAGGCTAGTATTCAGGGGAGGTGGGTTCTTTCCCCTTGCTTAGGATCTAACAATGGACTTCCCGTCCAGGCCCTTAGGGTGTAATGTGTTAACAAACAATACATGGCCGGTAGGTCATGTAATCTTAATCTACCGTTGTTCTGGGTACTCTCTCTTCTCCCCCCCTCCCCAATAGTCCTCGTTGTTCCTCCTTTTTCTGTTTGTTGCTCTTTTATAACACCTAATTTTCAGTACTTAATTTTGTTTGCTAGTGTTGTATAATGCTTTCTAAAATGTACCCGAAAAACTCCCAAGTACTGGTATTATTGTTCCATACAGAAGAGTGCTCCTTTCTTCCTCCCGCTCTGCCTGTCTCGTGTGTGTGTAGCTTTGTGGTGGTCGGTGTTTGATTTGGTGTGGTCTGCTCCTGCTTCTTGTCGCTGCATATGGTTCTGGTGAATTGTGTTGTGTATTGTTCTGTCTAAAGACATGAAATTGCTTCTAATGACGTCTACCTCTGTTTAGATTGATTTAGTGCTCTGATCACCTATTCAGTATAGGTTGGATTTCTTTTTAAAAAGAGATTTTCTTTCCATTTTCTTTAGTGACAACAAGAAAGAAATGTGGATTGAAGACTACAAGTATATTGAAAAGCCTGCGTCCATTAGAATGGCGTCAACAGCCCCAAGTCCACGCAAAGGGCAAAAGAAGGATGAAGGCTGGAAGGAAGTTGTTCGAAAAAATATGTAAGTAGTTTTAAGATTTAATTGGCAGTGGTTCAAACTATTGTTCATGTGTTATGTGGGAATATACAACCCTTAAAATTGGTTATTTTTCAGAATATTCTTTTTGGTTAAGTGTAACTTTTCATATTACTTTGGGAAAAATCACTGTGTTCTCTGACACTTTATGTTCACGTACAAGGTGTAGACCTGCATGTTTGCCGACAATCGTCTGAAATCCGACAATCGCGACCCGACCCGCGAACCGGCCGATGCTACCGCTAGACCGCCTGTATCAGTCAATGTGCGTAGTGTGAGGCCTGGCCGACTGCCAGCGACCCGTCGGCTTCGTCGGCACTTTCGTTTTCGTGCCGACCGCCGACGTGCGCACCGCCGACGTGCGCACCGCCGACTGCCGACGTCTCCGACATAATTGTCGGAACCTATGTAGAAATGCGAATACGAAAAAGGACGACAACTTAAATGATCTAGGCCTACTGTACTTTCAGTTTCGTGCTCGAGCGGCCATTTTGAATTTCGTTTGTTGACTAATTCAATTGTTCAGATTGTGTGGATTCATTCAAGTCCGACTCTCTTGTTCTAATCTAGATCTAGATTTATATAGATCATTATAGACCTCAATGAAGGATTCATATTCCAATTCTATTGTGTCAATCCCTATCATAGGTTGTGCTGTAATATTAGTATTGGTAAAAATAAGCATTTCATCAGGTGCGTGAATTATTTATTTATTTAGATCTAGATCTAGATCTAGACTCTAGATCTAGATATAGATCTAGATTCTAGATCTAGAATCTAGATCTAGACTCAGCTGAGTCCCTCTGTTTGGAATCGGATGCGGATTTCTAGTTCAAGGCCTATTCCTATTCACTTGTTCTACAAGATCTAGATCTAGATCTAGATTTATTTAGATTGCTAGATCTAGATCTATATATGGAGTATTCATATATGATATTCCAATTCTATTGTGTTATTGTTTCAAACCCTATAGCAATGTAGATGTTAGCATGGTCCTTGTTTGTTTTGGAGTGTGGTTTTTTAATTTTAATTTTTTTTTCCATTTAGGACTTGTTTTGGCCTTTTTACATGAGGCCCGTTGCAGGTTCTTTTTGGGGGTAGGGTTAGGGTTGTCTCTTCTTTATCAAGTGTTTGTTGGGGTGGTCGCTCGATACTCGGATATCCTTCCTTATGACACCCACAAAGGCTTTTTTTTTGGGGGGGGGGGGGGGGTGCGCAAAATTTTCAGACAATCTGGTTGAGGCTCACATGCAGGTCTAAAGGTGAAAAAATGAAACGTAAACTGGGTGATGGAAAAAAAGACCGAATACAAACAGTGGTTTGCCTTCTTTGAGTAAAAAACAAATGTTGCTTTTTCTACTGTGTGAGTTCCTTGAGAAAAAATTATTAAGAACATTTTTATTTTTTAATTTTAAGGTCCAAAAAGCTCTTGGTCCCAGCAAATGTGACGGCTCGGCTGATTGGAAAGGGTGGATGCAATATCAATGCCATTCGAGAGATTTCAGGAGCTCATGTTGAAGTGGAGAAAGCCAAAGGGAACTCTGACAGGACTGTGACCATAAAGTAAGTGGATGTCAGGGCATGCAAGTTGTAGCTGTTAGAATGAAATGTATTGTTCTTGTCATAGCCCTGTTATCTGTTATTCTGTCCAAGTAAAGCATTAGATGAGGGTCTTGAAGGCGACATTTTCTTTACTTATGGTATGGATGAAATTGTTTTGTACCTGGCGATCCACCAGTTTTCACTCTGGTCAACTCAATATTTGTGCACTGATAACATATATGACCAAAACCAATTTATAGTAGTTAAAAAAAATGACTGTACATTTGCTGCTTTGGAAAATTTAAAACAATTTTGAGAACTTAACAGGTTTTTAACATTATTTTGAATAGCTTTTGTTATTTAAAAAAAAAATTGTTCTCATTGAGAAAGTAGGAACTTATAAGTATTAATGGTGAGAATTCTTATTGCTTTGCATATATCCTGCTCTCTGGCTTAAAAACAAGTTTTGTTTTAGTACCCTCCCTAATGTTGAGCATGATTAATTTTTCCTAAACAGGGGTTGCCCTGATGCCATCCGGCAAGCTAACAATTTGATCAATGCAATGGTGGAGGAGCCTGATAAAGACATCTCAGAAATTTTAGCGAGAGCTACAAACAAAAGCCATAAGCCAGTGGCAGAGAAGCCCCAACAGCAGAAGACCCCGGTCTCCATTGCTGACTTTGCTATTGGCACTTTCACCCTGCCCACCACTTCCAATCATAGCACCAGCGTTTCTTCTGCTGGAAAATCCCCTGCTCAGGCTAAATCCAACAGGCAAGGGGGCACCCAGTCCAGCAATTCTCGTCCTGCCTCCACCCCTTCCAATACCATTGGGCCGACAATCGGAGCCTGGCAGAACCCTGTGCCGGGTCAGGTCACGCCTTCCTCGCCACGCAGGAGTCCGCAGAAGCAGGTCACGCCTAGTGCGTCTGGCGCCGGTGGGAGGTCAGCCCCTGCCAGCGCTGATAAAAGCTCGGCCCGCCAGCTGGTGTTTGGGGAGCAGCGAGGAAGCAAGCGGTCCAGCTCCCCGGTGTCGGTCACCTCCTCCTCTGCCTCTCTCACGTTCACGGCCACGGCGACCACCACCATCCGCGGTGTAGTGAGCAGCGCCTCTGTCGTCTCTAGCGCCAGCGTCAACAAAGGGCAGGACCCCAGACTGCAGAGCCACAGCAAACCGGGCGGCATCGCCAATGCCAGCGCTGGAAACGGTGGAAGCGCCCGCTACCAGCGGCACAGCGGCGCTGTTCCCGCTAGAATGGAACCCATGCCTCTCCCGATTGTGACGAGTGGCAGTAGCAACCACCCAGAGCGGAACCAGTCCAGCAACACGGCCCCAGCCACCCAGCCTCCCCCGGGCGAGTACTCTCCCTTCAACAACAACCTCTTCACCAATCTTTTGGCAAAGAAGGACGAGCAGGCAGACAAGATGGACTTTGCTAGTGTTGCTGCCGCCGGTGTGGTGACCACAAGCCCTAGTCCTCAAACGACCTCCAACCCTGCCGCCACCATCGCCAACAGCGCTGTGGACCCAGCACTACAAGCCAAGGCCCCTGGTTTTAAGATCCCTCAGAGAGGCAACTCCCCTCCCTACCGACCGGAACAAGATCCGAACATGAGAGGATACCCCATGAATCCGGGCCCCCCTGGAGGCCCAAGTATGGGAGGTGGCATCCATCACGGAGGTTCCCATTACCACAACCTGGAGGATTACATTCTGAGGAGATACCAGGAGAGTCATGCGATCAACCAGCTGCTCCACCCGATCATGATGGGTGCGCGTGGCATGCTGCCCCCTGGCATGATACACCAGGGAATGGGAGGCATCCCGATGGCACCCGGCCAGCAGCAGTTGCCTCAAAAGGAGGAGTACAGCAAGCCGCATCGTCCCATGACTCTTCCCGAGATCAAAGGTGCCCTCAATCCAAACGCTCCGGAGTTCCAGCTGTCGGGGACTGGTCAGCCCCTGGTGAATGGCTTTGAACCACCCAGTAGCCTCTTCAACAGCATGATGGGAATGGTGGGCCGCTCGGCCATGGGCCAGAATGGACCGGATGGCCTCAGCCCGAGCTCCAGTCCCAACCCAGGGTCGGGCATGCCTGGCTTGAATCCGGGTAAGTCTCAACTTTGAAACATTGCACTATTGTTAATGATTTACATTTGATATCTTGTCATTCAACATGGCTTTGGTTTGCGCCTTTTCCACTTGAAGCGCGCAGAGCGCAAAATCTTTAGTCTCCTTGTACTAGAAAGCAGATGTGAAACAATACTATACCTGTATTGCGCATAGATCTAGCACCCAAATCCTGATCATGGCGACACTGTAATGTAGCACTCGTGCTAGGTCTACTCAACATTTTTCCATAAGTTTTCACTCCTATTTTTGTAAACAAACGAAACAGGAGTTGAACAAGTGCTAAAGTCTAAAAGAGCTTTCCTGCAACATTTTTGTTGCTATATTATACTGTCGCCAATGGGCATCCTGTGGGGGAAAGACGGCTTCTTACCGTCGCCAATGGGCATCTTGTGGGGGAAAGACGGCTTCTTACCGTCGCCAATGGGCATCTTGTGGGGGAAAGACGGCTTCTTACCGTCGCCAATTGGCATCTCATGGGGGAAAAATGTTGAGGTGTACATGCTTGTTCTACTTAGACGTGAAAGAGATAACACAGAGTAGGTGTAAAGGGGTTTGTTTATTTGGGGGTGTGTGTGTGTGTCTGCCACTTCAAAGATTAGCTTTTCCAAATTGTTAGGAAGATGCCTGCCTATCTACATTTTGTGTGTGAGGGAGACGAAATGAGAAAAGACTCGTGCTTGTTTTTGAAATAACATATGTGCTTTAAAAAAAAAGAGACGTTCCCAGGTATTTTTAGTTTTTGTCTGACGAAGTGTTGCCCTATTTTTCCCAGGTTCCCTGCCTCACATGATGCAGCAAAACCCGGACCTGATGGGCAACCCCAACCTCCAGTACATGCTGCAGCATGCTCGTCAAGCAGCGGTGGCCATGGGTGGGGGCGGTGGCGGAGGAGGGAACAGCCCCCCTCAGCTGGGGACCTCCCGCCTTTCCTCCAGCCTCAACTCTGGCATGGGTCAGGCCGGCCAGCCCCACGGATCCCCTCCCCAGGGCCTGATTGGGCCGCCGGGGATGATGTCTGGGGGAGGCGGGCCGTCCAGCTTCCTGTCCCAGTCTCAGAACCAGCCGCCGCGGCCTCACTCCCCGCTGCAGAATCTGTCTGGTCGACCCAGTAGTGCGCCCTCCGTGCAGCCAGGTGGGTGCTTGCTTGTTCTTTGAGTGTACTTTATGTCAGTGATCTCGTAAGAACAAAATGTCCGTTTGATGCTATATTTACTGTTCTCAGTTTTCATTTATCTGTCAGTGTAAGTTGTTTCATGTCATTGGGAGCTTCATTCTATTGAACAATAGTTTAGAAAGATGTGAGTACTGGTGTTAATAGGAAATATTAGTTAGAAAAGAAAGCCAAGCAAATACAAGTAACTTTTCAAGTTTTGTAGACCGTATTCGACCATGAGAATGAAAAGTTTTGTTTTGGTCAAGGTTTTTTTCCTAAATAAAGCGATTTCGGATTAAATTATGTATTATGTAAGCCGAGCTCCCAATGATAGATGCTCACTGTGATTATTTTATTCTTAATTGTGTCTAACATGTACAACATAACGTATGACTAACATGTACAACTTACAATGATCAAAACTCACAAATACCGTGTATGAAGCTTGGCTCTGGCACAGACTGGTTTACTTTGAGCTTTTCCTGCCTTGAAACAGGCAGGACTGATCTCACCACTTGAAGCGAAGCATCTTTTACTCCTATTTCAGTTTGTGAAGACAACATAATTTAAAAAAAAATTTTTTTTTAAGCTGCAGGGGAGGGGTAATGAAGGTTGGGGTTTTTTAATGTTCAACGTGTTAGACATTTTGTCGCCTGAGAACTAATTTGTCCAAAGTGCTCTCTGTCTATAGTAAAGTACAATTTGGACACGGTAGTTCTGAGGCAACGATTTGGTAGGTTTAGGTTGCTTATTTACATACATTTGAGCGAGCTCAAACTGCCTTTGCTGTTGAACCAAAGTGCCAGAGTCCGGGTAAAAGAATATTGTCGTTCAGAATAGGGTGCTTTGAACTTAAAACAAGCTAAACGTGAAATGTCTGGTCTCAGAAATGTTTTGAAGCAGTTCTTTTAAATAATTTTGAAACTCAAGAAGAAGCATTAGTCAGCAGTTTGACAGTGGGGAGGATTATAGTCTGAGGGGACATACAATGGAGTCCATTAAAACTGAACATGGTCAATCCTAAACCATCGGTAAACCGAATGAAAATAAAATCCCTTATTTATTTCCTTCTTTGTCTTTGTGAGATAACTGTAGATTGGCAGAAATGCTTCCATTTGTAAAGCAAAAAGAATTCTGAGGGATATGTGTAAAAATTTTGGACCAGAGAGAGAGAGAGCCTTTGTTAGTGTGTTCTTTGCCTGCATCTATCACACATATCAATACTGCAACACACTTTGTACAGACCTACTAAAAAAAAAGATAGCCAATGTGTGTCTGTCGACTGACCTTCGGTTAGTCACAACCTATTTTCTTTGCGAAGTTAGTTCACATAGATATAGAACACATGAGCACATAGTGGATGTGGTTTGGTTCATGAAGTTTCACGGCATTGAACTTTATCACTTCTCTTTACTAGCGCAGAGTGCAGTACAGTGTGCTGATCTGCTCATATAAATTTATTCAGTATGATTGTTCGGCAGATTAAGCAAGCTGGCAAATGTCGGAAGAGAAAACACAATACATTAAGCCTACTGTTCAAATTGCAGTTACGAAAAGAGGTAGATGAGAAAAATAAACTTTTAAAGTGAAATTTGCTGCAAATTCCAACTGTCATTACCAACTGAAAATGTTGAATTTGTCCACGCGCTCATATGACCTTATGCAGAGCCATAAAACACTTTTTACAAACAAAAAAAAAGATGTGTAGAGAGAAGATACACAAAGGGAACACACATGTTGATCAACATTCACTTTCTGCAATCCCAGATCCGGGACCCATTGGGCCTCCACGTAGTGGCTCCCCCGTGTCCAGCCGCACTCCACCACTGGAGATGAACAAGCACATTCAGCCCATAGGGGGTGAGCGGAAGAGGGGTTCTGGCAGACCGGCTCCTGCCCCCAACGCTGCCTCTTTTGGTAACCTGTGGGGCTTCAACAATGCTGCCTCAGGTGTGTTATGTGGGTGCTTTTTTTTTTTTTTTTTTGTTTTGGGGTGGGCGCTCATGGAAGAAAAAAAAGGGCACAGCTCATAAGATCATGAGTATTTATTGTCATATTATTTGTTTTCTAAAGAAGTGTTTCTTTGACAGTATTGGCGAGGAAACTACCTGCAGGGGAATGATTTGTATGTCAGTGTGGTAAAAACATGCAGTGCTGGTCAGTACAAAGAAAAGTGTCTAGAGCTTCATGTTTATTTTTCTCTTTTTCCCTGTCTTTGAAGCTTGACGAAAACATTCATATAAGCTCCGCACCTCCCTGGCACTACCGTAGAATTTGTTCTTTGTTCATGTCGCCAGTATCAGTTCTGATTGTGTGTTATTATATGCGATGAAAGAGTAGTAAGCCGCTGTGTTTTGTATTGATGAATTTTCTTTTGGTTTCCTCGTCAATATTTACGAGATTCTCAAAATTGATGGAAATGACTGGGAAAAAGGTTTACTAGTGGACAAGGAAGTGGATTTTGGACAGAAAAATTAATCATCAATCATTGTTTGGACTCTAAAGTTACATAAGATATGGATATATTAGTCAATGTGAATTTTTTCTACAGCCCTGCTTTACTGTTTATTCTTTGTAGATTATGTTTTAAAACCAGGACTGTTGTGTCTAACCAGTGCCTCTGTTTTGTTGATATTGTTTAACACATTACACCCTAAGGGCCTGGACGGGAAGTCCATTCCTAGATTCTAAGCAAGGGGAAAGAACCCACCTCCCCTGAATACCAGCCTTTAAAAAACACATTTTAAAAATACTAAACAAATTCCAAAAATCCTGAAAAAATAAAAGTTAAAAAGAAAACTGAATGTAGTTTCAGAAAAATATAACTTTATGTATGCGCAAACTGTTGGAAATGTTCTCACTTTAGTTCAATCGGGGTGTCCGACTCGTCACTCTCACTCTCAGCCTCGCGGTCGGGCCCTAGATCTAAATTCTATAATTTCTCCGTCTGATCAATCGGAATCGCCCCAAACTCTTCCTATAACGTTTTCATCAAAATCTGAGCCATCTGATTTGTCACATGCTCGTTTTTGCTCAAATCCATCGTTATTTCCGTTTTCGAACCCAATTGTGTCGCTTTTCAACAAGTCGAGGCACTTTCGAAGTGTCGGTAACGCGATAGCACTTCGATCAGCTCTAATACTAAAACTACTAGCCCAAAAAATTTCGTTTCGGTATCAAACGAAAGAAGAAACTTTTTGCTATACTATGCAAATCAAAATCCCGGCCCCAGAGTCTCGTCAAGGCGAGACTTTCGTTTCTAAAGACGCTGGGTCGGCGCGGGCGGTTCCGGGCGAGTCAGGGTGGAGCGCGTAAGGGAATTCCCGGGCGAGTTAGGGTGTAATGTGTTAACCAAAATGCCACCACATTTCCATGCCTTTGTTCCAGATGAACTGTTGTACTTAAGTGATAAAGTTTGTTGCTGGAAGTAGTTGTAAATTTATTAACTTGCCAGTCAGGGGACCCGGATAATGTCAGCTTTTGCTTTATATATTGCATTAAATATAGCTTCATGTCGGCTGTGTTAGCAATTTCTTGATGCCAAGGATTCTGGTCCACTGTTAATAGTTTCTTGCATTTCATTATTTTTTTAATTAGTGATGAATAAATGCATGGAAAAAGTTTTGAGAAGTTGTATGTAACTGTGGAAACTGAAGTATTATTCAAGAGCAGAGTGATTACACTGGTGTCAATATTGGTTTGCTCTCTCTGAATGTAAACAATGTTTAGTTAGTATTGTTTTACATTGACGTATGTATTCTTTCTTCCTCTGATAATGATTAAGGGGCGAGCGCGAAAAGATATGATTTTGTGAAAGCTGTCCCGCAACTTTTACTGTGAAGTTTTGTCGACCATCACAAGTATGTGGAGATACTGGCCTGATACAGACTGGGAACAAAGTCAACTAACCCCTGATATCTTATATTTACACACCACTATGATTTTATTATGTTATAAAATAATGGTAGTAGGGCAGCACATGTTCATGGTAACAAAAACAATTAAAAAAAAAGAAATTAACGTGGCTTGAGTTGAAGGCAAAGGCTATAAAAGTGCGTTTTGGTTTACTCTGAACTGACCAATGGTTACAGCCACTGTCATCGCATATTGACATATGCTCTCTCTCTCTCTCTCTCTCTCTCTCTCTCTCTCTCTCTCTCTCTCTCTCTCTCTCTCTCTCTCTCTCCCTCTCTCTCTCTCTCTCTCTCTCTCCCTCTCCCTCTCTCTCTCTCTCTCTCTCTCTCTCCCTCCCTCCCTCCAAACAAACATCATTGATATTTTGCATTCACACAGTCGAGTTGATGGGTTTGTAAGGAGCATAGCCTAGCGTTGATGTTTCTATCCACAGTGCCCGGGGGTGGCATGGTCTACCATCACGGAATGAACGAATCTGGTGATGAGGGCCTTGACTACGGGCTGCAGGGGCCTGTGCAGTACGACGCTACTGGCATAGCTTCTGGTGACGCCGACCACAATAACATAACTCATGTGAGTGGATGGCTGGTCTCAGTGCTTGCTTGAGGAAACGGAAGCACATGATGCATAAATAGAGTCGTTAATTGCTTGGGAGGAGGGGGGGGGGAGGAGGGAGAACATGACTCGTGTGAGTAGATGGGTGGTCTCAGTGCTTGTTTGAGGAAAGAGAAGCACGTGATGCATAAATAGTTTTTTTGGGGTTTTTTTTATAGTAGAGGGTTTTAAGGCGCTCGCAACTGGGGTGGGTGTCAACAGAGAAGTCTTTACAGGGAATCAGACTTGCTCTGCTCACCATTCTAGCCTCAACAGCACAAGGTCTGCTTCAACTATCAAGGCACCCCGGAAGTAGCAGGTCACAAGAGAGTGACAAATATACAAAAGAAGTAGAGGAAATGACAATAGTAAGGATTAGGAAAGAAAAAGCAGCAGTTCCCTGTTGTAGATCAGGTACAGTCATGAGCGTGACATGAATCAGCCCTTTTACAATTCTACTGTGTTTGAACGAGAAATGTCCCCCCTTAGGGAATGGCCTAAAGACACTACAGTCAGTGGCACTGCCACGGTGGAAAGCATAAATAGTTATTTGCTTGGGGGGAAGGGAGAAAAGAACATAACTCATGTGAGAGGATGGGTGGTCTCAGTGTTTGTTTGAGGAAACAGAGGCACATGATACATAGATAGTCGTTAATTGCTGGGGGGGGGAAGAAGAAGACACACTTTGTCTACCCTGGAATGGAATATCTCAAAAGGTCACTGTGTGTACCGTCAAGGTGACGTCATTAAGGAGACTGAGTAATTCATGTCTGTGGGAACACTGCAGTTGTACTGTGTAAAGGTGATTTTGAGGAAATTTAGAACAACTTTTAATGTCCCCCTTCTGGTGATGTGGGAACAAAAATTTATTTATTTCAGATTCAGTGAATGGCATACCACCATGTATTTGAAGCTTTCTGCAGCTGTATTTTTGCTTCAGAATTCTGCCCTATTGTGATTGTCTTTCTTCATCACTTACTTGAGGTGTTGTGAAATCAACTGCTGAATCCTACTTTAAAACATTTTTATTTATTCTTTTATTGTTTTGTTGTGTTTTTGTTTCCTAACTTTGTATGACCACCATTATGTTGTTTTGTATTTAACTTTAAACCCTCTTGTGGTAACTTATTGACATGTCGGCCCTTGAAAGCAAAATCATCTCATGTGCCAAAATTTAGGAAATAAAACCCCAGTATGAATAAATAACATACTACATTGAATATACAAATTTTATTTTTTTAAAAACAAAGAAGAATTCTAAAGAGTGATTGTAGTACAAATCACAAGAAGTCATAATTTTCAGTCACTATTTGCTCCAATTAGTGGTTATGGAACTTAAGACAGGTTTATTTTCATGGCTCGTTACTATGTTGCTTGTGCTTTGGATCACAGTCTTTGGTTGAAATGGCGCTCTCGTCTTACAGTAGAGAATGTTAAAACTTTAAAAAAATTATTGATATTGTTTTGTTAATTCAGGTAGTTGTGTTAGCATTGATCTTTTTGTGTTTTAACAGATAAGTCATACTTTTTTTCTCTGTTAATATTTCTGTCTGTCTTACTTTCTCCGTGTGTGTGGTTGGCGGGTGTTCTGATGTGGTTTGCTTCTTCTTTCATATCAAACGTCTATCGTCTTTATCTCCTCTTCTTCTTTTTTGTGTTTGTTACTCTCTTGTAACACCTCTAATCTTTGGCACTTATATGACCTTATTGTGTTGCAAGTGCCGTTAAACTCTTACTTTGGCGCTCATATGACCATATGCAGTTGTTGCGAGCGCCATAAAACCTCTACTAAAACAATCTCTTACTAAAACTAAACTTACTTACTCTGTACACCTGATTACTTTAGTTGTGTTGCTGTGCTTCTTTTCTCTCAAAGAACTCAAAACAGAAAACATACTATCTATCTGAGTTTCTAATGTGCTATGTCTGCCACCTGAGTGGATGTTGTAATGTGATTTTCCTTTCTCTTCCCCGTTCCAGGCCTCCAACATGATGGTGCCTGGAATGTATGGCAATGGCGGCCATTTCCCCATCGGGCCCATGTTCCCACCCAAGAGTGGAGCGGGAGATTCCCAGAATCCTCCGCTGTGGAACCCCAACATGACACCGGCTCCATCTGACCAAGGCGACAATGAGGTATGAGGTACTCCAGCGAGCTATAGGGGAGTCTGCTCAAACTGAACACAGTTAATCCGAAACAGTGCTCCCAATCTTCCGTATTTTGGGAGAAATCAGTACTTTCTGTCTCTTCCGTACATGCTCCCCATCCGTAAAAATGTGCAGTTGGTCGGCAATATATTTTTATCTGAATTGATCGAAATCTGGCTAGCCATGATAACGAACTTTTTGTGCCAATTTCCTGCTTTCTTTCTTTCATTCTTTCTGTTTATCTTCAGATTATTGCAGCGGCTGGAAAATCTGCGCTTTGGTCAAGTAAATGGACTTGTTATTGTAGAAAAAAATCACTGTCGGAAATAAACTTTTTTTTTGCAAATTTGTGTAGATCTAGAGAAATTGTCAGTGCAATGATTCTATGGGAGGGTGATAAGGACGTGCTTTTAAACATTGCCAGCAATGGAAAGATTTGTTGATGGAGAAATCAAACAAGACGAAATCTTGGTGAAAAAAATGTAATGGGTTGTTGGCCGTCTCTCCAAAAAGGCTTCCAAATGTCATTTTCAACCCTCTAAAAGAACTGAATTTCAATTTCTTCGTGGTAATTTGTTTCCCGACAGTTTTATAATCAATGTCTTTTCTTGACAAGTTCATGAGTTAGTATCACAGGCTAATCGTTTTGCTGTGCAGTTCTGGGATGGGTGTACTTTGAGAGGACCCACAAGGACAGATTGCTCTCTAATATTTGATGTTAATGCTTGAAAAGGATGTTAGTTTTAATCCTTATAGGGGATTTTTATGGTCCTTTTCTTGACTTTTACAACAGTCTCTTTCAGTTTCCAATTGGCACTGTGATATCATGGTCTGATTTGTTGGACTTGAAAAATTCTGCTTTCTCCCAAGGGAGTCATCATGTTTTGCAATGGTTTCAAGAGCTGAAGACTTATAGAATTTGTATACCTTCACTTGAAAACAAGGTCAAATATTAAAGGCAACAGTTTCGCCTTTCATTAATACCGGGTATTTGTGTCTAAGTTCCGTAGTGTTTGGCAAAAGTCAGCCTTTTCATACAGACAGATTTTCCTTCTTGTTTATAGTTTGCGGACAGAAAAAACAGGGCCACTTCTTATTTCCCTCCCTTGCATCTTTTTTAGCGAGATAATGACAGTGTGCAAGAAGTCCACCTGTCTTTTAAAAATCCTTTTTTCCTTTGGGCAGTGTAAGACAATTTTGACCGTGTTTTAGCATGAAATGGACCAAGGAAAACACCCAGTAATGATATATCACTTTTGTGTTTCAGAGATGGCAGACGTGGAGTCAGCAAGCTGAGATGTAAAGAAAAAAATTACTTTGGATTCTGTATTCTACTTGTTAGTGCTCATATATGCATTTCTCCCCCTCTTGTTTTTGGAAATTTTGAAGAAGAAAAAAAAACCTTCCTTCTCCAAGGGTCGTTTTAGATTCTGACTCAAGAATTTCACCAAGCTGTTTTTCTTGAGCTCATGTGGAAATAACTTGTCCTGTGTATTGTTGTGTAGATGACGTCTTTTTGCCTTTTCTTTTCCTTCTCTAGCTTTCTTTTTATGTTTTTTCCTCTACATTCGTGGCTGTCTTCAAGTGTCCCTCCTGAACATGGGAACTGAATGGGAGGGGGAAAAGAAGTCCACTTTGCTCTGCCTTCTCGTTGCTTTTTGACTGGTCAGACGACAATTATCGTTCAGACTTAATTTTCGACAGATTTATCTCAAAGGAACGGCTCAGAAGAGCGAAACAACGGTTTATCCGCACCAATAAAGTATGAGGACTGAATCGTTTGCATGACTTTTAAGAAGTAAGCATCTTTGATGTCTGGGTTATTTTTTTTATATCTTTTTTTTTTTTTTTTTAAAAAGATTTGAACCACGAACTATGTGACATTCTCACTGGTGAAGGATAATGAATGTCTGTTGTCCCTGTGGTATAATGTACACCGAATCTTGATTGGGGAAAAGAAGGGTGTCGTGGGACTACCTTTTCATAGATGTATCACACAGAAGATACACTGCAGGCCTCTACAGGCCTAACAAGATTGTATTTTACTGTTTTCTTTCTCCTTCTATCTGGCGGGCCTTTTGTCTGCCTTCAGCCAGAGAGGAGTGGGTGTAATACATTAAAAATTCAAATAAAAAATAAAGCAAGTGATGAATTCATGCACACTTTGTTGTTCAGTTTTGTATTTTAAAAAATTTTGTTTGTATTTTATTTAGAAAATGTTTTGCAACCCACAACCTTGTGTGTGGTGGGAGCATGCTATGGTGTGGTTTGCTTGTCCTTTCATATCAAACATCAACCATGCTCTTCCCCTTTCTTTGTATGTTACTACTCTCTAGTAACACCTCTAGTCTTCAGCTTTTATCTGACTTATTTATGTTGCATGTGCTGCAAAACTCTTACTATACTAAAAAAGAAACAACATAAACCTCAATGAAGCTAACATGTGTGGCTTATGCTAAGACAGAAGGTTAGAATTGGGTTCGTCCCAAGTTTTATTCTCTTCAGCATTTCGGAGTGTATTCTTTCCTTTTGCTGTGGGTTTTCTTGCCATGAGAGGAATTCAACACACTATAGCAAAATGAATGTCGAAGATTATTTAACCCTATCTGTACGCCCTGGGGTCATTTTATACCCCTGTGGTTGTATTGTTCACATATGAATACAGTGCTGGGATTCAACGAGATGAGATAGATCCCCCGTTTTTTCCTTTCTTTAAAATCAATAAAAGTAACCCGGGTTCAACGAGCACTTAAATCAGCGAGCTTGGATTCAACGAGGTCGCTTCCAGGGTGAACAGCCCCCGTAGACGTGGCTTCGCTCATTTTTCTCCCAGAACGAACTTGATCTATTCCGGGAAATCTTCCATTGCATCTGCATTGTGAACCATTATTCACTTAGCCGATTGCATGCGACCAATCAGCGGCCTTTTAAAATACCAGCACATGTGTTGTTGGCACGCGCACGTGTCTACTCTGGCGAGTGTCGGGGTCGGATGGGTGGCCTTCACACGTGTAGCTGTGTTTGCGTGTCGGGAGGGGGGGGGGGCACTAGCGGTCCGGGTGTTGAACGTCGCATATATACAAACGTGCCAGTCTTTTTTCCCCCTCGGCAACTGATCATTATTACACAATAATAAGTTAGTCTTGAGCTAGATCTACGTAATGAATTGTGTGCTGGTCTATGGAATCAAAAGTTGCCGTATGCTAGGCTCTACACAGCAACACAAATTTTTCCTCGTAAACAGTCGAGATGACACAGGCGTGGGCATTTGAACGAATCGTTTTTTTTTTTACTCAGCTCATAATAATAATATGCAGGCATTGCAGGAACTACTTGTGACTTCTCTTTATACATTACTTGCTTAGTGCCTGTAATTGTCTACACAAAGCCTAGTGTTTGCTATAACGAACACTCGGATTCAACGAGGTTTTAGGTCAGGCCCGGCGACCTCGTTGAATCCGAGTTCCACTGTACATGCACTTTTAGTACGAAGATCTCTGAAACTTTCCGAATTTCTCAAACAATCATTTTGACAGACTGCTATGCAAAGCGTACGGATCGGATTAACGAGTAAATTTCCTCTTTGGAAAGTGGTGGCACAAAGGTCCCCAGGCATGGATACGATAGTAAAATATGACGTACGGATAGGGTTAATGACAATGTTCATAAGGACTTTAACCAAATTTCCTGGTCACTGGTGGGCAATTGCATTAAATGTTATGGGCTGCAGTTTTTACTATGAGTGAAGTGAGTGATCAGCGTGGCTGATCTTCGCTGACGGAGTGTTAATATTCAGGTGTCAGCCGCTGGGTTTCTCCACCCCAAGAATGCTTCACTATTTTTGTTGTGTACATATTTGTCAGTCGAGTTTGAGTGTCCTTTTCTGCTGGACATCTGCAAAGTGTTTTGGAATCAACTCCCTTCTTTATTCTGAGCCTGAGGTACACTTCTGTAAATAAACAGGATCACAATTATGACGGGCGTTAAAAAAATACTGAAACGAATAGATCTAGTTCTAGGCTCACGCTGTACACAGTACTTCAGTGATCCAACTTTTGATTGCAACATAATCTGTGCTTTTCTTACAGGTATTATGATAGGACCTTGGAAGCCATGATAGTTTTTTTACAGCGTCTGTGACCAACAAAAGCACTAGATCATGAGACGATGATTACTTTATTACAAATTTAGTAGTGGTTTTACGGCACTTGCAACTGCATAAGGTCATATGAGTATGAGCGCCAAGGGGTGGGTGTCAACAGAGAAGTCTTTACAGGGAATCAGGCTTACTCTGCTCACCTCTAGCTTCAACAGCGCAAAGTCTGTTTGACTTTCAAGGCACCCTTTAAATAGAGGGTCACAGAGTGTGACAAACATACAAAAGAAGTAGAGGAAAAAATGACATTAGTTAGGATTAGGAAAGAAAAAGCAGCAGTTCCCTGTTGTAGATCAGGCACAGTTACATGTATGAGTGACATTGATGAATCAGCCCATTTACAATTTTACTGTGCATGAACGAGAAATGTCCCCCCTTTGGGAATGGCCTTAAACTTAAAGACACTTCAGTCAGAGGCACCGCCCCGCGGGGTTCAGATAGTTAGATTTTTGCTGTTTTTATGTTTATTAAAAAGTATGACAGAAAACCATGCTTTCTTAACAAATATCGGATGGAATTTCACACTGTATATTGGCAGCTTTGGCCCAGAAAGATATAGATCTAGCCAGAAACTATTGCAGTTTTTGCTTTTTGTTGGTTCAACTTATTCTGGTCACTTTCAAAACTTCAAAAGCGCTCTTCAAAGGGTTAAAATGGGCCTACAAGTATGTATTGTACCGGTAATTGAATTAATTATAGTTATAGAGATCAATACTCATCTAAGAAAACTTAAAATCAAAAGCTCAGTAGTTAAGAAAAGTAAAAGCCCCAAACTCAAAGAAACTGCAAATGTTTTCCTGACACGTCTTCTTCAAAAATGATGCTGAATGGGATATGATGATATCGTCTGATGGGAGCATCTTTATTTTGTTATTCTGTTACTGTTAATCTAATCATTGAAGTACATGTAATCAAAGTGCTTTTTGGTTAGTTTTAGAATAGGGCATTATCATTTCTGGATACTTGTGTCTTGAAATATTTTTAGAAACAGCACTGCTGGGAGTGATGGACATGGCGGCATTGTTGTTTTTAGAAGCAACTTTGCATTACTTTGAAATGCTTACCCACTTCCAAAAGCTATACAATGTACTGAAGTCGAAAGCGTTGAGCTCAGAGGCAGGTGTACATGTAGATCTTTAGAGGAGAAAGTTTTCTTAGTGTGTATCGCAAATCCAAAGATTCAGTGTGCTTGTGCTAGAAATTGAGACTGAAAGTCTACCACAAAAACAAAGCCAAACTTGTAAGTTCTAACAGGAAATTTTGTAAACCATTTTTATTCTAGTCTGCACTGAATGAGTTTTCTCCAACTAAATGAATTTTTAAATAAAAAATTTTTGTTGTGCCAGGCTGTTGACTGTCGATTCAAAAATGTGATATTTTGTCAACACAAGCAGCTGAACTTAAGCTCAGTTATACCTTATATAAGTATTATGGGTAATCGCTTTTATCTTAACTTGTTTTCTCCGTTCAAAAGAGAAGTATTAGAAGAAATTTTCCTTTGCTGACCCTGGTTTCTTCTCTCTCCGAGTGGTCTGGCTGAGTGGGGATTAAAAATCTTTCCTGAGCGTGCCTCCTCTCTTTCAAGTTCCAACTGCTAAGGCGGAGCATGGACATTGTGCATAATATATAATATTACAAGACCATTCCTATTTTTCATCCTGCTTCGAAATGTTTGTAGAAATCTAGAAAAAGGGATGGCTGCTGAATTTTGAAATCTGCTTTTTAGAGAAGAAAAACGTTTCATAACATTAACAAGCAATCCACTATTTTACACTGTCGCGCCATTTTAAGGTTGCATCCATTGCCATCCATAGTATAATGGCTAAGCTCTTTGTTGCCACGCACCACACATATGAGCGAGTTCGATTCTGGAGTGGGGAGGTTTTTCTAAGGTATGTCTCTGTCTACTAAGAAGACACTGCACCACTCTCAGCCCAGGTAGGCTCTGACAGACAGAGTAGAAGTAGAAGCTGCCCGTCTCCTAAATGATCCAGTGTCTCCAGATTGTGTCCATGGGCCTGTAAAACTAAAACATTATTACCTTCATTAACAAATTATAAACAAAAATTTTGATGAGACTGCTGGGCTTTTCAAGTTCAATTCTAAAAGTTAATTTTACGAGAAAAAAAATATACCATTTATAATCATAATAAAAAATAAACAAATATATAGCATTTGCATTATAACACAAATTTCCGCTCAGCAGCAATCTCTATACAACACAATCTATATTATTACCTTAAAATACTGATATGATAGCATTCTGAAACAATTTTAACTTCTTGGGAAGCATACAGTGCAAGCAGCCACTTTACAGGCACTCAGACACTAACATATTATATATGACAAGATCTTTCCCTGTCTATGGACGGGTACCCATTGACACCTTGGTGAAGTGAGTTTAGTGAGGAAATTCAGGTGTAAAGTGCACTTCCCAAGGGCACAATGTCAGGCCCGAGCCTCAAACCTCATGTTTACGAGTCTGGTAGCCTTCAAATTCAAAGTAATGAGTTGTTCACTTTGGCTGGCGTTTGTATTTTGCCGATACGTTAGTCCGAGTCCCATTCAAAGTTTAGATTTAAACAACTGAAAATGACAGAGCAGTTACATTAAGGAAGCACATAAGCTGGGAACTCAATGAAAAGTGTTTGAAGAGACTTCAGTACAGTACAAGACTGGATTATCAAATCTGTTTTTATAGAAAAAAACCCAACCCATCATAGATTTAAAATTCGAGAGCAGGTAATGTATCAGTGTTCTTCTATTATTATAGCTACAGGCAATACAGTAGTACACTGCCGTAAGCTGACAAAACATCTTTTTTCATTTTGGCGCCAACATTTTTTATTTTCTTAATCGAAAGCCTGATCAGTTACCCTACTTGTGTGAAAAAATCAAATTGTAACTGACTAGTTTTTAAAATAAATTAAAATCCAAATTTCTGAATGACTATCTTTAAAAATGATTACGCCGACAAAAAACCTCTATTTCTCGAAACTGCTATGAAGA
The DNA here is from genome assembly GCF_000002075.1 of Aplysia californica. Lineage (NCBI taxonomy): Eukaryota > Metazoa > Mollusca > Gastropoda > Aplysiida > Aplysiidae > Aplysia > Aplysia californica. The sequence goes on from NW_004797307.1 coordinate 782,633, forward strand.
AAATAATAATAAATAAATAGCATTTTATAGCGCATATCCCCGCTCAACAGCAGGCTCTACGCGCTGTATACTATATTATTACCCCAGCAGACCATAGAACACTCCGAAACATTCTCAGCTTCCTGGGAAGCATACAGTGCAAGCAGCTGATTAAGCGCTCAAACACTAACAAACTGACAAGATCTTTCGCTGTCTATAGCCGGGTACCCATTCCCACCTGGGTGAAGTGAGGAAAATTTGTGTAAAGTGCCATTCCCAAGGACACAACGTCGCGCCCCTGACACGATTCAAACCCACGACCTTACGGTTGCGAGTCCGAGAGCCTAACCACTAGGCCACCGACGCCACAAAAAGGCGTTTCGTCAGCTGACGGCAGTACAGGGCCCGTGGCGTCTTGTAACTTGGAAGGTCATCTCACTGATGACAACTGCATGAGTTTGGAGAAACATTCAGTCCATTTCAGAAAATAATATAATGAGCACGCCAGCAAAGGAAGCTCTCTTTGAAATGGCTTTCCCTGTATTGAAGTTCCAAAACACACAGCTTGTTTTAAAAAATTCAATTTAATGCTTCCAATTCCAAATCAGTACAAAATAAAGCAAGGGTAGTCCTGAAAATATTGAGATTCCTTGTGAAGAATACTTTATGTAAAACTTGATCAAACAATCTGAGATGCTGTCAACTTTGTGAGTCATGTCGCATTCTTCCGTGTCCACAAAGCATCATGAGTACATAATAATAATAAGATAGAAAAATAAAGATAGATGAATTTAAAAAGAGAATATTGTTTCTCTAAAGAAATGCATACTAAGAATAAAATAATGGCATTAAATCAGATTCTAGGAAAAACCTAAGTTGTTGTAAAAACACTTCTTTTTTGTCTTAATATTCTCACAAGTAAGTTTACATCAATGTATGAGTAATTATTAAAAAAATATTAATGATAATATAAATAATTGCACTTATAAAGCATGCACTATGTTCTTTACAAATATTATTAGCCCAGAAGACTAAAAACACGACGCCGAAACATTCTCGGCTTCCCCAGAAGCATGCAAAAGTAACCCCTAAAGACCAAGAGAAAATAAGCAGGTTTTATCTCCGCTCACTTCTGAATTCTAAAATAGCATCTAAGGCTACTATTCAGTACTGGAACATGTCATAATATTGTCTATCCACTAGCCTAAAGTCAAAGTACTAGAAAGATAATATTCTCCCCTCACTCACTCGACTCATAGCAAACAAAATTATTCTACTCATATGTGAGGCAGTGTGGTGGAATCAGGCTCTCGTCAAAATAATAGACGAGAAGAAACTTGCATTTTTCCGCAGGTTTGTGAATTTTTATCAAATTTTTGTTTTTTTGGCTCAACACCTTTCATGCCCATTAAAGAACTCATTTCTCTGCGGATTTTTCTGAAAAACGTTGATAAAAGGCACAAAAATGTAAATTTTCAGTTACCATGGACTCTTAAGCTAAGGAAATAACTAATCTTGGGCGGCCATTTTCTCACTAATTTTACCTCTGAAAACAAGTGACCCCCACCTCCTTCTTTCGCAATATCTAGACTTATCTTCAAGATAAATGGATATTTTTTTTCATCCAAATAAAGACAAGTGAACAAGCTTTAACTTACTTTAAGATGATACCAATTATAACTCTACATGCCCAGAAATTGACGAGAGCCTGATTCCACCACGCTGCCTCACATATGTTCCACAAAAAAGCATAACTGCTCACACTACACTGGTGCTGAGGACTGATCAAGTCAACAACACTACAAACTTTGGATCTGATTCAACACTTCTCTTGCCCTTGTCTGAAAATCAGGATTTCGACTGAACAGTCTGCTTGTGGTGCATGTGCTCGTCCTGTCCATCCATGAAACCACAAGCCTCGCTTTTCCCTACTCAGGTGTTGACAAGAAAACAATGTATACAAATGGTTAAGGAGTCAGTCACATAGCCCCCCTCCTCACAACCTTTAGGAGAATGGACAGGGAGTTGACTGGCTCTACGAGCAGGAGAAATTTTAAATAAGAGTAACATTTCAACACTCCCCCCCCCAAAGAAAGGAAAAATTGGCTGAAAAAGACAGTACATCTAACTCTACTCTTGAAAACCTAAAACTTATTACTCATAATCAGAACCACAGCAGCATGTGTGTTGAGTGGAGAAAGTCAACAGCCATCAAACACTGAATTTCTTCATTGGAATGTTGCATGTCGCAATAAAAAGTCAAACGTCCCATTATTAGTTTCTGGTACCAACATCATACACGTTTCCTATAATTTCTTCTTTCCGTTGTGTTTTACATCAACACAAAAGGTAGTAAGCAAAACTACTCTCTGTCGTTCTTTTAAAAATCAGAAGACATTCTCAGCTTTTACATATTTTGCTAGAGAATAAAACATATAAATTTGGTATAAGGCAGGTGAAAACATTAACAATAGGAATCCTGATTAAATCTTTTTCACATGACACAGTTCATGATCAAATCTCAAAACATTCATCATTGCATTCAGATAAGAAAAGATAGGACAAAAATTACTACATTTGTACTTTGTACCCACACACACGACATTTTTCTCACCTTCTGGTGAACAAGCACTCAGTCCTAGCTCTTCTTATGACATAAATCACACAAAACAGAAAATTGAGATAATGCACGAGCGCAATAAAAAATCTCTTTCATTCCTCCACTACTCCACTATCTCTTCTGTCTCCACGTTTTTTGACTTGATACATCACAACTCTGTATGTCTTATGGCTTTTGTTACTCTCTCCTTTAGGTGACTGTGGTACTTTTTGATCTGGGAAGAAAGTGGAAAGATAAAATACTTGTGTGAAATAAAGAAGAGAAATGAAAATCAAAGACATGAAATTAGTTCTTCAGATCTTCTAAACGCACAATGAAAGACATTTCACTGATTACTGATTGAGTACATTTGTAACTGTTGGATGTGTTGTGTTTGCAGGCAACAGACAGTGACTTGTTCTCTTCTACTCAAGGAATTTAGCGCAGCTTTTGAGTTGGAAGCAGTCATGTGTGCAAAAACAGTTCTTCCAGGTTTGCCCAGAGAGTTTACAGTAATACTAGAGAGACGGCACTTCGCCCGGATGCGCGTATCTGGGTCACCAGCTGATCGTAGAGAAACGTGCGGTAAACAAAACAAACTGCGTCCATTGTTCAAGGCATTTTCGTTGATCGCAGACAAGCACGGCTCGGTTAGCACGAAGTGTCAATGGTGTTCTGCTATAGACTGCACCTATTAAAATAAAAATCTGAGTTTCTTTCGATTTCCAAAGGATGACGAATATTATTTTTTTTGATGAATATAAAAATATAGATCAAAATAATGACAATATGAATATGATTGTGGTCCTACCACACTGACACTCTAAGCAAAAACTCAACACACTTCAACTTTTGAGCCTGCATTCTACTAGTGAAAGATATGTCTAAAAGTTTTCTAAATACAAAGTGCCGT
>NW_004797307.1:786530-794086 GCF_000002075.1 Aplysia californica
GGAGAGAGACAGAGACAGAGATAGACAGACAGACAAATAGACGGAGCGAGAGAAAGGGGAGAAGAAGAAGAGAGAGAGAGAGAGAGTGACAGAGAGAGAGAGAGAGAGACAGACAGACAGACAGACAGAGAAAACCAACAGACAATCAGACAGACACGCTGATAGACAGGGCGAGAGGGTGTGAAAAAGAAAAAGAAAGAAAGAAAGAAAGAGACAGACAGACAGACAGACAGACAGACAGACAGAAAGACAGACAGACAGACTGACAGGTAGACAGAGGGAGAGAGGGGGGAGAGAGAAAAAGAGACAGGGAGAGAGAAAAAGACAGACAGAGAGGGAGAGAGATGACAGAGGGACACTGGAGACCGAGTAGATTTTCTGAAAATTGAACCGATTCCTTTAATTATGGGTTGTTTTTTTCCAGATATATAGAGACGAAGAAAAATGTATCTGCATCTATTTGTTTATTAGAATGTATGTTAACTTAAGCCAAAACCAAGTCTTACAATTTATGGCCGAGGGAGGCAGGGGAGTTGCCTAAAATATGCGATAGAATTCACAGGCCTCCTTTCTTTAAAGGCCTAGTAACCTAGTGAACTGACTACAGACGGTACTACACTTTCTCATGACATGACAGCATCCCTGAGCATCGACGTGGCAGTGATCACCACGCGTAAGTGTTTTCGTGCCCCGCGCCGGGCGATACGCGAAACAATGCACTGTTGTTATGGAGCGCCGCCACGAGTGTCGCCTCTCTATTACTGTAAACCCTCTCTGGTTTGCCCATTGCCCATCCATTCAGCCACTGGTCCCTGATGTTGCATTTGATGGTGTTCTTGATTGTCTGCTGTGATACTGGGTTTTGAGGTTGTATTTGTGATGCTCCCTTATTGGAAAGGGTGTCTGCCCAGACAATTCCTGGTATGTTGCTGGGGCAAGGTATCCACTCAAAAGTCAGGTCAATGGCATAGGTCTGCAGGAAGGTGTTGATTGTTAGAGCCACAGATAGGCAAGCTGGGCTTTTGAAATTCATATTTTCCAAAGCTTGCAGTACTGATTTTCTGTCTGTGAAGATCCCAGTGTCCTTGATTTTGTTATGTCATTAGTGAAAAAAATTCAAAGATGAAGCATCGCAAAAACACTTTGTTGCAATTATTGTTTCACATTTTCAGCCGACCTGCCCATCTCCACTGGTGGAAACATTGTTTAAGCAAGGTTATACCTATCATAACCAGGGCAGCAAACAGTCTCTTAAAAATAAATTAGCACACAGAAGTAAAACTACGTCTGCTACTGTACCTCATTGTTGAGAGAGTCAGTCTTCTCCATCAGAAATTTGTGATTATCCGGAGACCGCTTATGTTCCAGTGACTGCCTGGACAACGCCAGCTGATCTGCAAAGTGTTTCTGTTTACTGAGACGTTTCTCAAAGTGCCTCAATTCCTCCTGTGAAAACAAATACAGAAGTATAAGAGCCGAGGATCGAATAAAGAATGACAACGCCTTTTCAGTAGAGAATTATCAAACCTGCTTTAACGACTGCCATCAAAGATAATCCCTTCCCCCTGGTGGTTTTTTCCCCATGTCTAACTGATTCAGCCCTCAGCACCTCTCACAGCAGCTGACTGTCTCCTGTGTTTTGACACAGAGCCGCTCAGAACAGTTATCTATTGCTCCTTTTCATCACATCACTTTCCTCTCTTCTTTTTTTCCTTACCACTTGCATAAGAATTTCAACCCTTTTTTTTCTGGTATCATTGAATAGTATTTCTTATTCTAAAATTAATTTGTATATGCCACTCAAAGGGTTTTATCAAATTTAGATAATTTTTTATTAACTTTTTGTGAGACCACCCGTGAGGTCATGAAGCCGTCACAAATTATTTGTGTCCGGAGTCAAAATTATCTGCGGGCTCAATCAGTTGATGGCTCTGTGCCTGTCCAAGACGACCACCAATTGTTGGGGAGAAAAGTGGTCATCTTAGACAGGAGGTTTGGAGAGGGGTTATTGTTGTCATCTATAATAATATTTTTGCCATATGTTGATGGGTTTTTTATTTTTATTTTTAGTAGAGGTTTTACGACTCGCAACTGCATAAGGTCATATGATCACCAGAAGATTAGAGGTGTTACAAGAGAGTAACAAACATAAAAATGATAGATGTTTGATAGGAAAGAAGAAGCAAACCACACCAGAGCACCCGCCGACCACCCATGTTAATGGGTCTGTTCAGTGTAATGGTGAAATAGTGGAGGCTAAAGGTTACAGCACAGTAACCCTACAATAACCTCTAACGACTGAATTTAATTCCAGCACATATTTAAACAAAAACCTTTCCCTTTGTGAATTAATTTTGAGGACATAACGTTTTTCAATTCTGATTCTCAAAATAATGCAAAATTTACAAGACAAACCAAGCTGTAATGAAAGCAAAGTCTAAATTTGTGACGAAATGGGAAAAACAATAATGAAAAAGTTTTGAAAGGATCAAATTGAATAATAATGCAGGACTAGCAAATGGAGTTCAACAGGATCAGAGGAAAGACACAAAAGAAGTAGAAAACCCTGCTCAGTAGCAACTTTTCAAACTGAAAACACTGACAAGTGAGAAGATAATTCCCTTCAAATCTTACTTTGAAACTTTTCAGCTTCTCCTGTGACCACTTGGACTTCTGTACCATGCTCCACAGGCTGTTCACCCTCGGGTCTTCGAACTCGCCATCAGTCGGGGTGAGGTTTGTCGCTAAATGTTCCAGCCTCCTGAACCCATCCTGGAGCTCCAGCTTGCCTCTCCGACGGTCACTGTCTTGGTCTTTGTCATTGGCTTCCACGTCATCATCATTGAAAATGGTATTTTCATCTGGGTCTTGAAAATAAGAAACAATTCTGTTTTCAGTGCCTCATTCTTCTTTTTCTTTAGAGTAAAGAGAACTACAACAGCACAAAAACACTTCTTTCGGTGCAGGGAGAAAGCAAAAGAGACAAACAGAAAGAAAAAAACAGAGGAACAGTTAAGAAGTAGAGCTTACCAGCAATGTCCCCCAACCACGTACATGTCCTATTTGACAGAGTTTAAGAATAGAACTAAATCAGTTACTGAGAAAAAGCAGTTTTGACATGAAAGCCTCACCACTGATCCATTTAATTAAAAAAAAACAACAAGGGAGAGAATAGAATAATGCCAGGAGACATCACAAACATTAACACATTCAATGCTGCGCACATGGATTCCCTGTGTTTGTGATTCATCCCTTGCTACTCAGGTGGGGATTCTCCGTTCGAAGTGATACCTCTATAAGGCAATCATTACATTATATCAGCGGTTTCATTGCAGAAATATCGGGGGGGGGGTTATGTGCACTCTTGTACTCTATCATATGCTGCAACACTAAAGTCAAACTGTTTCAGTGTTCTTCGCGTCTGGCAAATTTATTTGGAACTAAAAGGTTTTGTTTGGTTTTAGTAAGTGTTTTATGGCACTTGCAACACAATAAGTTCATATAATGCCGAAGATTAGAGGTGTTACAAGAGAGTAACAAACACAAAAAAAGAAGGAGGGGAGATAAAGAAGATAGAAGTTTGAAAAGAGTAAACCACACCAGAGCACCCGTCAACCACCCACAAAAAAATGTTTAAGTCATAAACACATTTGCAGTTGTGAAATGTTTTAATATGTAAGCAATCCCTATCAAGTAAAGAGTATAAGTATAAGAAAATGAAAAGGATTAATGAGACAACTTAACATCTGTAGTGTCTATGGACAGACAAAGTGTAGTTTGAGAGGCAAGTATGGCACGCTTAACTGACTGCAAAACAGTTCTGTTATTTCAGTGATATAATCTTTGGAACAATTGACAACAAAAGGGTATGTAAATAGAGAGTAGAGGCGTGAATAATTTTTGTTTTGTTTGGTCTCTTGCTGGTTTCTCTGTTGATAATCATGAGTACAGTGTGTCAGGATAAAAGTGCCAAACAAACTATTTTCTAGGATGTACTTATTGAACCTTGAGCTGAGCTTTAGTAACAGACCTATTGATTCTACCTATGTCATGCTAGAAATGTGTAACAAAATAAAGAAGGGGTAACAGTAAAGAAAGAAGGAGAAAACAGCACCCATTTGGTAAAATGTCTGAAGAGTAAAAAAATTAATCTGAAGAAGGACTGCGAAGTCAATAGGTATATCAAGTGAAATATATCCCCGTAGACATTGATCATATTTGTACTGAAACTGAAAATGAAACACTATTTTACTAACAAAGCAAAAAATCTGGGAGTGTATTTTGAATCAAAATTGTCAATGGAACATCATATCAATTATTTATGTACCATTTTATTTTGTGAATTGCGTAGAATTGGTCATATGTCTATATTTTTGAACGAACACTCGTTGAAAACGCTTGTGTCATCTTTCTTGTTTTCACGCATCGATTATTGCAATGCTTTACTAGCTAACTTACCAAATACCTCTTTTCACAAGTTACAACGTTTTCAAAATCATGCTGCTAGGCTTGTACTAAAGAAAAAGAAGAGGGACCACATTACTCCCATGTTAAGAACGTTGCATTGGCTTCCCGTGTCAGCTAGAATGTCATATAAAATTGCAATATTATGTCATAAATGTGTCAATAACAAAGCTCCCTCATATCTTAGTGATCTCATCCAGATTTATGTTCCATCTAGATCACTAAGATCAGGCGACCAGTATCTTTTACGAGTTCCTAGAAAAGGCGGTAAAAAATTAGCCGAAAGATCGTTCGCCCACCTTGCTCCGTCAGTTTGGAACTCTCTTCCCCAACCCTTGAGACATACAACATCTGAGTCTAAATTTTAAAAATCTTTAAAGACACATTTAATGACATCCTTTTTAAGTCAGTAGATTCATGTTCAGTACAATGTTATGTAAATGTCTATGTATCCATTTATGTATTTTGTGAATTGCAGTGTATATATTATTTTATTCTCATTTCGTGACGATGTGTAATCGTGTGCGTGTGATAAGCAAGTAGATGTGTGTGTGTGTGTGTGTGTGTGTGTGTGTGTGTACGTGTGTGTGTGTGTGTGTGTGTGTGTGTGTGTGTGTGTGTGTGTGTGAGTGTGTGTTTGTGTGTGTTTGGCATACATGTGTGCGTGTTATGTGTTCGTGAGTGTGTATGCGTGTGCTTGTGTGTGTGTATATGTATATGTGTGTGTGTTTGTGTGTATATGAGTGTGTGTGTGTGTGTGTCGCGTGCATGAATATTTTTCTTACATGCATTTATGTAAAGCGCCTAGAGCTGTGTTTACACAGGAGTGGGCGCTATAGAAATGATCTTCATTATTATTATTATTATCAACAAGTAGGAAGATTAAAACCATTCACTGGACAAAAGACTTCCTTTCCATCAGAAAAGCAACTTAACTAGCAAACAAACACCCCAAAAAAATTTAAAATTGCAATGAATAGATAATTTCACAACTTCAGTCGGTAGCTCACCACAATAAGAAATAGCCATTTCATTACATATGTTTGTTTTAGGAGAGGTTTTATGGCGCTCGCAACAGCATAAGGTCATATGAGCGCCAGAAGATTAGAGGTGTTACAAGAGAGTAACAAACATAAAAAAGAAGGAGCGGAGATAAGGACAATAGATGTTTGATAGCAAAGAAGAAGCAAACCACACCAGAACACCCGCAAACCGCCACATTCATTACATAGAACAAGAACTCACCATGCAGGTCATTGAGTTCACCGTGGACAAAGTTGAACTCCTTTATCTTCATCTGTTGGTGAGAAAACTCTTCCTGGAGTAGGTTCAAATCTTCCTCTGGTGACAGGGACACAAAGTAAGAAGGAGATCATATCAGTTTTCAAGTGCACACAAACTTAAAAGTTTTAAGAGAAAATTTAAGAAACAAAAACACCCCAACAATTGCATAATATTGTCTAAGTCATGAAAGAAAGGAACAATAACTAGATAAAAGGCGAATTTAGAGTACCCTTATATTTGTCTTGTTGGTAGCATTAGTCCACACGAATGCCACAAGAAACACACTCCAGCTGGTTAATAGTCCCCAAAATTTTGTTCTTATTGCTGACTGACCAAGTCAAAAACATAGAAGACACATTGAATGCAGCTGGTAATCAACATTTAATACAGTGATGACTTTTATTTCAGTATCTCGTTTAGTCGCGGATATAGCACAGCAGTAATTGCTTTTTAGTGGAACGGAAAATAAAATAATTCAGCTTAATAGCTACATTTGAAAGCCTTTCGGTTTGCAGAATTTTATGACTGATACTGAAAAAAAAAAGTAAGTGTTCTATGTCCCCATTCACAATTATAGAACACTATTAAGGAGGTGGGCCTTAACACTGCCCGTGAAAGCCAACCCAGGCTGAGAGGGATACAATGTCCCAGCAGAAAGACGGAGATACTTGATCAAAATTCTGCCAATATGGGAACCAAACTTGGGTCTTCTGCATGTAATGGTGAAGCGCCCAACGGCTACACCATAGATGTTGTTGAGTCACACTGAAGTGCAGCATGTTTGGTGGTATAGATTAATAAATTTGCATACCTGAAAAGCCAGAGTGTTGAGCCTCTTTCCACATCTCTTGCAATTTATTGTCCTCAAAAGTTATAGCTTCCTTCTCAGCCTCTTTCTGCTCTTGAGCTGCTTTTCTCTCAACTTCTGATTCACTTGGGGCATCGTCAAGGGAGTACTTCTCCACAATACCTGCAGAAACACAAAACAAAAAGTAGAGATGTCCAGATGTCCAAGCAGTAAGAAAAATGTGTAAAATCAGCTATTTGTAGACGAGACTGTCAGAGTTGTTATGGTATGTTCACACCATACCTCTGCACTCTGTATATAGAGAGAAGACATCAAGAGGAGGTAATGATAATTAAAACACATAGTCAGAACCATTGAAATTATGATTAAAACAGGCACTCTTATATTATGGCGATGTGTGGTCTTAGGGTGGAAATGACGGTTTAAAAACATTATCAGTACCACTGAAATGATTAAGCAGATCATGAAGATAAATTACCACCCATAAGAGAATTGTTATTGATGGCTGTCTACATTGTATGTAAGGAAAGCATAATCCATTCCCAGTGTAGTTTCTTTACTTCAAAAGGGAAATCTCCAAAAGATAGAGACATACAACCTACACGTAATATAAGGTTGTTTTTTTACTTTCCCTCATTATATTATGAGAAACCCTTTTCAATTGAAAAAAGACAATTTTACTAGATCTAGATCCAACTCACGCCTGTAGTTGTGGAGGAGTTTTGCTTCCATCAACCCATCTTCATCTAAGTTTTCAGATTTCAGCTTTTTCACACGTTTTTCCAACCTTTCATGAGCTTGCAGTTGTTTGAAGAGATCAACCCGATTTTCCTCTGTGAGATCTTTCCGCTGCAGATAGAGTAGGTGGTGTGGATAAGTGTTAGTTCATATGATAGGCTACAGATCACTGGTGGACATACCATGATCACACACACACACACACAGATAGATAGATAGATAGAAAGAGAGATAGATAGATAGAAAGAGAGATAGATAGATA
>NW_004797307.1:804706-806333 GCF_000002075.1 Aplysia californica
AGAAGAAGAAGAAGAAGAAGAAGAAGAAGATGAAGAAGATGAAGAAGAAGAAGAAGAAGAACAACAACAACAACAAAAATATCGAAAAAAACAACAGCAACAACAAAAATCTTGTGTTTATGGTTTATTGGTCTAGTCTTTCATAACAGCTACAACATACCTGTTGTCATCTCTTCTGCTTACACATAACTGGAAAAGATAGCATCATGAACTCATAAATATTTCATCAATACATGCATTCCACACTGAGGTTATTTAGGAGCATGATACCTTTTATTCGTAACACTCGCCACCAACCTATCACTAATGTGTTATCAGCTGAAGACGTCTGTGAACTAGAGCGGTACCTATTCGACTTACTATTCAATATTCACGATTTTTCCACTATCCACAGCTATTCGAAGAGTGGAAGGGCAACTCGAACGCTGCGTGATGTATATAATTTTTGTCTCATTTTTCTCTACCTGTTGTAAAATTAGAGCATAATTATTATAGGTCTACCTGAAATCACTGAGGTCATCACAAAATTACAATGTATTTGACACTTAATGGTTACAGGACTGAGTGAGAAGTGAACAGCGCTGTGAATGGTAAATGTTAAATGGCGATTGTTGTTGATGGACTCATACATAAGTAGGATAATAATGATTGTTATAATAATACAAATACTTTCATTTATATAGCACACATCCATGCTCTGCTGCATGCTCTGTGCGCTTTGCAACTATCAGACCCTCTGAAAACACCCAGAAAAAAATCATGGCATCCCGAGAAGCACACAGAGCAAGCTGAGGATTTCACGCGCTTAAACACTATCATCAAACTGACAAAATCTTTCACTGTCTATTGCCGGGTACCCATTTCCGACCTGGGTGAAGTGAGGAAAATTCGTGCAAAGTGCCTTTCCCAAGGACACAACGTCCGGCTCCTGACGCGATTCGACCCTACGACCTAACGGTTGCGAGTCTGAGAGCTTTACCACACGGCCACTGTCATTCGTACAGGAATTCGAATAGCACGAATAGCTACTTCACGCTTCGAAGAATCGACGAAGTCTCGTTTGTTCCAAACTATATACAACAGTACTGTAGGATTTATCTCGGAATGAGGCAACTCCGCGCTATATAAGGGTGGGAGGCTTCAGGACACGACAGAGCCGAGACTTTCTGAGGCCAACAATCCCGAGCATGGGGTCGTGGTCAGCGAGTTCCGGAGGCCTTCTGGCCACTTTTTGTGGCCTGTTGGCTGTGGTCAGTGCGGGTGTCATGATGGTAAGACCACAGATCTTTCTAAATACGCTAGACCCTCGGAGCATAAAAGACGTATTTTGTAGTACTAGTAGCGCGGTAATTTAACATTTTAATATGGTACGTACCAATCTGACTTGCCCTTGGATTTAAATGTTATATTCTTGTGAAAAATATTGGATTGAAATGTGCAGTCTCTGAATTTATAATATTCAATACTGTAAGTAGTTCTATTAGTGCCGGTGTATTAAGGAATGATGCGCACACAAACAAACATGCACACTTAACACAAAACAACACAAACAACACACACACACACACACACACACACACACACACACACAAACACACAAATACAAACATACACACACAGAATCACA
>NW_004797307.1:807007-808298 GCF_000002075.1 Aplysia californica
CTCACACATACACACACACATACACACACTCATATATACATATATACACATACATACACACACACACACACACACATACACACACACTCATATCCATACATATATACACATACACACTCACACAGCCACACACAATATGTCTCCTGCTTTCTTTCCCAGCAACAATAAACAAACAAAAACGAACGGAGACTAAAGAAAAAACCCAATATAGCTTTTGCAGTATTATCATTCAGGAAATCGCTCTTCAGCAACTTCTCAATAACTTCAGTTCTGTCAGTAATTCTGAAGTGCAGCAAACCATTTCCTAGGCAAAGAAACATAGCTTGTATCTTCTTGTACTTCTCGTTCTTCGTTATATGGCCATCCCATGGAGGCTGCTGTTTGCCTCAGGTCCTCCAGACTCCAGTAAAGTTTTGGGGTTCACTGCCTACAGGCTGAGCCAATATTTCCCTGTTTGTGCTAAGGTTGCGGGTTCGGGGGTTCAAGCCTCAGCTCGGTCCGACGTTGTGTTCTTGTGAAAGGCATTTGTACAAGAAATTCCCATTTGGCTTGGTGCTTTAGGAGATGGACGTTAAACTCGGAGGTCCCGCCTCTTAAATGGCCCAATAGTGTTGATAGGGGCGTTAAACTCAGCCCACTTCACCATTTCCATCATGAATTGAATACTACTGTTCACCGCAGGTCCTCCAGACTCCCAAAGAGATTTGGCGCTCCCTGCCTAGGAGTTGGGCCAACCATATTTCCATTTAAGTGCTTCATGCATTGGCCAGGCTTGTAGTAAACGCTGTCTTCTTTGTTTGCCAGTTATGCATCTCTCTCTCTCTCTCTCTCTCTCTCTCTCTCTCTCTCTCTCTCTCTCTCTTGTTTTGCCATGTCAGCGTCCGTCGTGTATGTTGTATGTATCTACAGACGTCTTGCCCTGATTCAATTTTCTAAATCGTATAGCCGCTGCTACGTTCTGCTACTGTTCTGTCTATCTGTGTTTTTTGTGGGTTTTTTGTGTGTTTTATTTTAATTTTTTTTTCTTTTCATTTCTGTGTCAAAGTGCTTTTCTATGACTCTAACAAAATAAACTTTAAAAAAAACATAGCTTAATCTGGAAGTTGTTTGTTTGAGTAACGAGAAGCACATTGACACGTTGAGGGTCATTAAAGTGAAATTAAAAAGCAAGACAGAAAGACAGACGGAAACACAGAGGGGAAAGAAACGAAATATAAATGGCGTCGTCAAAGAGTTTGCATGTCTGTTGAGTACATGGCTCCACTCTTTGACTTTGTCTCCCGTGAGAAAG
>NW_004797307.1:809065-809871 GCF_000002075.1 Aplysia californica
TATATATATATATATATTTGTACTTTTCTGTACACGTACTATCTGTCCACCCTTCATGTCTTCCATGTCCCCAAAGTTCTCCACTCTCTGATTCCATAATCATGCCACGCGTGCGTCATCCATATATTCCACCCTCTTGACTCGTTATTTCCCAACGAAAATCAACACAAGCTGGGAAACGATTCATATCTACTGACACTGAGCATATCAGCAGATAACAAAACAGATTCACCAGCGAATGTCAGATGTCGCCGCGTTGTAGCATTTACTGGTTATATAATTGACCTATCAAGTCACCTAACAGTTTGTGGCAGCTGAGCAATATTGTATATCATTCAATATCTATTCTCCAAGTTTCCCAAATTGTGGCCCTTAACCTGTAGTGGTGGACCATGCAGACTGCTAACTTCATCTATCTATTTATCTCTCTGTCTCTCTATCCATCCGCCCATCTATCTATCTATCTATCTATCTATCTATCTATCTATCTATCTATCTATCTATCTATCTATCTATCTATCTATCTATCTATCTATCGTCGTTTTGTCCAGTCCAACTGCACAACTATCTGTCTGTCTTAACCCAGATCATAATTCTTCCAACAACTCTCACCAGCAGCCATAGTGATTGTCCTTTTGTGTATGTCTTCTCTTTTCAAATCTGGCATATGGCGGGTGCTTGAAAGGATTGCTGCATAAAGAATGCGTTGGTATGCATGAGACATGTCTTTGTGTAAGCTGACTGTCTGTTGTTATTTATTGTGAAGCACCGAGACCCACCAGGAAGTGTGGGCGCTACAGAAAGTA
>NW_004797307.1:815382-824133 GCF_000002075.1 Aplysia californica
AACACACACACACACACACACACACACACACACACATTGGATCCATGGGTATGTTATCTCTTTAAAATATACATTCTCATAGATCTAGTGAGATATGCAGTATAATAAAGAGTTGCTTGGTCCCCTAACAAGGTACACTAACAATACTTTGTACTAAAACTGGATGATCCAAGGTTCATACAACAGATTGCATGGTTACGGGTAACTATAAAGTGTGGAATAATTATTATACTTGGACGAATGGACGATGGCTTGGAGACCCATCGAGAAACCAAGCGCCGCCTGATAATTATTGTGCTATCTACTATGCGTCAGATTTGGAAGAGGCACGCTGGTACACAGGACCCCTTTGAAATTATTTGTCTCCGTGTTGGATAACATTTTTCATACAAAATTTTACAATAATCATCGAAGCTATGAAACGATTTCATTTACGAAATCATAGTATTAAATCAAACACAACAGCGGAATTGATACGACATTTATTAAACTTTAGCAAACATCATTTATAGATCAAATGTTTTTAGAAAATTTGTAATCGATCTAGATGCAATATAATGGCGACTTGGTGGTAAGACACTGATCTTGTCTTTATTGAGTTGCGCTGATCCCACGAATGTCCGAGGAAGAGTCCAAAAGACTGCAGTAACAAATCATCCTGAAAACTTGTGTCGTTATATAGCTAAACGCTTCATGATTAAAAGAACAAAAACCTACGCCCCCCCCCCAAAAAAAACCCCCCAACAACAACACACACAAGAAAAAACCCCCAAATATACCCGAAAAAACCCTAAAAAACGAAAACAATCTCAGAAGAACAGGGTGAGTTAATATAATACATTCATTTCGCTTTAAAAGTCAGTCTCTTTTTACTCTTTTATGAAGTTACAGTAGCACACAGAGTACAAATAAATCGCTGTCGTAGCAAACAGCCACTGCGGCATTCTGGCATAGCGTGAGGAGGAACATTTTCCATATTCGAAGAAGAATAGAGCTATAGGTGGAATGTACATTATGAACAGAATATAATATGCAGTTGGGAAAAGCTGGCAGTTCTGTCATACAGAATATCTCATAGATTTATAGCTGAGAGTGACCGGGGATATGTGGCTGAAGATTGTACGCCTTAACTTGCGTCGACTATCTCAGCGTCAAAGGAAATCCCACTATCTGGTAGACTGACAGATGATAAAAATAATTCCTGCGTTGTCCAGCAAGGAGATCCATTGAGTTGGAATTCGAGCTGGGGTAAAGAGAAGCACATCGAAAAAAACAACAACAACCGACCGATAAATAGTCCTGAGAATTAAAAAGACAGAAAGAAATAAACATCAGAGGACGGAGAGGAAGAAAAGACGTTGGATCTACCAGTGACGTACTTAAACTTCTAAACCACCTCCAATTCTCAGAACAAGCCTTTCTGTACAGTTGTTGGCAAGAAAAACCTTTTCCTGATTCCGCTCTCTGGAATGTGGACGAGAGGTTGATCTTTGGGATGCAGCAATATGGTTGAATTACATAATGCTCCAAATTAGAATGATAAAACTTTTCTCGAGACCTCTTCAACACACAAAAAACAAACAAACAAACAAATTGGCGCTCATATGACCTTAATAGGAAGTTGCGAGCGCCGTAAAACCTCTACTAAAACTAAAAAACAAAGAAACAAACAAACACCCCCCCAATAATAAGGATTATGGGGTAATAATTATAGCCTAGATCTACATGTAAGTACAAAAAAGCAACATTTTTATTCACAATTTCTCAAAACAAAAGCACCTAATCAGGCAATCATTATAATTTCAATGGTCGAATTTCCCGAGTTCAGCAGCACAGCATTAATATCTTTTGGTATTTCTATACTCTTTTATTTAGGTTCTACAGCAAGAGACAGTCAACGAGAGTGTGCTCACGAAGAACATCGTAAATATATATTAGATCTAGGCCTTCATGTATTATACCTGTGTAGACTGCAGAGGTCAAGCTGTACAAATACCCAGTTGGAGAATAGTTACATTATGTACTTTGTCTCAGCTTCTCAGGGTATGATCCAGTCTGTGGTGCAAAGACAACAAAACAAAAACTTTGAATAAATAATATGGGATTCATGATGAAATGGCAATTCTAGAGAGAGAGACGCACTTGTACTTATTGACTTAGTTCACGATAAGGCTTGGGACTTGGGCCATCTTGCTTGAAAACAAAAAGACCTTCATTGACTTTT
Source organism: Aplysia californica (assembly GCF_000002075.1). Classification (NCBI taxonomy): domain Eukaryota; kingdom Metazoa; phylum Mollusca; class Gastropoda; order Aplysiida; family Aplysiidae; genus Aplysia; species Aplysia californica. Next base: position 817,607 of record NW_004797307.1, read on the forward strand.
CCCAAGGTTTCACATTTAAAGGGCATTGTTTCCTTATCGTACTTCTACTTCTCTATCAGCTATTATGTTGGCCAGGACCTCTCTATTTTCTACAAAGAAAGGGGAACTAAAAAAAATAGATAGTTGTTTTGGAATATCATTAAAATTCTTTCGAACTTTCTCAAGATTTTATGAATAGCGAGACTTTCCGACTGTGATGATGATTAAGATTAATACTCCGACAACAACGATGAGTACGAAGACAAAGAGGACGAAGACGACAATGATGATGATGATGATGATGACGATGATGATGATGCTGATGATGATGATGATGATGATGATGATGATGATGATGCCGATTTGTAAACAACAGAGCTGAACGTACCAACCTCTTTTGTGACGGTTAGACTCTTTTTTGTTTCACGCAATCGTGCATGTGGGAAGAATTTTTTTACGGTACTTTTGCAACACAAATAGGTCATATAAGTGCTGGAATTTAGATAGAAGTCTCACCAGATCATCAATGCCTTTCACCCTGGCAGGGTAAAGCCACATACAAGCTCCTTCCATTTATCTCTGCCCTGGGCCGTCCTTCCAAGCTCGTTCCAAGTGAGCTTCATCTCTCTAATGTCCCTTTCCACACATCTCCATGTTTCCCGTGGCCTACCCCTGCCTCGTGCTCCCCGTGGGTTCCACCGCAGCGATTGTGCTTGTGATGTTTCCGCTGGGCTTTCTGAAGGTGTGTCCCATCCATCGCCACTTTCTAAGTCCTATTTCTACTTCTTTACACCCTTTTGTCCTGTCCTTTCCCACAGCTCTTCATTTCGTATTCTATCCTATCACTTAATTCTTTTGTTTTGTTTGTTTTTGTAAGTGTTTTACGGCGCTCGCAACTGCATAAGGTCATATGAGCGCGCGGGACACACTAAACTTTTTCAGTTGGTAGGAAATTTATAATTTTGCCCGGGTGGCGGCCGAAGCCTACTCTTATCGATTTTAGACCACCAAGGGATCTTTAACGTGCACAATTTGCACACGGGACCTCCGAGATTTTCCCCCCTTGTCCGAGAAGGCTAGGTGTAGATCTTTCCTACCAGAAGATCAGGGGTGTGGCTGAAAGATAGCAGTAAGAAGAAGCCAATGAGTAGCAGTAGAAAGGCTGCAGAAAGAATCAGGAGCCCAGAGGAGGGGGCAAAGGAGGGGGCAAAGGAGGTGAAGGGGAGGGGGCAGAAAGAGGAGACGAAAGCAGACGACAGAACATTGCTAGAGAGTAGGAAAGGGGGTGAAAGGAGACAAATTTAGAAAAGAAAAAATTTTTGGTCGCTACCCGGATTCGAACCCGGGACCTTTGAATGAGAGGCGAACATCTTAACTTCTAGGCCACGAGAGCCCCCCTTAATTCTTTGGATACTCCTCATACAAGTCTTACCAGAGAGTGACATATAAAGAAAAGGAGGAGGATAAATAAAGACGGAGATTCCTGATAGGTAAGAAGAAGCAAATTACACCAGAGCATCCATCGATAACTGCGTGCATTTTTTTTAAAAATAAAAAAGGTTTTCTTATTGTGGTACATGACCTGTGACTAAATGGCGCTTTCAGTTCTCATGTCACAGACACAAAAACCCACAAACACCTAACCCCGGTCGCGCACACTTATACACGCACAGGGAGACACCACAACGTATTGCCAAAGTACTAAGGTCAGGGAAGAAGATAGGAAAAACAAACAGATTTAAAAGTTGGAGAGTGGTGACCTTGTTAAAAAGTGGAACGTATCCTGGTTGAAAGATAACGCCCACGGGTCACGTTTGACGAGACCATTTACGAAAAGTCTGGTGCACGCACCAAACAGTGTCACTGTACCGAAGACTTTAAGTTACCGCTAAGTTAAGGAAGTTTCGATGTGACCCCCCCCCCTCCCCCGCCCCATTTTTTCTCCGAACGATAGGCGGTTTAATCTTATGAATACAACTGAAATCAATTCAAATGAATTTTAAGTTTTTTTAAAATGAAGGTGTTTTTTTTTTCCACGTCCTCTTCGGCATAACTTCGATCATTCAGGAGGCAGGCTTCGACTCTGCCTATCAAGGTCACCCGGGCAGTGAAGGACACATCGTCTCAGCAGAAAGACCGAGGTACTACACGTTAGAAGTGTTTCCTTCACGGGAATCGAAGTCGGGTCTCCTGAATGAGACGGCAAAAAGCCTAACTGTCACGCCACAGACACTGGTCACAGAAAGATTATAATGTAACTGTGCTTATAACTTATTCGTGCTCGAGTCCAATATCAAGTGTAGCCAGATGCATCTGTGCCCTCTGTTTGTCAGTCTGTCCACCACATCTCTCTTTCTTTCTCTCTCCACCCTCTCTCTCTCTTTCTCTCTCTCTCTCTCTCCCAATCTCTCTCTCTCTCCCTCTCTCTCTCTCTCTCTCTCTCTCTCTCTCTCTCTCTCTCTCACACACACACACACACACACGCGCAAACTTGAGAAGACAGGGGAATAAAGTCATAACTAAAAAAAATAAAGAGCCATTTAAAAACACATTATTTTTCCTTGCCAAGGGAACGGTTTGCGTCTTGAGGGTAGAATGAAATTTTGTTGATGTTGACACCATGCCTATTTTGGCTTCCGGCGTGATTTTTTTCCACGGTAGCATAACCGATTACAATATACGTAATAAACAAAACAAAACAAAACTACAAATCTCGCGAGTCACTTCGGAAGTCCACGTTTACGAGTTCAAAAGTAAGAGAGTAAAATGAAGTTTAGATGAAACCAAAACGGTTGTTCCAGAACAGCAAGACCGATTACAAGAAGAAGAAAGAAGCAGAAGAAGAAGAAGCAGAAGAAGAAGAAGAAGAAGAAGAAGAAGAAGAAGAAGAAGAAGAAGAAGAAGAATTTTCGTTAAGAATAGGACCACGTCACTTTGAAGTCCGCGTTTTGAGGAAGTTGAAACAATGTCTTTTGGGTTTCTGGGGAAATTTCCAAGAGCAGCAAAATCAACTGCAATAATCGTATAAAACAAACCCAAAAACCAAACCCCCAAATCAACAAAGAAAAATCATGCCAAGAATAAAAACCACGTTGCCGCCAAGTCACCGCTTACGTGTTCAAAAGTAACCTAATAACACGACTTGTTTTTGTCAAGATAAATCAAACACTTCACAGGTGGTAAGTGTCTATTTACTTAGATCGTCTTATTAAAAAAATCCTGCAGATCCTGCAGAAGGCTGCACTCCCTTCACTAGTGCGTGGGTCTTCGACGCACGATAAGTTCCACTTCTAGGATCTAGGACTTTTTTTGACTCGTGCATTTTGTGCACGTAGTGAGAGATAGCTGGACTTACATCTAGGCTATGTCTATTTTCACCAGGAAATCTAGCCAGTGGTCAGAGCCCCCAAACGCTGCTGTGCTCTCCTCTGCTCCTTTCTCTCTTTCTCTCTCTCTCTCTCTCTCTCTCTCTCTCTCTCTCTCTCTCTCTCTCTCTCTCTCTCTCACACACACACACACACACACACACACACACACACACACACACACACACACACACACACACACACACACACACACACACACACACACACACCTCAGAATCATTCACCCGCAGACACAAACAAACAACCCCCCTCCTGTATACACACAACCACACTATACTCACATCTTTCCTATCAAACATCTATCGTCCTTATCTCCCCTTCTTCTTTTTTTATGTTTGTTACTCTCTTGCAGGGGCCGCTCGTGGGGCTTAAAAGTGGGCGTGCACAATAAACTTAAAGCAGGTTGAAGATAGTTACGGGCAAGGTAAATGAGATGTATTCTTCATCCTACCTGTTTTTTAGAGAAAATCTGTTTGAAGAAGAAATCTACCCCTCGTTCTTTTGCAGCAGCTAAGATGTCCATTATTCTGTTGACGAAGTTGGGGCTGCTGTAAATGATGTCCTTGTGGATCGACATAAACGTCAGTGCGATTTCTAGGATTTTACATTATCTCTAAATGTTGTGTCGAGTTTGCAGTCCTTCAGAGTTGAATAAAGGCCCTGGATTGTACGACACTGAGCAAATTTAAATGTTTCATTGCGATATAATATCTTTAATTCTTTTTTGACACGATTTTATGCAAACAGTAGCTTTTTATTGCACGATCCAAAAGAGCTTTAGGAAATGACTTTTGATAGTCTTGGAACTTGGAGGGGTCGACGACTGATAGTGTATTGATTTTATTTTGCTTAAAAAAAACGGTCAACAATTAGATCAACTATGATGCCTCATGCCTCCTTTGCAGCAATGTCGTTGGTGTTTTAATTTCTGCATCTCCTCGTGGGTCTTACTTGTTGATGGAACAATTATACTGATTTTAATTTCCTCAACGGCTGCTTTAAACGTTTCAAGAGTTTGTTGGGCTGCTATGGGCTTTGTACTTCTGTGTTGGAGAATCCCATACACAATGTCAACATGCGTGAACAATTTGTTTTAAAAAGTGCAAAAAGAAGAGAAATGTATCGCTCTGTAATACACTCAAGAGACCACACGTTTCGTGGGTGGTATTATCGTCCCATTGCTCAGACTGAATTTCTTCAAGACAGAGCTGGATCTCTCCTTTCCAAGTGAAGACTGCGCTATTAAGTCGAGATTGAAAATTCCTCCCTGTTTCAGACAGCTGTGGAATATTCCGGTGACAAACGCGTCTGAGAACGCCGATGCGTTTAGTAGAGTGGGCAAAAAGTTTCGAAAAACATCCTGCAGTCCGATATGCCCTGAACAAGCGTGCTTAAAAAAACCCATTCAGCTGGTGCGCATCTGAGTCTGAACACTAGTGACTCCCCCGCTTATTACAACTGTCCTATCGTAGGTTTGGGAGATCAGCTTCTCATCGACACTGAATGGTCCTAAAGTTTCGTTTAGGGTTGAAACGAGCCCCGATGAAGCTCTATCTTTGGCTTCATAAAGACTTCAGAAACCGCTCTACCGGTTTCCTGTCCTTAATATACCTCAGAATCATCACAAACTGTGACAAATGACCAGCATGAGTTGCCTGGTCAGCCTGAACAGAAAAAAAGTTGGCAGAGCGTATGTCTTTATTCAGTTCTTAGTGGTATATTATATTTTGAAAACAGTCTAGCAGTTCGTTTTGTATTATTTTGGAAGTATATTTTGCAACAGTAGCGCTCTGCAGATGACCAAACAGTATCCGGTCAGTGTTAATGTCTCTGTGCATTAAATCAAGAAAGATACCTCTGTTCCCCGACAAATCGCCGACGAGTTCGTGAGTTCCATAGAACAAAATGCACTCGATAACCTTGCGCAACACGTGCTTGTTCTTTCTCACCCGTTCTTTATAGTGAGATGTTGCAATGCGATGACCAACGTCTGGCTGCGCTGCTGGTATTTCTTTAATCCGAAAGTGCGATACTTCATTGTTGATGTGCGCTCAATTCATGACTCGTGTCTTTAATGCTTTGTTTCACATGGACAAGATCAGTAAAAGCTATCTTAGTACGTACCTTTGGGTTGGTACGGACTTTATAATTCTTTCACTCTCCTTGACACTTCGGTTTAGAGAATTGAGTTCATTTGCACGCAAAAAAATTAACTTAATTAATCCTGCATTGGAATTACACCCTCAAGTAATAAAACTTTCACCACTACACCATTCCAAGTAGGCTTTTTTAACACAGTGTCCTAAATACGTCATGTTGACCTCTCTCAAGTTCAGGGTTACAGAGGTGGGGCTAGAGATATAAATGGCAAGACAATGGACCAATCGCATATCACTGTGAGCACTCCGGTGGATTGCTCCGAAGCTATCATAATACGGGCATTGAATCGTGAACTGGTCTGAGATCGTGTTATTTTTAGACTGCCTCTATAAACTTTGTTCGGCTTGTGCACAGTGAGATTGTGCCGCGTTATTAATATTTATTTACTACGAAACTCACTCTAACGTTTATTGCTGTTTAAGTCAGCCCACAGAGCATTTTTCGAGTTAGAGTACCACCGCTGAACGTGCTATTTATTACTTGAGTGAAGCACGAGGACTTGCTATGGTATAGTAGATGTTGTAGAGTGCTACAGATGCACTAATGACGGATTAGGCTCTGGCGAGGAATTTGTATGGAAATTTGATTGGAGAGTGGATGTTCAATGTTCTTTTATTGTCTCTTTGTGGGTGTTGTGCACATTAAAATTTTTGGGTGGCAGTGCACGACCGTGCTCAATGGGCGAGCCGCCCCTGCTCTCTCGTATCACCTCTAATTTCCTGGCGCTCATATGACCTTATGGAGTTGCGAGCGCCGTAAAACCTCTACTAAAACTAAACTAAACTCACGTTCTTCCCCCACCTGTCTGTCTGTCTGTCTGTCTGTCTGTCTGTCTGTATGTCTGTCTGTATGTCTGTCTGTCTGTCTCTCTCTCTCACACACACACACCCACACACACACACACACTCACACACTCACGCACACACACACACACACACAAAACCCGGCAAACAGATAGGCATAGGCGACAGACAGACAGACAGACACAAACACACACACACA
>NW_004797307.1:825245-838630 GCF_000002075.1 Aplysia californica
GAGGTCGCCACCGAATTTTGAGGACACTTTTTTAATTGGCTCAAAGAGAGAAGTGGCCCCTCTTGTTATGTAGACTCTTTGATATAGCGCATGATATATGCTCGCATACTCTGTGCGCTTTATAAGTATTAGTAATCGAATATTTACTACATTTGGTAAAAGAAACACACACATACACACACCACCACCATCATCATCATCATCATCATCATCATCATCATCATCATCATCATAAAAATAAATGGGTGATGACGCCACAGCAACAAAGTGTTCACTATAAGTTACGTATTGGTGTGGTTTGGACAATATCGGAAATATCTCCATCATCATCATCATATACACAGGCTATAAAAACTAAAGTGCGTACATAAATGTCTGAATATTTAAAGGAGCGGTGAGTACAAGTCATCATCATCATCATCATCATCATCATCATCATCATCAATGATCAAGAGGGAAATCAGAGACCCACTATGTAGAGCTAAGTACCAGAACCTGGAAGATGTGTATTCTGGGTACTCCTATAAGCGGGAACAACAATCTATCACTTGTCGTTGGGACCAGGTTGAGCTAGCGAGACTGCGGTTGGACCATCATTGGAGCTTACGATGGTATCAGAACTTTGTAAATGAAGAGCTCGGCCCGTGTTGCCGAAATGCGGCCATGAAAAGGAGTATGTCAAACATATGTTTGAATGTCCAGGAACAATGGCAGTTCGAATGGAGTTATTTGGAAGAGTGGAGGTGCCGCTGAGCATATTGACAATGGAGCCGAAAAAGAGCCTCGCTCTCGCTCGAAGATTTCTTTGTGGAGTCCGCCAGGCCCATTAAGGACACACAAAAAATCATCATCATCATCATCATCATCATCATCATCATCATCATCATCATCATCATCATCATCATCATCATCATCATCGTCATCATCATCATCATCGTTTATTAATGTCAGCAGCAACAGCAGCAGCATGTTCAACATCATCTTTAAATCGCAATCACAAGCACAAACAGTGCCATTATCAAATTCATTTTATTCGCACCTTGTTTAAAGCTGTTGAAAATATCATACGGTATGTAAAATTCAAAATATTGTGTTAAATGTACTTCATATCTATGTAGATGTATGTGTGGTACTGAGTGCTTTGTTGTACCTGTTTCTATGTTATAATTCGGGCTTCGACACACTGCTACTCCGTGTACCCTTGGAAGAGGTATATAAACCTCCATTTCTCACCCCACCCAGGTGTAAAGGGGATATATCTACCAACTAAAGACAGCGAAGGTTTTGTGAATGTAGGTGGTTCGCACGTAACAGGCTGCAGCATCAGGACCTGTGAGAGATGCTGTGCGGTTGTTGTAGTTGTAATCGTTGAGTCTGTTGTCTTCGGAATGTTATGCTCTGTCAGAGGGAAAAGATAGGGAAGCACGTTGTCTAAATCTAGATCTAGGTTGAATTGAACGGCTACAAGTTCCAGACGACAATTAGTAGGGGAAGGACTTCCGTAGGCCTATCTAGCGACCACCCCAACAAACACAATAAAGAAGAGACCTAACCCTTACCCAAACCCTAACCCTAACTCTAAACCTACCCCTACCCCTAGCCCTCTATTCTACTCTGTCTCATCGTGATCGCTCATTACGGAAGTCCTCCCTTAGTAAGAGTCCATATTCCGGACGGCTCCAGACGGCTCAGGACGGCTCTAGACGGCAATTAGTAGGACCCAGGATATAACAGAGGATGGACAACTACAGTCTTTAAAAGAGTTTAGAGCAAAATAGGGATGCAATCCACGTTGTGTTATAGACTACAATGTTATATCAAATGCGATGAGGAATGTGTATTTTAATGATGACAAGGATGACAACTTTTTTTCCAGGGACGCAATTGTAGGTATATCGGGAAAAAACGTTTTCTTTTAGCAATTAGTAAAATTGAGCCACCACTGCGCATAGGTATTTGGAAAAGAAAACATGGTGTTGATGTTAATGAAAAACATTGGCAAATAGTCCATCACGCTAAGGAAACACGTTTGAGAACGTTCAATTAGAAAGTGCTACATAAAATTTATCCCACTAACATACTACTCTTTAAAATGAAATTCAAGAAATCTCAAATTTGCGAATATTGTAATGAGCCTGATTTTATAGAGCATTTTTTAAAACTGTAAGAAGGTCCAGCCATTTTGGAGAGAAATTGAAAAAAGATTCACGGTAAATGAGCTTTTTCACACCACGCCCACTCCTTGTGGAACGCTCTACCAGCTCATCTACGGGAGTCCACTACTTTATCAAAATTGAAATCAAAACTTAAAACGCATTTGTTTCAGTCCAGCTTCAATCTGTAATTTCCGACATTCCCAATACAAATATTATAATGTTCTCTCAGTATCTATTAAGTTCTCTCAGTATCCTTTATTCATGCTGTTCTGTTCTGTAAGAATTTATGACTGTGTGAATTCATCAATGTGTGCGAGGGTGTCTGGGTAAGCTTTGTGGGATTGTCTTTACTCAAGGATGTACTGGAGAGAGAGAGAGAGAGAGAGAGAGAGAGAGAAAACGAGAGAGAGAGAGAGAGAGAGAGAGAGAGAGAGAGAGAGAGAGAGAGAGAGAGAGAGAGAGAGAGAGAGAGAGAGAGAGAGAGAGAGAGAGAGAGAGAGAGAGAGGAGGATTACTATAGGAGCTGTGCGCTTCATATGTTCTTTGTATTATTGTACAGCGCATTGAGCACTTTTTTGTGGAAATGCGTTATATAAATGAAATGTATTATTATTATTATTATTATTATTATTATTATCATCATCATCATCATCATCATCATCATCATCATCATCATCATCATCATCATCATCACCGACTAAACAATTCCCCTTTCTCTTGTTTCGTTTTTCTAGAAAACATAACAATTTGCACGATGTCAGTACATACTTACGTAACCAGCAATTAATATGGGCACCAAAATCAGGACACGGGGCCAAAAGAGGGTACTCAAACTTTGTTACATCCCTCTCCAGCACAATTAGGTACAAGAATAAACCGAACGAAAACACACAGACGACAAGCAGTGAGAAATAAGAGGATAGACTACACCCAGTGTCCAACAATGCAATCTTTTGACGTTATGGCGGTGACAGTTAAGGAATCATGCAGAGGGTCGTGGTTCGAATCTTTATGAAAAAGGAACCCATCTCGTAATTCTTGAAGGAGAACTGAACTGGTTGTTGCATAGATTTACCCTCCCGTTCAAAACTATGTGTGGTAAGAAAGAAGGCCGCTGATTGGTCGAATGCAATCGGCTAAGTGAATAATGGTTCACGATGCAGGTGCAATGGATGGTTTCCGGGAATAGATTAAGTTCGTTGTGGGAGAAAAATGAGCAAAGCCATGTCTGCCGGGGCTGTTCACCCTGGAAGCGACCTCGTTGAATCTGAGCTCGCTGATTTAAGTGCTCGTTGAATCCGGGTTATTTTTCTAAAAATTGATTTTAAAGAAGAACCCCCCCCCCCCCCCCCCCGGGGAATCCATCTCCTTGTTGAATCCGAGTTCCACTGTATATATTTGTATCAACACCACAACAGCACAAAAAACAACAACACCACAACAACACAACAACAACACAATATCAACATCACAACAGTACAAAAACAACACTATATCAACATCATCATCATCATCCGGTGCCTTGCCGACTGGCGTGGGCGATCATGGACCTCCACTTCCATCTGTCTTTCGATGCAGCAATGGTGTCTGTTGCTCTTGCTGCTCCCAGCCATGTTGTCATCTTGTCCAGTATCTTTTCCCTCTGTCTGCCTCTGCCTCTCTTTCCATCAAACTTTCCTGTTGTTACAATATTCCCTAATGCTTCTTTCCGCATCGTGTGTCCGAAAAAATTTGTCTGTCGTTTTCTTATATTCGTGATAGGTTGTTTTCTATAATTTGCGTCATCCAGGACTTCTTCATTTGTTTTTCTAGCTGTCTATGGGATACGTAGCATGCGTCTTATGGACCACAACTCCGACGCTACAATTAACTGTTCTTTCCAGCTGTTTATTGATTGTCCACGCTTCGCACCGTATAATAGGATTGGCTTGATGTAACTTTTCAATACTCTTTTCCTCGTTTCCAGTGACAGATTGATTTTTGTTAGTATCTGTTTCATCTTGTGGAAGGTTGCTTTTGCTTGGCAAATGCGGCTTTTAATTTCGGTGTGACATCTACCATCTGATGATATAATGGTCCCCAAATATTTAAAATGTTGTACTTGCTTGAGGGTGGTATCATTGATTTTGATATTGCATGTTGGGATTGGAGTATTTCTGCTTTTCACCATCGTTTCGGTTTTCTTGATGTTTAGGCTTAAGCCCATGTTGTCACTCTCTTGTACGATGACATTTAATAGATTCTGCAGGTGTTCTTCATCTTCTGCTATTAGGACTGTGTCATCTGCATATCTTAGATTGTTTATATTATGTAACCCTATCGAGATACCAGGCATTTTTTAAAATGTGTCTCATGATATTTTCACTATACATGGAGAACAAGTCTGGAGAAAGTACGGCACATCCTTGTCTGACTCCTCTTTTAATCTGTTTGAATTCACTGATGTCGTTTTCTATTCTCATTGCGGCAGTTTGATCCCAGTACATGTTTTTGGTAATCCTTAAGTCCTTCCCATCGATATTAAGAACTTCCAGCATGTCGATGATCTTGTCGTGCCTGATTTTGTCGAATGCCTTGGTGTAGTCTATAAAACATAAATGAAGATCTTTCTGAACTTCTAGGGCATAACATCACAACAGTACAAAAACACCACCACAGCAATGCTACAACAGCACCACAAAACACCACAAAACTACAACAGCAAACAGCAACAGAAGAGTAGTACTGCTAGATCCCTGGGGTGTAGACTTTCTTTTAGTTTTAGTTTTTGTGAGTTTTTACTGCCCTCGCAGCTGCATAAGGTCATATGAGCGCCAAGGGGTGGAAGTGAACAGAGAATTCCATATAGGGAATCAAGCTTACTTCGCTCACCTCTCTCTTCAACAACGCAAAGTCTGCTTCGACTATCAAGGCACCCCGAAAATAGCGGGTCACAAGAGAGTGACAAATATACAAAAGAAGTAGAAAGAAAATGTGGATAGTAAGGATTAGGAAAGAAAAAGCAGCAGTTCCCCGTTTGCAGTTCAAGCACAGTTATGAGCATTACATTGATGAATCAGCCCATTTACAATTCTACCAGAGACATAGCAAAGTAAACGAGACAGTACAGCTTGGGGCAGACAGCGAATCTGGCCAATCCCGTGACAACAGGAACTGGGGAGGTAAACTCAAACAAACAATAAACGAGACTATTCCTAAGAACACACACTGTAAGTGATGTGTCGCAATAAACTGCACTAATTAAGACAAAACAGACGGTCTGAATTAGCTTTTTCCGTTTTCCTAAAGACCCTGAAAGGTAAGTCAATTGGTGGATAAGTAGATAACGCTTAAATAGCGTATTATTCAGTCAAAATATTGTTCAAAATACACACCTTTGTACTCACCATGAATGAAAGCGTGTGTTGTAACTTGGGCACTTCTGATTGCGGTCCCATTTGCACTTAGTGGCCCAGTCCTTTGTTTCTTATTTAGATCTAAACTGAATTTAAATTATAAGTAATCTAGATCTAGAATCTAGATATCTAGATCTAGATAGAGCTATTGCAAATGTAGGTTTTAGATCTAGGCTTCCTCGCATCTGGAGATAGTTTCTTTGGTTTAGATCTATCTAGATCTAATTCAGTGCTCATCTTTCTGTCAAGATCTAGAAAACAATGCATGCTATGTTTTTAGATCTAGATTTTTAGATCTAAATCTAGATTCTTTGGCACAGATATGGTGAGTTATATGATAAATATCTCTTGCTTTTTCTTTCTCTCTCCATTTTTCTCCCTCGTTCTATGAAGCTAGATTTACTTACCTCGTATATTTGATAAGCCAAAATTGTCTAGAATTTTAATGATGTTATTGCTGCTCATAATCGTTATTGTTGTTATCTCGCTCCCCCTTTCTCCATATTGATGATGTTGCTGTTGCTGCTGCTTTTGCTCCTGGTGTTGTTGTCGTCATCGATGTTATTATTGTTCTCTCTCTCTCTCTCTTTCTCTCTCTCTCTCTCTCTCTCTCTCCCTCTCTCTCTCCCCTCTCTCCCTCTCTCTCTCCCCTCTCCCTCTCTCTCTCTCTCTCTCTCTCTCTCTCTCTCTCTCTCTCTCCCTCCCCCCACCCACTCTCTCTTTCTCTATTTTCTTTCTTTATTCCTTTTTATTCTTCTTTTTCCACTTTTATCTAATTCTCCCCGCTAAGCAGTCTGTAAACTCGAAGGGTTTACTCTGAGGTTCAAATAAACCCCCTCCCGCCTGCTTATTCTTTTTGGGGGAAATTTTGCCCCCCCCCTCGATCTTATTGAGACCCCCCCCTCCCCTGCTTATTAATTTTTCGCCTGAGAAGGTCGGAGTAAAGTGCAGCAAGTCACAACAAAACCTTCTTTTGGATCTCTATAAAAACTTGCAAACACAATTTGTAAAATTATATCCCTGTTTGTAATTGATTTATATTATAATATTCCTCGCAATAAGCATGTGTAAAAAATAGGTACTAGTACCCCCCCCCCCTTTTTTTTATATTTTGGAACCTCAGAGTACACTAACAACTTGGTTTCGTTCACCCACCTTAGAACAATAACAGGCCTAACACGAGTATGTTTACCGCCCCAGGCTATAAATAGAACAACTCTCTTCGCTTACGTTGCGTGTAGCACTGGTTGTCACAGACAGCGCCGCTAGCTGTACTGTCTCGTTTACATTGCTGGGTCTCTGATTCTACTGTGCATAAGAACATGTTAATATTCCCCCTTTGGGAATGGCCTAAAGACACTTCAGTCAGTAGCACCACCCCGGGGTGGGGGGTCGTAAACTTTCTTATTACAATGGTCAATAACAGTATATTGCAATCCAGATAATCACAGAAAGATATTTGAAGAAAAAGGACAATACAATAATTATGATATAATAAGATACTTATATAAAAATGAAAAAAGTAGACCAATGAACAACGGAAAATACCTTCCATCTTGCAATAGATTTTAATAAATAGGCCTACCAAGTAAATAGCCAAAAAAGGGAAACATTAGAATGCCAATCTGAATGAAAGCTAAATAAAAATACTTATCAGCGCGCTGAAGGCCCTAATATTACTCTTAAGATCTTGGTTACATTTTTTTTTCAATTTTTAAAAAATCTCTCAGTCTCTTAGACGCAGAAAAATACTTTATTCAGTCAATCTTGAATGATAGGAATCAGCACACCCTCTCGAAGTCTGTCGCCTTGTTCTTTGCACTGAAGAATTGCCTGGTATCTGTAGAATGAAGTATAGAGAACTTTATGTACATGTCAAACCATTTATGTTTAGTTTAACAACACTACAGTATATTGGCCAACTATAAATGAGTTGTGCAGAGAATGTCGGCAGGATAGCGGGCGACTTGGAAAACTGAGAACAATATTGTTGGTTCAATTCTTGAACTTTGTTCAAGTCAAGATGGTACAAAATCATAGATAAACGGTTGAGAATTGATTTGTAATGTGTGTAAAAGTGTGTTCTTTGTACTCAGGCCCGGATTTAGGCAACTCGAGGCCCTGTGTTACTGACTGGTTGGAGCCCCCGTCATGCCCCCCCCCAAAAAAAAAGCCTTATCCTTCCAAAAATAAATAAATGAAAAAGAAACATATTTGCTTGTTGCTTTTGCTGTTGCTGTTGTTGTTGTTGTTGTTGTTGTTGTTGTTATTGTTGTTGTTGTTCCTGTTGTTGCTGCCGCCGCTGCCGCTGATAGTTGCGCATATCATGTCATAAATGAAAAAATCTTACCCTAAAATATTAAACTACAAAGTCTTTTTTTTTTTTTTTTTTTTTTTTAAACTGCGAAGACCCCAATGATGTCGTTGAAATCCAGTTTCCTCTTTTGTCTGACCCAAAGCTCAGGATACTGAGATTTGACAACCTCCCCTGGGCCATTGTAGATCTTGCTTCATTCTTCATTCTTTTCAGTCCTGAAAATGATCTCTCGCCATTACAGTTTGTCACCATCAGGGTATGAAATAGTCAGCGAGTGATCTCGACGTTGGGGAAAACTGCTTGAATGTTGTCTTTTGTGAGCGCATTATACATTTCTTGGTAGCTATGTTTTTCTTTTTCAGGATATATTTGTTTCAGATATCTCTGAAAGTGCACGAGATCACCCGCAAGGTTGGGATCCAAATCATTCAGGTACATGTACTTCGCAGTCAGTTTTTCAACATTGTCTTGAATTTTCATTCTGCTTGTAGATCTATCTAATTCTTGCAAGAATGAAAATTGCCCTGACACTTCTTTGTATACAGTTGCTCTTTTCATGAGATTGGTTGATAGAGCGTCTATTGTTGTAAAGAAAGATTTTTATTTTGAAACTTTCCCTTGCAGGCATGTTGTCTAGTGCGTTGGGAGAAGGGCCGTCACCCGCATGTGTTGTTCTTTTTCTTCTTGGGGTTTTGTAGTCAACACCTGGCAATGTTTGCTGCGCATTTTGCTCAATTTCATCAAAGTCGTCCTGGGTTGTTGAGAGAAAGTCGTGCAGAGAAGTATAAAGATTTGCACAAGTATTCAACGTCACTTCAGGATTCTGCAATGTCTTGCTGTCTTTGAGGCAACGTTCAAGCAGAATTGTCAAAAGATGTAGCATGAAGACATATTCCCATCTTATTCTTCCATCTTTTGATTCATAATTCCGGCCTTTCGTCTGGTACCACCCTTCTCGTTGGTATCACCTTGAATGCTTTGCAAAGCCTCTATTAGTTGAAGGTAGCTATCCTTACTGCAGAAGTAGCTTTTGCATGAGTCTCCCACCTTGTATCAGATAAATGTTGGCAGGGGCGAAGGCTGACTTGTTTGACAGGGTAATCAAAGTGAAACGGGACCAAATATGGCCTGTAGATATGACACAAGAATCTTACTCGAGGCGGCGACTCTGAGTTGTGAATGAAAACAAATCCGGAATTCATATTGTATGTTCAACCGCCAAAATAATCGGGAAAGTATCTTATTAAATATCAGTTCCAACTAAAATTAAATTTAACTTTAGATGTGAATACATAAACACAAAGCAAAGAAGCAGAGACGTCATTACTAGATCTATAAGTTATAGATCTACCAGTGAGTCTAACTCTTTGATAGAACATGACAATTATTATTTTTTAAATTTTACATTAGGCTGTTTTTGTTAGCCTTCCGCGGCCAGGAGCTGGTGTCATAATCGAGGTCACGATCTGATTATAGGACGGTAAAAAGTCGAGGAAAAAAAGCAAGCACTTGCAACAGTGAAGAGATTGTTAGGAGTTAGTTCCCCTCACATTTGTGAGGTAGACTCGACCAGTGTTAGTTAGCTTACATAATCAGGGCTTGAGATTGATTTTAACTGTGACCCAAAGGGGTGAACAGGGTATATGTGGCAATAAAACAGCTTAGACTGCTATGCACATGTTCCCTTCAACTATATTGGTGGACTCTTCCAGCCTCACTTTAAGCTTACTTAATCAAAGCTTGCGACTGCTTATGGAGTGGCCCGAGAGGGGTGAGGAGGTTATTTCTGTGGCCGTGAAACCGTTTTGAATGTTAGGCATACTGTTCATTGTTGATTACGAACGTCTTTTGACATTTAATTTAAGAGGTTTACGTTTATGGATGAATTTGACAGCGACAATGTTTCAAAATTAGGAAGGGAAGCAGTGATTATTTGATTATATAGACGCTTCGCCCCTGAATGCTGGGCGATTTTGACTTTGGTAATAAGAAGAGTTTTAGAGTGGCCCACCGTTTTGTTGAAGCAGAGAAAAAACAATATAATTCGTTTACGATCCCAAAGAAATTAACTGCCTTCGAGCATGAATTAACAACGACATGCCCTATAAGGCTAAGAGAATGACCGGCGCATGGAATAAATTTTGCAAATTTATTTTTTTCTCCCAAATTCTTTGTTGGACTCCATTATACTTGCTAGACATGTTGGCTGCGTTGTCGTATGACTTATCTCTACATAAAATTTACTGAAATCGATTCCAATTTCATCAAAATAATTAAGAATCAGCTCTGGAATGCCATTTTCCTTGTGGTCTTAAAGTTTTAAAAAATGCAAAAACCCCTCGGTAGGAATCCCATCCTCGGGAGATACAAATCTAACGATGAGAGTGATTGGTCAACATGTGAAACATTGGGTGTCGAGTCCACTGATATACTGAAGTACCCAGCTTGTTTGATGTAATTGATAATCAAACTTCTAACTTTATCGGCCATCAGTTGTATTATTTCCTCACAAATTGTTTTTGACAAAAAAGATGTTTGGCCAGACCCTCTGTTGCCATGCTGCTTGATGTGCTCACGTAGAAACGGGTCGAACTTGGCAATAAGCTCTAACAATCCCAAGAAGTTTCCATTGTTTGGTAAACAAAATGTTTCTTCATCTCCTCTGAATGTCAAACCCCGCTCTGACTTACATCTAGATCTACCCTTCATTTCATCAAATGTGTCACGTTATCTTTTTTCTAGTCGAGATAGGACCTATCGGTTCTGAAACCATGTTATCCCAGCCTTCCTTACCCGTAGAATCTTGATTCTAGATCTAGATTACAGTATCTTTGGTTACAGTACAATAAGATGAAATAGTCTAGTACATCGATGAAAAAGGACAGATCTAGTCCTGGACTAGATTTATACAGAACGGCTTTGCTCCAACACAGCATTTGGCAGGAAAAACATGTTTACATCGGATGTTGCGTGATACTCTTTTTAGGGGCCAAAATAATTACTTTCAGTTTTTAATTAAAAAGAATAGAGTCTTTAGCTACATTTCGTTTATTGCATGTTATTTTTTCTTTTTACAATTCTTACAACTGTTACTTGTTACCTTCCCCAACTCGAAGCCCACTTGGTCATAGTTTCCCCTTGGCCCGAGGCCCCCCTTGGCTCCGAGGCCCTGTGCTTAAACACGTCTAGCATATGCCTAAATCCGGGCCTGTTTGTACTGAATGTATCCGACAAGGGATGACAAAATGTGTCAGGAATAGTAGGGGAAACATAAGTAAATGAGTTTCTGCAAGAGCCTGTGGGCCCTATATATAATACGTTTGCAAATAACTGGTAAAGCCAATGTAACAGATCATGAACAGATGACAAGCGCGCTCATATGACCTTATTATGCAGTTACGAACGCCGTAAAACTCTTACAAAAACCAACAAACAGAAGACTCACTAAAAGAGAAAAGACATTCTCTGAGCAGTCCCGAAAAGCGGATACTCACGGTTCAGGGTCTGCCTCCTCGCCCAACTCAATTCGTTTGTCGTTTCTCTCCACCTCCAGGTCCAGTTGAATCTGAACTAGTCTGCCAAAGAGGTCGCTGGAAAGAATGAAAGAGGGGGCCACCAAATTATTGTGGAAGCCATTTAAGCGGATAGATTATAATACGATTCAACCTCGAAATTTCAAACGTTGCTAGATGAGATCCTTGTTCAAACCTCGAAAACCTTTGAGAGTTCTACATGGGTATGGGTCTAAATCATACTTGCAGACTGTTTTCTTTCTCAAGTAAAGCGTCCTCAAAATTATTTCCTAGCGTTACAATTTAATGTCTCCGTCGTCTATTATAAAAACGTTTTAATTTATTTCTCAAGATGGATTTTTTTTGCTCTGTTTGATCAATCTTGTACCCTACGCTTCATTAAACAAGATTCGTCACTGTTTCATGAGATAATAAAACAAGTATAACGAAATAATGGCATGGTATGAGATTTCACGTTGACATTTTGAGCTGAGAGCATACTAGAAGACTTTTTGCTTGTTTTTTTTGGGGTTGGGTGTGGGGAGTTTAAGCAAATTGACAGATGAATAAATACAGAGCAGAATAGCTCGCAAAGAAGTGGGGGGAAAGAGAGTGGAGGGGGGGGGGGGGAGACAATGATACATAAAGAGGTAGTCGTTATTACCTGTCACGTTTTGTGACGGTAGCTCAAAATTATGTGGCGTGACGGTCCTGGGCGAAGGCTGACTTGTTTGACAGGGTAATCAAAGTGAGACAAAGAACCAGATAGAGAGGAGGTCACGCGAATAGATTTCCCACATTAGGAACATAATAAACAATATTTCTTATTCGAGGTGCCATAACTGAGTTGTGAATGAAAACAAGTCCCGAATTCATTCTCGTAGGTTTAACTGCGAAATATATAATTAGGAAAATACCTTATTAAATATTTATATTCCCACTTTGAACAAAACGTCCACTAAATCTAACTAAAAATGTGAATACACAAACAGAGAGCATAAAATCAGACTTCATGTCAAAACTGGCTGTTTTTGTCTAGCCTCTTGCGGCCAGTAGCCGGTGTCATAATCGCGGGCATGTGATCTGATTATAACAGGAACATTGTGGCAGTCAAATTCACTCATAGACGTAGACCACATAAATTAAATGTAAAAAGACATTCATCATCACCAATGAACAGTATGCGTAACATTCAAAACTTCTACATTGTCATATAGATACCCTGTTCACCGCTTTCAGGCCATTCCACAAGAATTCACATGCTTTGATAAAGCAAGCTTAAAGTGAGGCTGGAAGAGTCTACCTAAAGAGTTGAAGGGAACATGTGCACAACAACACTTTAAATACCCTGTTCATCCCTTTCGGGTCAGTGTCATAAGCAGTCATGAGCATTGATTATGTAAGCAAACTATTACATTGGTTGAGTCTACCTCACAAAGCTGAGGGGAATTAACTCTTAATAATCTCATGACTGCTATGAGTGCTTCTTTTTTTTTTTTTCTTCGACTTTTTCACGTCCTATAATGAGATCGTGACCTTAATTATGACACCGTCTCCTGGCCGCGAAAAGCGAGACAAAAACTTCAAAATTCAAAATCAAATAGGTAATTGTCTACTATTACTTGTAGTACTGACATCTCTGCTTTTTTGCTTTTTGTTTGTGTATTCACATCTATTGTTAAAATTAGTTACTTTCCCGATTTTTTGGCATTTGAACATAATAATAAAATGAGAATTCAGAAATTGCTTTTATTAATAACTCAGTGTTGCCGCCTCGAGTAAAATTATTGTCTGACATCTCTATCTGGTTTCTTGTCTCACTTTGATTACCCTGTCAAACAAATCAGCCTTCGTCCCTGATCAGATTGAAGTCATTCTCAACTGCCCAACCCATGCTCTGTGCCCCCCCCTCCACACACACACACCTAGACACACACACAGACACATACAGAGAGAGAGAGAGGGAGAGAGAGAGAGAGAGAGAGAGAGAGAGAGCAATAGAAAG
>NW_004797307.1:838730-863730 GCF_000002075.1 Aplysia californica
GGGGTGGTGGAGGGAGAATACAATGATGCGATAATAGAAAAAAAAACTTGACAATTTCAACAATGCATTTTTATACTAATTTGGACGACTCACCACAACAAGGGGTTTTTGGAGTTAACCGTCCTAATAAATAGGATGTGGGTCATTCAAATGCAAAACACTTTATTTAGGTTTCCCGTCTGAACGCAAGTAAAAAGGAATTATTCCAAGAAGAACGAAAACAAAATCATTTTGGTCTCGACTTGAAATCGAGTCTTGGCCTTCCGTGTGGCATACTAAGCTTTAAGTCCACTGTCTACAAACTTATGGATAAAAAATGTCTTAACTTTTATATAATATCGAAGAAAGAAATCTGAAAAAACTTGTTTGAGTCAGTATAGCTCTTTGGTCAACGAAAGTCCAAACTGAAAAATAGAAAATTATGACAGAAAGTAAATACAATTGAAATAAAAGACGATAACACTCGTATTGAATAGAGATAAAGAGGCTAATAATCTGGAATCTCAAACTGATCAATATTAGGGGGCTCTCGTGGCCTAGAGGTTAAGGTGTTCGCCTCTCATTTAATGGTCCCGTGTTCGAACCTGGACAGCGACGGAAAACTTTCTTCTCTAAAATCTTCTCCTTTTACATCTGACGTCTGCTTTTGTCTCCTATTTCTGTCTTCACCCCCTCACCTCCCTTTCCCCCTCCTCTGGGCTTCTGACTCTTTCGGCAGCCTTCCTACTGCTATTCCTCGGCTCCTTCTTACTGCTGTCTTTCAGCCACACCCCTGATCTTATGGTAGGTACGGTCTACACTTTGCCTTCTCGGATAAGGGCAAAAAAAATCTCTGAGGTACCATGTGCAAGTTGTGCTAGTTAAAGATCCCTTGGTGGTCCAACATCGATAACAGTAGGCTTCGGCGGCCACCCGGGTAAGATTCAAAATTTCCCACCAAATGAAAATGTTTAATGTGTCCCGCGCGCTCATATGATCCTATGCAGTTGCGAGCGCCGTAAAATACTTACAACACCCCCCCCCCCAACCCCCAATCAATGTTAATGAATTATTCCGTACTTCCCACACTGAAACATGGTGAGCACCATATCGTCAAGTAAACAGTTACACTTCTGGTCCATGACGTCATAACAGGCATCTGGATAACTGCCGTCTGAGAAAAGAAAATGATAGTTGGTTGCTGCTGCTGTTATTGTCTTACTAGTGTTATTGTTGTTGCTGCTGCTGTTATTGTCTTACTGGTGTTATTGTTGTTGCTGCTGTTTTCCTTTTGTATTTTTGAAATAATCCTCCACCCTCCAACTGTTTTGGTGGCAACACTGAAATACTTCTGTAATGAAAAACAATTACTTCACTCCTCTCCTATCTTCATTTCTATCTGTCTGTCTGTCTGTCTGTTTGTTTGTCTGTCTGTCTGTCTGTCTGTCTGTCTGCCTGTCTGCCTGTCTGCCTGTCTGTCTGTCTGTCTGTCTGTCTGTCTGTCTGTCTGTCTGTCTGTCTGTCTGTCTGCCTGTCTGCCTGTCTGTCTGTCTGTCTGTCTGTTTGTCTGTCTGTCTGTCTGTCTGTCTGTCTGTCTGTCTGTCTGTCTGTCTGTCTGTCTGTCTGTCTGTCTGTCTGTCTGTCTGCCTGTCAATCTGTAGCTATCTCTGCGTGTTATTCTCTCTCACTACTCTCCCAAATGCGTGTTTGGCCCCAATCATATTTCACCTCTCTCTCTCTCTCTCTCTCTCTCTCTCTCTCTCTCTCTCTCTCTCTCTCTCTCTCTCTCTCTCTCATTCTTTCTGTGTTAACTGGTGGATATGCGGCATGCCCACGTAGTACATGTATTGTTTCCACCTTTTTAGAACATTGGTTTTGTACAGAGATATCAAATTATCTAGGTCTCTACCAATTTTTGCACCTGATGTCCAGCATATCATATTATTATTTGGCCTGGTTATTACACTAGGTCAATTGCTGTCGGTGGTGCGATAAAAAAAAGTAAATATGGACGAATCCGTGATTTAATTCTTTCTTGTTCAGTTACAAGAGATGGGTCTGCTGGACTTCTTCTTCCAAAATTAAAAGAACAAGTAGACCATCGCCTCTGTCTTTGAGAGGTTCTCATACGGAAATTTGAATTGCAATTTTCCAATTTTCACACTGTTTCATCGAGAATTAATAGTCAAACTATAACATAATCGTTTACCAAATTCCATAATATGTCATGTTAAATATACTTACTTTGCTTTTACTTTTGCTTTTTCATCCTCTGTTGCCGTTAAGCGTCGAGGGGAGATCAAGGAGATTAAAAGTTCTAAACTCCTTGGGGGAGATGCAGTTTTCTATGGTAGGCCAGCTCCGCAGCTCTTTCAGTTGTGATGTTATGTTTTCTTAGGGTTTCCTTGACACCCTCGATCCACCCTTTGCGTGGCCTTCCTCTTCCTTTATAGCCTGAGTGCTTGGTGTTGTAGGCTCTCAAGGCTGGCTGGTCAGGTGACATGCGTAACAGGTGGCCAAACCATTTTATCCTCTGTCTTTCTATGTAACGCAGGCAAGACTCAGTGCCGATAGCTGCTCTTACTTCTTAATTTCTCTGCCTGTCTCGTCTTGTGATGTTAAGGGTTTTGCGGAGACATTTCATTTCGAATGCGGTGATTTTGCTTTCATGGGTTTTGCTTAAGGTCCAGGTCTGGCACTGATAACGTAATGTTGGTATGACTATTCAGGTGATAAGCTGTCTCTTTGTGTCCATGGAGATGTTTGGATGAGATAGAAGGGGTGTGAGCTGGTAGGTGACAGCGTTGGCTTTTTGAGTTCGCATTTCTATTTTTCTGTCTATGGACCCGTTTTCAGAAAAAGTGCTGCCAAGATATTTAAACTCTTTCACCTGTTTCAGTTGTTTACTAGTGACATGGATGTTCAGGGGACTATGGTTTCAGTTCACTTTCATAACTTCTGTTTTTGATGTGCTTATTTTCACGTTGAATTTCTCACAGGTGTTGTTGAGTTCGGTAGTGTGATTTTTGAGGCTTTGTTGGTCATGATGAATTAGACTTTGGTCGTCTGCGAACAGAAATACATTTAGGCTTTCTGGGCTTTGGTTTGCTTCTTGCGTTATTGTGTCCATATATATTATAAACAGGAGGGGAAATAGAACGCATCCCTGTCGTACTCCAGATCTTACTTTGAACCAGGCTGTATTTCCTTCCTTCGTTCTTACTGAGCTTCTGCTGTTGGTATATAGAGCTCTGACATTATCTAACAATTGTCCTCTGATGCCATACTTTTCGAGTGTCTTCCAGAGTTTTGCATGGTTTACTCTGTCAAAAACCTTCTCTTGGTCTATAAAGACGATGTTGGATTCTTTGTTGCGTTCTATTGTTTTCTCGCACATCTGTCGTAATGCAAATACGGCATCCGTGAATCCTCTTCCCTTTCAGAATCCAAACTGAGCTTTGTTCAGATTTCTCTCTACAATAGGTCTTATGCGCGGCTCTAGTATCTTTGGCTACATTTTTCCTGAGTGGCTTAACAATGAGATGCCTCTATATGTTGTGCAGTCGCGTTTGTTGCCATTTTTTCCCATAATGGTACCACTTTGGCTTTCTGCCAGTCTTCTGGGCATTTTCTTTGTTCCTAGGCTCTGTTGAAAATTCGCCTCAGCCACAGTATACCGGTGTTTCCACAAGCTCTTATGGCTTCCGCTGTGATGCCATCTGGTCCTGGGGCTTTGTTCTTGGGGCTGGTCTTGAGTGCCTTTTCTATTTCACTGGGAAGTATTGGTGGGTCTGTTTGATTTCCATAGGATGGTTGGAACTCTACTTGTTGTCCGTGGCAAGCGTCTGGGTTGAGCAGTTCTTGGAAGTAATTTTCCCATCTCTTCTTGACTGCATGTTTGCTGAGAATGGCGTTTCCCTCTTTATCATTTATAATGAATGTCGGCTTGTATGGGTCTTTCCTTATCCGCATGCTCTTCACACTTAAAAAAATTCTCTTGGGATTTCCTTACAGATTTTGGTCAGTTTCTCGCCATATATTTTCCACGCATTTTCTTTAGCAGTTTTGATGATTCTTTTGGTCTCTCTTCTCGCTTCCCTGTATTTTATATAGTCTTCTTCGGTCTTTGACTTCTGCCATTTCTTGAAATTCGTCTTTTTCGTTCTAATTGCTTATTTGGTTTCATCATTCCACCAGCATGTAGTTCTGCCTTTGTTTCCACCCAAGGGCGGACTTTTTCTTCAATGTTTAAGAAATCTACATGTAACCTCGAAAAAAAAATAACGCTCTAAAGCGTACGATTTTTTTCTCTAGATCTCTACTTGGTTGAAACCCCGGCGGCCGACGTAGACCTATTGCCTATTGTGCTACGTGCAGAAAGATGTTTTTGTTTTTTTAAAATCAGGGGAAGGCATCCCATTTCCGCTTATTCGCTGCACGAGTTTCAACCAGTTTTTGTCAGTCAACCTTACATTTTCCAGTTTCTGGGTCTCACGAAAACAAAACGGCGAGTAGCAGTATTTTACAATATGTGCTTTATTATCAATTTAAGATCGTTAACTCTTTGGTTGGGTCAATGTATGATTTCTTCTCAAACTCGTAAAAATGTTGTGACAACAGTAAACAAAGGTACAAAACTGGCCCGTAACTGTATGGGGAAAATGAAATCGGGCTCCTGGAGTAAGGTGGCACATGCCGCACGACATACAGCAATTGAAACAACGGATTTTGACCAAGTGGACGACATTAGTGGATTGGCAGCTGCTGCTGATCTATCAACAGGTGAAGCAACTGAACTTGACGAGGTGGACAAAAGCGATGAATTAGTTGCTAGGCATTCATCAGGTGAAATGAGAGAAATTAAACCAACAAGTGAAAGGGAAACTTTGCCCTTGGTTAGCTCAGAACAGACTGCACATTGGCCTAGTGAACTTTAAGCCACTGGAAGTGAAAATTTCAGGATTTACTACTTTAAGAAACCATGTACAGAAGAAGAAAGATTGTTGTTTTGGAATCACCATCCATGTCAGAAGATAGATAATCGATTGGTGCAAAGAGTTTCATTCGTGAAGACGGTTCTAACAGATGGTGGCTGTCTTACAACAAAGACTCCCATGCACTTCTCTGTTCTGTCTGCTTGATGTTTTCTGCCACTTCAGACACATCCGCATTTCTTGAGGGGATGAAAGACTGGCGGTATGTACTTTCTCCTATTGAACAGCATGAACGTTCATCTTTGCATCTGCAATTCTCAACAGCATACCTGGTTGATAAAAAAAACCAATGAAACATTTCTCACGTGTTGGCGAAGGACTACTGTGATGAAGTCAGAAAGAAACGGCAAGTGATGAATCGAGTTGTGGATGTAGTTTAACTCATAGGCCATAGAGGACTAAGCTACAGAAGAAGTACGAAAGAGGCAGCCTACGCTTTGGACAATGCAGAAATTGACCATGGTGCTTTCCTGGAAATTGTTACGTTGCTACGCAAATGTGATTCATGCACAGCTGATCACCTCTCCCGCGTAATCCATAGCAGCAAGACAAAAAATGAGAAGGCAAACAGTTCGAAAGGCAGAGGCTCATTTGTTACTTTTTTATTCAAAACTACTATGAATTCTATCATCACGGTTATTCGGGATAAGATCCGTTGCTTCATTTCGGAAGAAATAACAGACATGTTTGCTGTAGAAATTGTCACAACACACGACATAGCAACTCGGGACCAGTGCTCATTGCCTTTTGATATATAGATAAAACTGGCAACATCCAAAAAAGACTGGTGAGCATTGTGAAGTGCGAAGAAACTACCGGCGAAGCTTTTGTGCAGATTGTTTCGGAAATTATGCAAGGGTTGAATCTTGACCTCAAAACAATGCGTTGGGAACGCAACTGACGGTGCAGCAAACATGCAGGGGCACTAGAGGTTTCATTACTCTGCTTTCAAACAAAGCTCCAATGCAGATCCATGTTTTGTGCCACGCTCACGTATTGAATCTTGTTGTTTCGGAGGCCACAAGTGCTGTAGTGAACAGTGCATCGCTATTTACTTTGATGAACGACATTGCAGTATTCTTTCGGGAGTCTTATCGGCGGATGGGCATCTGGAGCAGGCACTCGACAACTATGAAGCGTTTGGGAACCATTGGAGTGACCAGATGGGGGTCAAAAGATGCTGCCTTGAGGGAGGTGTTTGGCTCTTTCAACAATCCACTCGAAGCTCTGTTTGTTGAAGTGATCACCAGCCTCAACGTTATACTTGTTGCTGACAACACCCAAGCAGTCGTTAAAGCTAAAGTAAGAGGATACATTGTTGCTCTACTCAAGTTTGAAACAGTTCTCACAGCGAAAGTGTATCTGCAAATATTTCCACGTACTACAGCCCTTTGAATGCCTTTCTAAGTATCTGCAAACCGTGCAATTGGACCTTTTGATGGTATACAAGATGGTGGCGGAGTTGCTGTCAAACATGCAGGCCCTCAGGGCGGACTTCGAAGCTTCTCAAAATGCAGCTGCAAAGTTTGTTCAGTGGGCGAATGATGCACTGGAGGAGAGCGGGTCAGATTCGTTCGTGGAAGAGTCGCTTCCCTTGAAACGGCAAAGACGACGCAGACGAATGGATGATGAATTCTGAACATACGAAGCTACATCAACAGCTGACCCAATGAAGAAATATCTTGTTGAAGTGTACAATCGAATTGTAGACACCCTTGTTAACAGTATTGAACAAAGATTTAAAGGATCTGCACCGCCTAGCTTGTTTGCTGACCTGTCCCTTCTTCATCCAAGAAATTTCGGTGAAGAGTTGCAAAAGTATTTGCTGAGATTTGACGATAATGTCATCGCTGAAGGGTTGCGAACAGAATTGTAAAGCATTGGAGAACAATGAAAATCGCTGAAGCATTCAGTTGCAGACCATTATGAGGTGAAAGACAGCGATATTGACTGTGAATCAGAACTGAGCACACAAAATGTTTGAAATTCCACTGTTACTTGTATCTCATGAAAAGCTTGCCCTCTCTGCTGTTACAAGGTGCTACTCAAGTTGAACCTCTTCACCGAAGATTGCAAAGGCATCGGGGTTTCTTACAAGCTACTACTAACCCTGCCTGTGTCGGAGGTTGCATGCGAACGGTCGTTTTCTGCCCTGAAGAGAATCAAATCACGTCTCCGAAGCACAATGACACCAGAACATCTTGAGGCATTTATGCTGATTTCATTGGAAAAGGAGATCTTGACCAAACTGGACAATGAAGACATCATTGATGCTGTGGCCACCAAAAGCAAAGAACTTCACAGGCATCTGCTCTCCAGCTTGAGTATACTCTGGGCTGAGTTCTTGTGCTAATGTTGTTTAGATTTGGTTGTACAACATGTATGTTGTATATTACAAAGTTGCTTATCACACACACAGACACACACACAGACACACGCACATATTATACACACACATACACATTCATATACACACATATTCACACATACACACACATACACACATACATACACACATACATAGACACATACATACACATATACATTCGTACATACATACAAAACGTACACCCACAATTACGCGCTCACATATATTATGCACACATCCAAAAACACACAAATACAACATGTATGTTTTCGTCTTGTTTCTGTGCTCTAACTAGCAACATTTAAATTCTAATAGTATTGAGGCTTAGAAACATGTTGGATTTGCATGTTTTACCAGGCCTTAGTCGACCGGTGTGGATGACAAATGCCCGGGCCGGTTTTAAGACCCAGTCCGCCCCTGTTTCCACCTATTCTTTTGGTGCCACAACAATTTTTTTAGTATTTCTGACGGGGATTTTTTGAATATTTGCCATTCGTCTTCTATGACCTTGATCTCAGGTGACAGTTTGAAGTACTCTTTGGTAATGTCATCCTGGACTGCTTTCTTGATGTCTGGTTCTTCCAATTTTCTTAGGTTAGTCGTGGTTTTTCCCCTGTTTTTCTTAGTTTGCTTTACGTTGTGGGTTGTGAGAGTAAGAATCACAGGTCTATGGTCCGTGTCGATGATGTAGTTTGGAACCGCTCTCGAATCTTTGTCTGTATGTGTTTGTTTTCTGAGTATCAGGATGAAATCAATTTGTGAAGCATGGTTCAGGTCACTCCATTTGTACCAGGTCTTGATTTGGCTTTGGCTATGTTGGAAAAATGTGTACGTAATCATCATGTCGTGCTCAGCGCATAGGTTTAGTATCATTTCTCCATTGCTGTTGCAGTCTGTATCTTTATCGCTGTGGAGTCCCAAGTACTCTTCCCATGGGCTTCTTCTTCGTCCGACTGATGTTATATATATATATATATATATATATATATATATATATATATATATATATATATATATATATAGAGAGAGAGAGAGAGAGAGAGAGAGAGCGAGAGAGAGGGCGAGAGAGAGAGAGAAATAGAGAGAAAGTAAGAGAGAGAGAGCGAGAGAGAGAGAGAGAGAGAGAGAGAGAGAGAGAGAGAGAGAGAGAGAGAGAGAGAGAGAGAGAGAGAGAGAGAGAGAGAGAGAGAGAGAGTCGAACTGAGTTCTATATTATTACTCCCGCAGACCCTTGAAAACTTTGAAACACCCTCGGTTACAGATAGGGCAACATAAAGTGCAAGTAGCTGATTAAGCCCTCAAAATCTAACATGTCCCCGTGGTTTTATGCAAGAAAAAAATATGAAATTACGCAAACTGAGCCCAAAAGTAAAAACATTATGCGACTCTGTTAATTTTAACAAAGAATGATAAAGGAAAATAATCAGAAATTATGCCCCCCAAAAAATGATCAAATTTTGCTAAATTAAGCGGGGAGAATAAAACCACGGGAACAGTCTAACAAACTTACAAGATCTTTTACTGTCTAAAATCAGCCACCTGTTGTCACTTGGGTGAAGTGAATATAAAACGTATAAAGCGCCTTTCCCAAAGACACAACATCATGCACTAGACGGGGTTCGAACCCACGATCTTTTGGATGCAGCGAGCCAAACAACCTAACCACTAGACCACCGACGCCAATCTGACTTAATAAAAAGCTAATAAAATCTCTATTAGACAAACACGGTTACCTTCATTCGGAGGAAACGGGCATCTGAACCCCATTGACCGAACCTCTAGAAATAGAAGAGAAAGTCATAGCATAATAATAGCAGTATAATGCGGTCAAAAATTCGTGACGCAACTTATTACTATAATAATTATATTCATAGAGCGCTCAACCCCGATTATAGTACACAGGCTCAGAGGGCTTTACAATACAATACAACAGTTACATAAACCATTGGGTTCTAAGCAAAATAAAATCTCTCTAAACATTCATCTTATCAATATTTTGAATGAATCAAAGGATTTTGTCTTTCTTAAACTACTTGGCAAAGCATTTCAGATCTTGGGGCTTGTATATTCAAATACCCTTTCACCTCATAGAAGGTAGAAAGTGTGAGATGACTTATCGGCTTATAT
Source organism: Aplysia californica (assembly GCF_000002075.1). NCBI lineage: Eukaryota > Metazoa > Mollusca > Gastropoda > Aplysiida > Aplysiidae > Aplysia > Aplysia californica. The sequence continues at coordinate 848,199 of NW_004797307.1, forward strand.
TTTATTTCACCGGAAGTACAAAGCTAAAACAACTCCATGTATGGTATAAAAGATGGAAGTGTCTTGGTGGGGTCTACCTAGACACTCCCATAAAAGATAATCCTTTTTAAGATCAAGTTTGTGAGCGCCATAACATCACATGTATTAAGTGGGATTTGAATTGCAGCTGTCAGCTCTACGCATATATTATTTCCAAGATCAAAATAGCTCTTGATCCTAAATGGTCTCAAATGTGCCAAGGGAAAGTAAAACAATGACATTTCAGACAAGATTAAAACAGTCCATTAAGTTTTCTCATTTTATTTCGCCCCAGACACCTATCTCCTTTCTAAATTTGGGTCGAGGTCAATTAAAGACATACGAGGACAAACCTTTAGACCTCTTCACTCTACTGTGGAGTTCTTCGCTGAGGTGCGCTCCTTGTGCCAGTGAAGATACAAGGCTTGCAAAGCACAGCTGTAGAGAAGATTGGGTGAAAAAAGCTCTAAAAAATAAAAGAACACATTATACTCTTTGACTTATGCATGTGTTCCTGAGGCAATAAGTGATGATTTGGGCTATTTAAGCGTGGTTGGAGAGCGCCTCTGGTAGGTCCTGCTCCCTTATTTTCTCTCCATTGTACATGTCTGTCTGTCTTACTTTTTTCCAGCACTGAATGACCATTATGGTGTTGAGGTGCTTCTTTTTACTCTAACAAACAAACAAACAAACAAACAAACAAACAAACAAACAAACAAACAAACAAACTAACAAACAAACAAACAAACAAACAAACAAACAAACAAACAAACAAACAAACAAACAAACACTGAGTTATTTGAATGAAAAATGATATAGTCTTCAAATGACATTTAAAAAAAATCCTTTTCCTGAACAAATATAGCAATATTAGTGTTACGATTACATAATCAATTGTTAGCGTAGTCAAATGCTCGGCAAATTAAATCTTAAACTCTTTTTACGAATGTTTACCTTCTGTCTGTAAAAGGGAAAATCCTAAAAGCTCCCTGAACGTTTCCATTTTGTCTATTTCTTTTCTGTAACCCCATGTTATTCCTTGTGACGTGATTGTGTCTGTCTTTTTCTTTCATAAATTCCTAGGCTTTCTCAGTTCCTGAACTGAGAAAGCCTAGATACACTCCCATATTAATAACTTTTTGCGTCTGTGTTTATAGTCCGGACAACACCAAATGGACAACTTGTCGACCTCATTACACCGAATCTAAAGGGCGAATCTCTCTGATTTTTTTTGCATGCGCCTCTGAATTCTAAAAGACCTAAACTGTCTCGATTTTCTTGCAAATGCGACAAAAATAAAGAGGCGCTGTCTATATAATGATTAGTAATTAATTGCTCATTAAACTCAACACCGCACACCTTTTAAAGCAAGCACAATACTATGCTAATCAAATCAGAGTGTCGTGAGTGTCGTTGCAGGGGCTAAACCAGAAATTTCAGGGGGGGGGGGGGTACAGTTTGGTCAAACCCCAAAACGGGGGTCAACAGAGTGGTATATTTGAAGCTCTACTGGGAATGTCACTGCCCCCCCCCCCCCCCAGGTCCATAGGCAGAGCTGTCGCCCCCCGCCCTTTTACACATACACGTCTGGTTCTTTTTACGGGATTTGTTATAGAAAAAAGAGACGACCTCGATCAACTTCTTTAGTGAAATAGTTCAGTAGTTTTAAGCAACGTTTTTGGGGTTTGTAAGTAATCTGACCTGGGTGATTAATGAAAATGCGATAGCAAATGACGGAAGATATGACAGAAATGTTACTCTACATATGAGTCAATCAAAATAAACTCACTGTCACCCACTAACCACTGGACTGAAAACAACTCAGTCTTGCGGCGCATGCAGTCATTAAAAAAAAAGAAAATTGATTTAAAAAAAAAAAAACCCCAACAAAACCCCCAAAAACCCAAACAACTAACACTTACTACCGTTCTTGGTCTAATGAAAAATACCTGTTCAGACTGTAATTAAGTACCAATGATTATCTACAGAACACCTCTATACATTTAATTTTGTCGGATATGCACGAAAATCATGATTTTTAAAGGTTTTTTGGAATTCAGAGGCGCATGCAAAAAATCAGGATAATCCACCTCTTAGTTTCTATGTAATAAGGTCGACAAGTTGTCCAATTGGTGTTGTCCAGACTATAGCACTGTCAAATATAATGTGTGCTTTTTTTGTTCGCTTTTTATTTTGTTTTCATTCTACTCATTGTTTCTATTTTAAAACATTTCTGTTCTCTTTGCTCGGAAACTAAAGCCCCATTTAGACGTACAGTTCGTTGATCGACAAACTGTAGGATATTGAGAGGCTTAAATGGGACTTAAGATTTAATAGTCGGTGTGTTTCTCTGGATTTGCTGATTAGTTGTTTGTTTAATGCTCGCTTGATTAAATGGTCAATTTATTAATATTCCAGAACGGATTTACGGGTATTTTTTTGGTTAGTGTTTTACGGCGCTCGCAACTGCATAATGTCATATGAGCGCGCGGGACACACCTAACATTTTCGGTTGGTAGAAAAAACTGGACCAAGTAGGGGATTGCTGGGTTCATCGAAGTACGGTGTGGTTTTATGCCACTGAGGCGTCACGCTAGCCGTGAGTGGGCTCTGGTGAAACTGTGACAGGCCTAGCAAGTCGGCAGCGGATTGTCTATTGCTAAAAACACAAATAGAAGAAAGAAACGGACTGACATAGACCGAAAACGATCCGGAAACGTTAAAGGAATACGAGAAAGGATTTGTACTCTTAAAATCTGTGGCCTCAAAGACAAGGAACCAGAACTCATTACTTTCATGGAAAGGTGGAGAATACCAATACTTGGACTGTCGGATTGCCGTTTAAAAGGAAGTGGGAAATCCCAAGACACTCAAAATGGTATAAACGGCGGATAAAAGTAAAGTAAGTAAGGACATTTTGGATTTTGCCTGGGTGGCGGCCGAAGCCTATTCTTATCGATTTTAGACCACCAAGGGATCTTTAACGTGCGCAACTTGCACACGAGTCCTCCGAGATTTTTCGCCCTTGTCAGAGAAGGCTAGGTGTAGATCTTTCCTACCAGAAGATCTGGGGTGTGGCTAAAAGACAGCAGTAAGGAGGAGCCAAGGAGTATCAGTAGAAACGCTGCAGAAAGAATCAGGAGCCCAGAGGAGGAGGCAAAGGAGATGAGGGGTGGAGGCAGAAAGAGGAGACGAAAGCAGACGACAGAACAGTGCTAGAGAGCAGGAAAGGAGGTGAAAGGAGACAATTTTAGAGAAGAAATTTTTTTCGGTCGCTTCCCGGATTCGAACCTGGGACTTTTGAATGAAAAGCCCATACCTTAACCTCAAGGCCACGAGAGCTCCCTATTTATGGGTAATATATATATATATTCCATGCGCGCGCGCGTGTGTGTGTGTGTATGTGTGTGTGTGTGTGTGTGTGTGTGTGTGTGTGTGTGTGTGTGTGTGTGTGTGTGTGTGTGTGTGTGTGTGTGTGTGATACATACATGTACGTACATTGCACACCGAGCTGCTTGAAATCAGACAAACCAATTTCATTAGGGACTGTTTCTTGTGCTTTAGCCTCAGAGCTTAATTTCTAGATTTTCCCCACTTCTTCTGAGATGACAAATCTATACTTGGATGTTTAGTGTAAGCTGGTACATTTACATGTTGTCAAAACTCATTTCTTTATCTATTTCGAGACTCATATAACACTGTCGGTCGGTCAAGACCGGGATGTTATCCGTTGAGTAACTTTTCGTGTGTTGTGAGATTCTGGCTACAATTAAGTAATAAAAATAAACGAATGTAAAACGTAACCAAAGTACTTCACCACCCCCAGCTGATTATGTCCTGGCAAAAAACAAAGCGTGTCAGTGCATGACAAAACTTCATTACTCTATTATTGGAAGGCTAGCGTACCCTTTAACAATCAATAATAACTAAAACACTAAAAGTTTTTTTTTATAGCAGATTCCAGGTCATAAACTGTATCAAAAATAGAAGTCGAATAATATCTGCTGAAAGCAAAGGAAGCATACAAGAATTAATTTTTAAACTTTAACTCAAAACGTTTCAAGCACAAAGCTGACGGCTTAACTGCCTACTGCCTATAGTTTACATCAGTTGAAGAGATCAAGATTTTAATCCTGCTTGGTTTGCAGAACGCTTTTAAAATTATTATTATTATTATTTTATTTTTTTTTTACAGATTTGCAGATCGTTACACTACCGGGCTCGACGAAATCGTGAGATTGAGGGTTTGGGGATTCGAGGCTGAGCTCAGTCCAATTTTGTGTCTCTTGGAAATGTACTGTGCACACATTCTCCTATCTGGATCGGTCCTATCGGAGACGTACTTTAGATTCGGGGATCCAGCCTCTGAAATAACTTTACAGAGTTGCAAGGTGATTCAAATCTAGGTATATTTGCATTGTCAATTGGACGCTGACAATGCTTTTGGCGGATAAGGTAGCCTTCATTGAGCTCAGGTTAAAAAAGCGTCCGGGTAACACTATTATGTGTCACGATACGGCAGAACCAAGCGCTCGTCAAGTTTTGGGCATGTGGATTTATTGGTATCATGTTAAAACGTGTTCATTTGGCTATCTACCTTTGAAAATAGACACTATATTCTATCTATCTTGAATAGAACTCAAAATAGTATTAAGTGAGAGTAAAGGAAGTTGAAGCTGCCTGGTTTCAGAGATCAAAATATTGAGAAAATGGCCGCCAAAGTTTGATCACCTCTATAGTTTGAGAGTCTTTGGAAACTGAAAATTTACATATTGTGTGTCTTCAATTAACGTTTTTCAGTAAACATCCACACATAAATGTATTTTTTTAATGGTCCTAAAAAGTGTCGACCCCCCCCCCCCCTTTCCAATATAAAAATCAGTAGTTGCCAAACCGTTAGAAAAATGATGGGGATTTTTATTCGATTTCATTATTTTGACGAACGCCTGATTTCAACAGGATGCCTCATATATCATAGAAAACAACCGCCAAAAATGACAAAATCAGATTTTCAGTTAAATAAGTTAGACCATTACCAGTGTTCAGTTGCGTACATGAACTTTTAGTACACTATGGAAGACTATTCCTCCTCAACCAATACTGTCATCTAGGTTTTAGGCATCAAAATCCCTATAACCCGGCTCCAATTTAACCTGTTTGCGTAAAATAGTCATCAGATTGAATAGAAATGAATGGTCTAATCCAGTGGTTTTCAAACTTTTTTCGCCCACCGCCCCCTTTTTCCACCCAGCCGAGTCCCAGCGCCCCCTACTCCTCCCCACCCATCAATCTGACATAGCGATATGCATACAATCACAAATATAGAGAGAGCTCAAACAGTAGGGTACAAAAGAACGTGCCTAAATTCTAATGATTTGGTTCTGAATAGAAACATTACTTGGGTCACTTTATAGAATCTAAGTTATGCGTGTACAGGTACGAGAGATATTAAAAGACATTTTGTCTTCAGTATTATGCAAGTGCATAGAGAACACAATGCTGTAATTTTATACATTTAGTTGTCGTCGGTATTAAATGACCAGGGTCATTTACACCAATAAAAGTAATACATGTATTATCACATATTACATTTTATAAAGAAAAAAAATCGCAAGAAAATCAGTGATCATTGGTGTGAAAACAGATTGGCATTATCTTTATGAAACGTTTTCTCCCTACAACGTGCTGCAATAAAGTGGTCTGTGGCTTGTATATCAAATATCTCCATTGCAGAACATAAAAATATATATTAAGTTATTCAAATATGAGAAACCACAAGAAAGAAAAAGTACATGTATGCATGGATCTTTGTCTGTTATCATCACAATCATCGTCATCATCATCATCATTACAATTAACATCAGTTTCATCAGCAGTGGCAGCACATGCACATAATACATACAAAAGTCATTGGCACTGCCCTAATGTGGTGGATGGACCTGGTGACACGAGACCAACCTATCAACATCAGGTTTCACATTGGGTAGTAGCAGAGGCAAATCACCACGCTCTATGATCGTCAGCCACCTTGTCACTGTACTGAATCCCCTTTCTACAAGAAATGATGTGGGAAAAGCGATGAACAGCAACTTGGTCGTTTCCCACAGGGAGGGATAATTTGTCTTGCACAACAGTTTTCACCCAGAATGACTGGTACGACTTCTGGAACAATTTTTTGGTTTCAAAGTCACTTTTCATTGTCAGAAACTCTTCTTCAATTGCTACTGGCAAGTTACCATTTGTTTCAGTGTTGAACGGGGGACAGTACGCAGTCTACAATTTCCAGTTTAGAAAAATATCAGTAACCCTTGTCTTCATATTAGCATGGAAACCTCTCAGGTGGTTGGTATAATATTTCTAGTTCCTCGTCAGACACGCACCCTTCTTCCAGTGTCTCCGCCAAGCTTGGAAATTGAGCAAATTCTCTTGTGTCAATCGTTCGGCGGAAAATTGACAAGAATGACGAAAGCGTGGATTTCGCCTTGTGATCAGGATGGTGCCATTCCCCTGCAGCTGCAAGTTGAACTGGTTGAACTTTGTGAAAAGACCTGTAAGGAACGCAATGTTCTTCTTGTGTTCTTTCAGTTTATTACAGAAATCACTGTTTCTTGAAGAAAACTCAGCACAGAGTCAAACAGGCAGAACAATCGTGTTAAACAGTTTCCTTTTGAGAGCCACCGGACTTCAATGTGCAAATGTAAGCATTGAAAGTCCTAGTCATTTTCAATGTATGATTGTTGGAATAATCTCGAATTCAAAGCTTCGGCTTTGATCTTGTTCAAACACTTGATGACAATGGTCTGTGTCAGGGGCGGCTGGTGGGGCTAAAAAGTGGGCGTGCACAAAAATAATTAAGCTATCACATTCTGAAGATAGTCAAGGGCATAGTAAATGAGACGGTGTATAATTTTTGGATCTTTGGGTTAGTGAAGGAAGGCCTCGTGCTTTTATTTTCATTCTTTTTACTTGTCGCTATGATTTCTAGTACTAAATTTGTTTGTTAACTAAACATCAATTTCGTTCACCCTGTATTGGAACTGAACACTCAAGTACATGTAATAACTTTCACTACTCTACTACAAAACCATTCAAAGGCACAACTCATAGGACGGTCACGTTCACCTCCCTGATCAGGTTCACGGTTACAGAGTCACTTAAAATACTGGCGAGACAAACAATGAACCAATCACAATTCACTTGAGCACTCCGCTGGATTGCTCCGGGGCTCACATAATATAGGCAAAGAATAGCGTGGGTCTATCGTGTTTATTTTTATACTGCCTACAGCGGGCTATGTTTTGGCACTATTCGGCAGGGGCACATTTGAGATGTGCCGGCTTATTAATATTAATGTACCGCCAAACTCGCTACGAGTGTCGTCATCGCTTGGGTTATTCCCAAGAGCAATTTATAGGTCAGGTTACACTGTTGAATATCCTTTTCTGTTTAGCTAAAGCGCGTGGACTTTGGCATGGCATAGTAGATGTTTTACGGCGCTATATACATAGAAATGACAGTTATGGCGCCAGTGAGGACTTTTGTTTTGATATAATATTTGGCTAATGTTTGTTTCTGGCTTCTTTTATTTTATTATTGTGGGTGTTTTACGTAATAGAACATTAAACAATTTTGGGCGGCACTGCACGACCATGCTCTATGGACGAACCTTGTGTGTAATGCAGGCTGTCACTCAGGTCTTTTTGCCACCAAATTCAGTCTGTGAATAACACAGTGAACGGTAAGTACTACAGTGACTGATTTCATCAAGAAGTTCGTAAATCCACGGTAACGACCTGTCATCAACGGTGCCCCATCTGTTGCACAGGCAACTACATTAGTCAGAGGGATCTGTTTCTCCTGGAAACATTTTTTTTGACCACTTTGAAAATGGACTTGCCTTTGGTATGTTTCCAACATTTTCGCAAATAACAATTTTTGTATTATTTCCTCACCCTCTATGAACCGATATCCAAATGAAGACTGAACTCACGTCCTTTAAACTTAAGCCTTTTGCACATTGATTCCTCGACATAATATGCTGACATCTCATCAATATGTTTTTGAGCGGTATTGTCACCTAGTGGGAGAACTTTCAACACAGACATCGGGGCACGGTGCAGGACTGTGCTGACCACCTCTCTGCTCACAGGTAGTAATCATTAGGTCCTGACCAATAGTATGGGATTTGCCTGCCTTTGCAATTAGCAATAATAAATGATAACGTTGCTCGTAAGCCTTCATCTGCTTGATCGACACTGGCTGCAAACATCGATTTAACTGTTATTAGTTTCTGAAAATTGATCTTTAGGGTTTTGAAGTATGCCAGATCTTTGTCAGATTTGTCGGGATGAATCCTCTTTTGATGGGCTTTGTAACTGGTAAAGAAAGTTCTTAGTTTTAAATAGTATTGTAAACTATGCCTAAGCTTTCTTTAAATGTTACATGTATACGTTTTTTTGTGTGTGGCTTCTTTTTCTTTTTTCTTTTTTTTTTTTTTGCATTTCACGAAAATTTCACACCGCCCCCTTGACGCTCACTAGCGCCCCCCCCCCCCCCAATCGCCCAATTTCGCCACAGCGCCCCCCAAACTGTCGCCACCGCCCCCCTAGGGGCGGTAGCGCCCACTTTGAAAACCACTGGTCTAATCAATAATCAAACAGTTTGATTATAAATAAGATGAATTTACTAAAGTTTGCAAGATCTTTGTACTAAATATAAACAACAGAGTGATGCCGTGAGCCATCTGGACTAGTTGTTGTGAGCCGTATAGTAAGAGTTAACGCCTACTTCACGACACATTTTGATAATAATATCTTACCGCGATTACTACTTTGACAATCATTTCGTGTTCTCAGGTGGATACGCGGTAAAAACTGAGTCGTCAATGTACTGCCGAAATACTGTGTAACGGTAAGTGGGCTGAGACTCGTGATGAGGATACTTTCGCTTGTGTCAGCTGTGAGCCTCGACAGTTTGATGCCAGTAGTTGGGACAGTGTCCTGTTTATATAGTGCTTGAGCGTGAGTGGGAGAAATTAATTGTCAGTGATTTATCAGCTATTGTCCGAACAACTGGCCTCATGCAGTTATTGGCGTAGTTGTAATTACCAACAATTTGTCATTGATCTAACCTTTCAGGGCGCTCATATGACCTTAGCAGTTGCGAGCGCCGTAAAACCCTATACTACTAACCTTTCAGGCAGGGGCGGCTCTTGGGGCTAAAAAGTGGACGTGCACAATTAAGTTATCGCATGCTGAAGATAGTCGAGGACAAAGTAAATGAGACGGTGTGCAGCCTAATTTTATTATCTTTGGGTTGGTGAGGGAGGACCTCGAGCTTTTATTTTCATTTTTTTTACTTGTCGCTTTGATTTCTAATAGGCCTACTAAATTTGTTTGTTAGCTAAACATCAATTTCGTCCATCCTGCATTAGAACTTAACTCTCAAGTAATAACTTTCACCACTCCACAACAAAACCATTCAAAGGCACAACTCATAGGACGGTCACGTTCACCTCCCTCAGGTTCACGGTCACAGAGTCACTTAAAATAGTGGCAAGAGAGACAATGAACCAATCACAATTCAATCACGTTTCGGCACTGTTCGGCAGGAGCACATTTCAGATGTGCCGTCTTATTAATATTAATATACCACCAAACTCGCCACGAGTGTCGTTATCACTTGGGTTATCCCCAAGAGCGATTTATAGGTCAGATTACACTGTTGAATATCCTATTATGTTTAGCTAAAGCGCGTGGACTTTGGCTTGTCATGGTATATGTTTACGGCGCTAAAGACACAGAAATGACAGTTATGGCGCAATTGAGGACCTTGTTTTGATATAATATTTGGCTAATGTTTGTTTCTGACTTCTTTTATTTTATTATTGTGGGTGTTTTACAAAATAGAACGTTAAAAATTTTTGGGCGGCACTGCACGACCGTGCTCAATGGACGAACCGCGCCTGCTTTCAGGTTTAGATCAACATTTTGAGCTCATGGCAAAAAAAAAAAAAAGAAACTTAACGCTAATAATGCATGCATTCGTGCTTTTTGTGGGTAGAAGATACCACTTTCGTTAGTTTAAAGTTATTACAGTTGTTGTGGTGTTTTGTTGGTGGGGAGGGGGGGGGGGTTCTTTTTTTGAAGGGGGGGATAATTTTCCAATCCAACATACACTTAGTACATTACACATTATTTCCATAAGGCATGTTGTTTCTTCAAATGCCACTTTGATACTTCAAATGCCATGTTGAATGATAAAGTGCCACTTTGTAACTTCAAATGTTCAATAGGCAAGTTTTCGTGGTGACGTCATCTACATTTCTGAAAGTTCGTCACTTTGGTCGCCCAAAACTCTCGAACCACTTAACTTTCTAATTTGAAAAAAAATTAGCGGTGCTTCAGAATCATTTAAAGGGTCACTGCAGTTATATTAAAAGGAGTCGAAAGTCACTGTAGTTTAATCTTTAGTTTTTCATTAGTTTCGTTTAGATCTAGATTGGGAAAGTCTGTCTTTTAAGACGCAATTGTAAACAATTGAGGGTTCCGCTCAAAAGCAGTGTGCATTGGTTCCACAATGACTTGACCATCGATTCTTTTGAGTCCGTTCATCGAACTGGTACCCAGCTAGTATAATAGTATGCTGAACTAACGAGTCCAATTTAAAATGATGTCGTTTTCAAACTCAAATATCACAACAGATAATATCCTCTGAACGCTTGTTCGTTTCAAAGATGTTATGTGACGAATCAGGGACATAATAAGCGATTTTTGAAGAATAGGTAGCCTATTGGTACCCCTTTTTGATTGTGTATAAAAGCTAGTCATTTCAGTCTTTATGCTTTTAAATTGAAGAAAGGTAAGGGTAGGGCTAGACCCTAAAAGAATGCAACAAAAATAAAACTTATATGGTTCGACGGATAGAATTACGTGCAATAACATATTTTTAAAACGGCATTCGAAATCGTGGAGGAAATGGTGTTAAAATGCGTTAAAAGATGTCCAAAAAAAGCAACATTTATATTACAAACAAATATGTTTGTCATTCTTGCTTTGACGCGAGAATATTTTCGCAATTTTTATAGATTTACCCGAAAATGAGGTACGTCTCGTCATCGGTATCTGTGTTTTAATGTAAAAAGTATGGGAAACCAATATATTATTAAGAACAAAGATAGTACATAACTTCAAAGATAGCACGTGTAGACTCTTTGTTAAGAATGCGTTTTCTCACACCCTCAGTCGGAACTTTTGAGTGGATGTTTGTTTACTATGTAATTTCCCTACATAACAAGGTGTGGATGGTATTCTGGCAGTTGTACAACATAAAAAGAACAATTTGAGACTGAAAGGCACAAAGTCCACATTTCATGTCACCGATCTTACATAAGTGAAATTCGTATTGCAACACATAGAAAAACTAGATCTAGCTCTATAGTCACAGTCCAGGAAGCTTAACAGGCTGAAACGCAAACTTCGGTTAAGTCTCCAAGAGTTCCAATTTAGAACCCGATGAATGTTTTATGGTCTGAAAAGAAAACTTTGCTGTCAAACAAAGTCACACGGGCCTATAATGTCATACGCGTACGAACCGAGACCCACAGAAAGGACGAACGGACAACGGCTATTCTCGTTTTTTTTTATTCAGCCGCAACTTCTAAATTTTTAAGCAGCCAAAATGTCCAGATATATTAAAAGTTGCATCTTTTAAAAAAAAAGTAAGGACTTCATTGAGACCTCAAGATGTTTGAAAGATGGATTCCGTTCATTATGTTGTATCCTGTCGGAGGGCAAATGAATATGAGCAGATCAATATTCGGGATCTGATTACCATAATTTTGGAAGACCATCTGTATGAGGTGAATGGCACAGTATACAGTTCAGTTGTATTTATATCATGGACCACAGTACTTGAAAAAGAAACAACTGAAGGGGTACATGGGAAAGCATAACATAAAAGCGGAGATTGATGGGGAGTAGGACGTGTTGTTACATTTAAGTAATCGGCTTCTTCAATTATAAAAAAAAGACTTTTATGAAACAGCGAAGGGCATTAAGGATGCCAGGCCGAAGCAACGTATCAAGGCAGCTCGACAATTAAACAAAAACGGACTTTTGAAAAAGAAGTCTATCCATTAGTAAATCTCATTGGATATATATGTAAGGAGAAGAACACGCGCTAACTTGGAGGCCTCTTGGTGCTATTTCTTGAAACTGCCAATATGTATTAAATTACAAACAATTCACATCTGAAAATAGTTGCCAACCGAAAGAGATCTATGATTGTTCCCTTACAAGTAGAAATGTGTGTATTTTTACATCGCCACTTCTCATCCAGGCTTCTTGTGAACTCACTGAACGCTCTGGGACTCTGCTCCCCATGCGCAGAGGTTCAAAGAACCTCGGTCATCAGTGTGAAAATCCACCACTTTCCAGGTGGTTCAATATAGGGAAGCCTCTGGGAGCGAGAAGGCTGGGATGCAACAGAGTATTATTCTTTCTTTAAGAGAGTTTCTTGGAGTCTAACAGTTCTCTTTCAGATATCATTTTTCAGCCACAGGCTGAAAACTTGACTCTGGTAAACTCTTTTCAATCCATATGGACAAGAAACCAACGCCACACGTGTTTCTCCAAAACGGTAACATATTTATGAAATTTACACTGCAGTTCCATGAAATGCATCTGCAACAAAAATAAACTAAATTGATCTCCTGCCTGCAAATACAAAGGTCCCAGTTGCTCTAACGTGGGGGGCTGTAACACTACATTTCTATGATGGAAACGAAGACAGCATGTCCAAAGAAAATCCTGTCTTGTTTATGTTTTTTTATTTATAAAAAATTAATTTGTAAAGAGCAAATGCTGCTTTGTTTTTGTTTGTTTTAGTAAGAGTTTACGGCCCTCGCAACTGCATAAGGTCATATGAGCGCGCGAAACACAAGTTGGTTGCATTCTCAACAGTTCACTGCAGGGCTTGGTACGTGTCAACGATCGTGCTTTCTTGTGTCGTTTTAAAAAAAAAGAATGATCGAATTTTAAGCAAAATGTTACATAGAACCTCTTACAGACAGGACAAGACTGAAAAAGATAAAGACAGAGAGAAAATGATGACAAATGAGAGAGAATGAGAACAGAGATAGATAGACAGAGAGGGGGACACACATATAATATAAACAAAGGGCAAGAGAGTGGGAGAGAGACAAAAGGATAATAATAAGAGAGAGAGAGAGAGAGAGAGAGAGAGAGAGAGAGATAAATAGAACGACAGGGAAAGATACAGAGATGCAATTAATGAAAGATAAAATGTCAGGGATCAAACATTGTCATCAGGTCAGCAATATCCACTATCAGCCTAAACGACGTAATTACCGCAACAACCAGGTTGCCTGATGATGAGCCATCAGCGAGATTCACCTCGTCTCCGTCATAAACCATGTGTGACATTAGAAGTAAAAGTGCCAGCAAAGTAGCCTTTCGATTCTAGGCCATTTAAGCGATCTCTGACATTTTACTAGCATCTGCGTTTGTAGCCTTTTTTCAATCCAAAAGTTGGCAAAAGTTGCCTTAAAAGATGCCATTAATTTTCAAGCTTTCTACTCTCTGTGACGACGTATATATATAGCAATATATGTTGATGTTAATCTTAAGCACCAGAATTTCTTGTGCAGAGTCCAGAAGATCATAAAATTTTGTAGCCACACAGCGTGTAAAAACGTGAAAAATAAGGGTTTCACAACAGAATGAAATCAAAATTAGAAAACCACATAAACAACCACAGAAATTATACAAATAAGTGCGTGTGTCCCCCTATCCGAAAATTGGCCGTTTTAACCCTAAACGTGTGTAATTCAAGAAAAAGTAGGCCTACTGGATATTACAGGTAAATTATGAAATCCAACAAGAGGGGCCAATGACAGTGTTCGGTTTTGGTGGAAACACGCTCTAACATAACACATTTATATATATATATATATATTTTTTTTTTTTTTTTTTTAAATTTTTTTTTTTTTTAATTTTTTATTTTATTATTATTTTTTTAATTTTTTTTTTTTAAAAAGTAGGAACAATATCCAATTAAATAACAGTACGTTATACAAAAACAAAAAATAGTAAAACAACAAAAAAAAAATTGACACACCAACAAATTTAAACACAGCAAAGAAGGAAAAATAAAAGAGAAACAGCAATATAAATAGCATGTAATGTAATGTACTTATATTCTTAAAGTAAAAAAGTAACAAATCAACGTGGTGTCAACAAGTGCGAAAGAGGCAAAGAGAAGCTGAAGTGAAAATAAACTTTCTTTCTAAAAGCAAAGAGGTTCGGTTTCTTTTTCTTTTTTTTTTTTTTTTTTATTTCTTTTTATTCCCCAACAGTGTTTTTGTTTTTGGGTTGTTTTTTTGAAAAATTTTCGCGATTTCGACCAAAACATGCCATTTTGACCCATGAATACATTAAGTAGGTACTCTGGGTATTCCCGGTTTCGGTATCACGCCTTTGACCGTCTTCTCACTTCTTAAAGCGGGTTTGGAACGCTCACAGGCCTAGAGGAAGAAGGAGACGAATAAGAAGAAGGAGGAGGAACACTACAGAGGGAGGGTGGTGGGAGTGACAGGGAGGGAGAGAGATAAGTTGAGAGATATATGCAGAGACCTAGAGAGAGACACTCAAGCAAGCAAGCTAGCAAGCACTCGCACGCGCAACACACACACACACACACACACACACACACACACACACACACACACACACACACACACACAGAAAGAGAGAGACAGACAGGGAGAGTGAGTGCGGGAAGTGCGGGAAGGCCTATTTTATGTATTCATGGGTCAAAGGTTCAGCCAATCGTAGCCCGGTTTACGCCCTCTGTGTTGTCGCATGTAGGTTAAAGGTTTCTCTACTTTAACTTCCAGGTCGTCGGGTACAATCGCAGTGGGGTTGTAGTGTGCACTGAACCACAAGAAAGCGACCCGACCCGACCCGACCCGACCCGATCGCGTATGTGGGAACCCACAAACACAATTGCATACATGCAGATAAACAAGCATACCGTGGGCTCTCGTGGCCAAGAGGTTAAGGTGTTCGCTTCTTATTCAAAGGTCTCGGGTTCGAATCCGACGGGAAAAAAATTCTTCTCTAAAATTGTCTCCTTTAACCTCCTTTAGTGCTCTCTAGCACTGTTCTGTCGTCTGCTTTCGTCCCCGCTTTCTGCCACCCCCCCCACCCCCTCACCTCCATTGGCCCCTCCTCTGGACTCATGGCTCTTTCTGAAGCCTCTCTAAGTTTCTACCGCTACTCCCTGGTTCTTTTTTACTGCTGCCTTTCAGCCACACCCCTGATCTTCTGGTAAAAAAATCTACACCTAGTTTTCTCGGACAAGGGCAAATCTCGGAGGTCCCGTGTGCAAGTTGCGCTCGTTAAAGATCCCTTGGTGGTCTGAAATAGATAAGAGTAAGCTTCGGCCGCCACCAAGGAGCTTAGAACTAATCTTTTAATCTCCTTGGTCTACC
>NW_004797307.1:868730-929496 GCF_000002075.1 Aplysia californica
CCAATGGAAGTCCAGCTGTCAAAGACAAACGTTTTTTCCCTCCACGACAAAGGGAGACTTTTGGAATGTTTCAATTGTATAAATTACGGTTAAAGAATAAAAGCTGGAGGAAGACTCTGGTCTCAGCGTCTCTTATACCTTTTCCAAAACAAATCCTGTCGTTTTTTTTGGTCAAAGACAACAGTTAAAAGAAAGTTATAGAGTTAAAACGATGTGTCCATGCTTTTGTACTTCAGTAGCGTTTACATAAACAATGACTATTGCATTGAAGCTAGGCAGACTCCCGCTCTATAGCTCTTCCAAAGGATTGTGTCAGACATAATGACCTAATGAGTTGTGATTTCTGTTCACAGTGTCTGTTCCAGACAGTCTTGGTTCACTAACACTTAGTAACAATACTCTAGAGCTCCAATTTGTTTTTTGTTTTTTTAATGCCGGTGTTTTTTACGTCTCCCTCAACATAATTTAGATCATTTTTGAAGTATGCTTTTGACCCTGTCTGCCAGAGGCATATATATTGTCCTATTATACCAGCAAAAAGACTGAGATACTCCATAAAATTGTGCCCACATGGAAATCAAACTAAGGTTTCCTGCGTATGACAGCAAAGCATCTAACCACTGTGCCACGGCCGCTGGTTATGGAGCTCTGAAGGCCAATAATAAAAAACAATAACAGGAAAGGAACCAAAAAAAGATGAAATAAAATAACACAGAAGCTCATGAAAAAGTTCATTTTAATCTAATAATATATTATAAATAAATAAATACTTAGGAATGGAAAGTGACCAGTGGAAACAGCTATACACATATTAATGTAACAGATTTACTCTGTAGAAAAACTAAGCCAGGGATTAGTCTAAACTAACTCAGACTTTAGCTTTGCTATTCCTGATCAACAGTGAATTTGTTTCACTGGAACAGTAGCTAAGATCTAACACAACAGAGACATGCAACTACACGACTTAAATTAACTATATGTGACTAATGTCCTGTGCGATGAGTTATTTGTACAATACGTACATGTACTTCACGAAGGAGATTGTGACTGAGAAAGGAGTACAGCCTGGTGAAGGCAGGAGGAGCAGCCTGAGTGACTCCATCAGATGCTACAACAACCAGCTGATGATGGAGACAATCAGACTGCCCATACTGAAATGGACCCTTATGAAGAGGGCGAGGAAGCATGGAGCACCCCATCTTCCTAAGACCCCAGTTCTACATTCAAGTATTCAAGTATACATGTACTGACTGCTTATACGGGGTGCCCATTGTGGATGGGATCTTGTCAGGGCGGGTCGGTGGGCGGTTGCCCCACTCGTCGTCTGAAAACAAACACGTTTGTTTTTGAAGCGACGAGCCAGGTGCGATCGGCTTGTGCCACTATAGCCGCTTTGCGTCCTCAATCCGGCTAGCAAACTGCCCCGCCTCAATCCCACAATGGGCATCCCGTATTAGAGTAAGACTGCCATACTGCCATTTTGAAAAGTGACGAAGGATGGAGTCTAGTGGAGTCTTCCACTGACCAGTCGGTATGATAATTACTTATTCTAGGATAAATTTGTCTAAACGTTCACACATTATTTGTAATGTAACGATGCAAAGATCACACTGTTTTACTTCTCTTTATCTATACAATTCATATCACTATCACATTGGAGGTAAGCTGTTGCTTCAACCTTATCTGCCACCGACAACCTGGGCTGAGAGGGGATACCGCATCCCACAAGATGGATGGAGATGCTTGTTTCTTATCAAGCACTTCTCCATCCTCCTTATGATGCCTTATCTCGTCGCCGTCATTCATTATGTTGTATGTCAAAATACGAGGTTTTCAGGAGTAGCCAAAAAAACCCAAACCCTTTTATTTCGAGCAGGATATTATGTTAATACGAAATGTTTAATTCATTTAAAATCCTTTACTACTTTAAGAAGATGAATGAGACTAAGATCAATCAACGCATTACATCAAATTCTACAACATATTTGATTTTCATTTTTGCAAAATTTTGGCAAACGACAGACAATGTTGAATGAGGTCGACGATCTCTCCTCTTTTTCTTTGTATGTTACTCTCTAGTAACACCTCTACTCTTCAGCATTTATATGACTTTCTTGTGTTGCAAGTGCCAAGTTTTTTTCCAGCTCAGGCACCATGCATCAACCACATCTAAATCTTTCAACATGCATAAAGCTTTTCCTTTCTTTCATCTGATAAAAATTTCAAAAGGAGGTTAAAAAAAACATAACTATGAATCATGAGCACAAAAGTGACTTTTAAACTAGTCAGATGTGAACATAAATTTATGCTATCTAACACCGGTAATCAAATTTTTGCAGACGACACTTGAAGTTTTTAGAGATTTTCTTTGGACAAAGTTGATTTCAGTACTAACACTATGCAGAATTAGGGGAAGGCAAATGCAACAGTATAAGTGTATGTAGACAAACAGAATAAAATATATCAAAATATATATGCACATTGGTAATGTACGTGTCATTACTCATATAAATAAAAACAAATCAAAGTGAAAATTATGGACGGAGAGATATATGAGATTTCCTTTTAAGTATGAACGGAATCCTTTAACAAAAAGCTATGCTTGCACATCGCTATTTTCAAAAAGTTTTCAGGAGAAAAAAAAATCAAAAACTTTTTCTTTAGGGACAGCTTGAAATTCTAGTATTTATATTATATAATATACGAAAAAAAACCCTCAGATTGTTGTAGCAGGTAGTACTAGCAAAAAAAAGGCAAGCATGTCGAACAAAATCATGATACAAGCAGAGCTCAAGGTCAGCAAGTGATACATCACTTCAGATACTACAAAAAATTCTATAAAACAGAAGTCTCTGAACCAAACCATGATCAAAGTTAAACATCATGGGACCCTAAAAGCATTTAAGTTTGTGATACAAGTGAGATGTTTAAAGACAACTTGGTGACATCAGAAGTGATATCAAGTGACAGGCTAAGGCAAGTACAAGACATAGTAGATGTATTACGCTCCAATATCATGAATGCAGTTTAGCTCATTTAAGAGGTGGGCTGCTTTGACCTTGCCCGTCAGGGGGATACAACTTCACAGCAGATATACAGATACTCGATAAAAAGCTCCCCCCAGTTGGGAATAGAACTCCTGTGTTCTGTGTGCGAATGGCTCTGTGCCAGTCCATTACACTACAGATGTTGGTGCAAAGCAAGGCCACTTCAAGACAGTCTGAAGGGCAGAACATAAAAAAAAGCATAACAAATACATACTTCATCATCGTCCTTTTCATCATTGTCATGACTTTACCAATATGATCAAATGGATTTGTAATATTTTCTATTACAATCAACGGCAACAACTCATGGGATTCGGTGAACAGCGAAGGCATCACAGTAACAGTCAACAGCGAGAAACCGTCTTCAGAAAAAACATCAGCTAAACATTCACACTATCCTGTAACAGCCCCGGCCTGTGATGACGAAAGTGTTCCAGACAGAACTGCACTTAGTACAAGAAGCAAGGGTAAATGTTGGTCACAACCATTTTGCCTGAAAACTTTCAAACTCATAGCATCTCAAGGGGCTTTGCCTGAAAAGATAATCGAATTGATAATTCGAAACTTGTTAGGCTATATTTACTCTGTAACAATGGAAGGTCGATCCTAGTAACGAAAAATTAAGCGGATATATCATCGTCCACCATAAAAACTGCTGGAAACTGTAGCACATCGCTCGAACTCGAGCAGCGGAGTTAAACAGTCAGACTGTATTAAGACAGTTGTCAGGCAAATGAAAGAATCTAATGCTTCACGAGATCAACGCTAGTCCAGTCAATGACGGCCGTCCCGGCTGTTAGTTGCCGGCACCATGATGCTCGCTGGTTTTCTCTTGCTGGAATTTCCGGCCACAGCCGGCAAACTTTTACCATTGACCAGAAGTTTGAAAACCCGGAACTTCCTTATACACATGAAGAGCAAGTGAAAGTTCATCAAAACTAGTGAAAATTCAGACCAGTGATGTTCAAACACTGTGAGTGAG
The DNA here is from genome assembly GCF_000002075.1 of Aplysia californica. Lineage (NCBI taxonomy): Eukaryota > Metazoa > Mollusca > Gastropoda > Aplysiida > Aplysiidae > Aplysia > Aplysia californica. The sequence goes on from NW_004797307.1 coordinate 872,760, forward strand.
TGAGTGAGTACAGAGGAAGAGTGAGGGAATGATATGCAAGCTCTACACTCGTCGAGGGAGACAACAAAAACAAACAAATATAAGGAATATTGATTGGCTTGATAAGATATTACAATATAAAAATGGTCTTTATCTTTGTGTCAATGCTTTTTTTTTTCTTCTTAAGGCACAATCCAGATTTATTTGTTTGCAGGATGAAAAGAGCAAAAAAGAAATGCTAATGGATGCCTTGCCGCATTAAGAGTCTTGGTTGATATTTCCATAAGGAATGATGAAAAAAATTTAACAGCTTTAGCAATATTATGCTCTTTCCACTGCATGTGTGCATATCATACATTATGAGCTCAATTAAAGGCATAGTTCACTTACTGACACCTTTGGTTTCATGAAGGATAAGTTTCAAATCTCTTCATAATCACTGGTATTTGTGTAGGCTCCCATATATCAATATTGTAAATAATTAAATTCTGTCACTCTTGAGTACTGAATATCTTGTTTAATCCAAGGCATGTTCTTTTTCCTCTCTTCAAACAACATATTCGATTTAACACTTGTGACGAGCACTGAACATTGCAAGATCCAGATTAATACTGATATTATTAAGTGCCAAAAATAAGAGTACACTTAAGACATACGTCAATTCTGAAAAATGTTCCATTCATCATCAAGACAAGCCATTCAAAATTTCCAGTTTTCCAGTTACGGGAACTTTTGTGAACACTTTACTGAAAAGGTAGAACTTTTAACTGCACGGCTCAGGAGAGGGCTAATCTACTAATTTTAACTTGTTTGGCAGTCTTGAGTAGAAAGGCAATCAAAATCTCTGTGAAACACTGAAGGAGGAATTCAGCTATAGTGAAGACAAAAATGGAATGTTTGCCCATCCAGGACGTTCCTTAAAAGTGTAAATTCATATTTGAAAAGCCCTCTAGATCACACTGGTCTATCGTTATCTTGTACAGCTGAGATCAGCGCGGGGAAGAACCACGATTACTGCCAACATAATTCAAAATGGCCGACTGTAAGATCTGCACTCTTTGAGATTCTTCTTCTCTCATTCGAACAAGTTCAAGGTCACGTCCTTTCATTTTTTCTTGCAGAGTCACAATTTCTTTTTCTTTCTCTTCCATGGCCTGTCTGTGTTTCAGTAATTGTTCTGTAGAGAGAAAGAAAGCAGAGAAAAAAATTCTTCAAACCCAAATTGGACTTTTTCCATTTTCTTTCTAAGACATTCTGAAATTTGAGTCACATGATGTAGTCTCAATATCCCATACACATTAAGAAAAGACCATCCTGTTATAATTTCACAACTAAAGAATTTATCATCCAAATTTTGTCAAAGACATCAGTCTAAGTAAAGACATTTGAAGTGAACAATCCCAATCTGTAAAAATCTTACTTATTCCTTCCAAACTCTTCCTCCTCCTTTTATCTTAGATAAACCACACAAATGTTGCCACAAGGAGGTATTACAATCTCCAGGACTTACTTGACTAAACCAAAAAGAAGGTGTTAGTTTTAGTAGAGGTTTTGCGGCACTCGCAACTGCATAAGGTCATATGAGCGTCAAGGGGTGGATGTCAACACAGAACTCCTTACAGGGAATCAGGCGTACTCTGCTCACCTCTCTAGCTTCAACAGCACAAAGTCTGCTTCGACTATCAAAGCACCCCAGAAATAACGGGTCACAAGAGTGTGACAAAAATATAAAAAGAAGTAGAGGAAAAATGACGATAGTAAGGATTTAGAAAGGAAAAGCAGCACTTCCCTTTTGCAGTTCAGGCACAGTTATGAGCATGACATTAATGAATCTGACCATTTACAATTACAATTCTACTGTGCATAAGAACATGGTTAATGTCCCCCCTTTGGGAATGGCCTGAAGACACTTCAGTCAGTAGCACCGCATGCGGGGTGCAAAACGATGTGTCAATCAAGTCCCTGAAACTAAGCAGAAAAAGTCATATTATGTGAAACAAACATTTTGAAACATCTATGAATGTATCCAGTGAGGTGCTTTAGCCGCCCAAGTCTACTGTACCTGACATCTGACTGTCCACAGTGGACAGCTTCTCCCTGAGCTCGGCCTGCGTGGAACGTTCCTGCTCCAGTTTGGCCTGAGACTTGTTCAGCTCTACTTTCACTTTGCCCACCTCCGACATGGTGTAGCTGTTCTTCTCCGACACCTCCTGCAATAGGATAAGGTACGACGATAAGATTGTGAGGCACCGTGATGAAATCAGGTGCTCGTCAAAATAACGAAATAGAAGAAACCCGCATTTTTCTGCCAATTTGGAAATTTTTATCAAATTTTTGTTTTTGGCTGAACATCTTTGACGTTCATTTAAAACATTTTTCTGTGTGGATTTTTCTGATAAACGTTGATTAAAGGCACAAAAATTGTAAATGTTCAGTTCCCAAGGACTTTCAAGCTTTGGAAGTCACCAAACTTTAGTGGCCATTTTCTCACTAATCTTACCTCTGAAACCAGGCAACCCCTACCTCCTTCAATCGTAAATATCTCACCTTCTAATTAAGATAGATTGGTATTGTTTTCACCGAAAGCAGGACAAATGAACAAACATTAAGATGACACCATTAACTCCACACGCCCAAAAACTGACGAGCACGTGATTCCACCACGTCATGACACATATCATTTATCATCATCCAGTGCCAGATCTGCGGCAGACATCGGCGATCATGGTTCTCCATTCATTTCTTTGCTCGGATGCTGTTAAAAAAAGCTACGTTTCCCTGATCTTTCTCTGTTACTCATTTGTTAAGATTCTCAAAGTAGGTTGCTCTGGGCCTACCCCTGCCTCGTTTGCCTTCAATTTTGCCAGTGAGAGCTAGATGTTCAAGACCTTTATGTCTATTCAGGTGTCCCAAAAACTGCATTTGTCGTTTCCTGATTGTCTTTAACAGTGAGCGTCCCACGTGGACTTCATCAAGCACTACCTCATTTGATTTTTTTTCCTTCCATGATATTCTCAGTCTCAGCAGTCTCCTACGAAATCACATTTCTGTTGCTTCTATTTTATTTTCACTGTCTTTAGTGATTGTCCAGCATTCACAGCCATATAGAAGGAAGATATTAGAGGAGGAGAAAACAGTACTATTTCTCTGGAGCGCCCCCAGAGCAACTAGCACTATTTCGCAAGTTAATATTTCTCAAGAGTGCTCCCAAAGAAGAAAACAGTACTGTGTCTCTGGAGTGCTCCAAGGGAAGAAAAACAGTACTATTTCACAAGAGTGCTCCCATTTAAGAAAACAGTACTATTTCACAAGAGTGCTCCCATTTAAGAAAACAGTACTATTTCTCAAGAGTGCTCCCAGAGAAGAAGACGGTACAGTAGAACACGACTATAGCGGCACCCACTGCAGCGAGACCATACCGTAAACCCCCTTTTTTTGTCTATGTAAACTCAATTAACTGTACTAGGGTTTAACGGGGCAAGGAAAGGCCTGAACTTGGATACAGGAGGAGATATCGAGTGAGTTTTAACTGGGGGAAGGGGGCTTGGGAGGGGGGCTGTAGGTGGGCTCCAAACAGGCAGTCAGCAGTGCAGTGTTGTGACTGGTAAGTCCAGTAATGAGTGAGGTGGGGCAGGCGGCTGAGAGAGATGGTGCGGAGAGATGCGTTATGTGAGCCACTCCAAAAGTTATGTGCCATTGCCCAAAGCCTTGGCTAGGCCAAAACGACAGTAAAAGAAGAGGAAAGCCTGTAGTGAGTGATTTTTTCGTGTTCCCCTTTACATTCCTATAGCGGGAACTTTGCCTGCAGCAGGATTTTTCTTCTGGAACTAAAAACCCCTCTATAGCCATGTTCTACTATACAATTTCTCAAGAGTGCTCCTAGAGAGGAAAACAGTGCTATTTCTCAAGAGAGCTCCCAGAGCAACTAGTGCTGAGAGCCTACAACACAAGATACTGTGGCAGGAGAAACAGAGGGAGACCACTACGACGCCACTAGATCGACTACGTAATGGACATCATCAGAGCCCACGATCTGACCCTCCTCCAAGCCGCTCGACCTACAGCTGACAGACGAATGTTTCTCCCAGTGACACTCACCAGTACCAAAGAAAGTAAAAAGTAAAAGTAACAAAACATGAACTTAAAAAAACTCAACAAAATGGATGTTTCGACAGAAAGTAAACTCTACCACTTTTCTTTCAAAAGACGATCTTGGGCTCTCTCCTAGTGCTATGAAGCAGGCCTGGCAGTGAGAGGTTGAACATAAGATGAATTGTACCCATATATCAATACCGTTATCATTTCATGAAATGTATTTATACTTCCACAGTATCTTTAAGTCATGGATTGATTTAAAGTTTCACCTCATAAAGACCTACTTTGCTTCAAAAGGGAAGAACTTTAAAAAATGCCGGTGCCAGGTCTAAAACAGGACATCACGCATCATTTTTGACCTCTCATTTCTCAGTTCAAATGATCCAAAAAAAACAACCCCTCCACATATTATCCTGATCTTTTCCTGTCACAAAAATAAAGAAATGCAACAGCTCTGATTGAGGGGTCAGACATCGACCACTCATTTCTCAGCTCTGATGCTCCACAAAAACCAATACTATCCTGGTACTTTCCGTTCACAAAAATAAACAAACACCAGCTTTGAGAGAGAGTCCAGACATTGGCCATAATGTCTCAATAAAAACTTTATAAATCCTGGTCTTTTCCAGTCACAAAAACAAACAAACAAACAAACAAAAAAACACCAGCTTTGAGAGAGAGTCCAGACATTGGCCATCATGTCTCACCAACCATTTTACTGCAGCGATGCTCCTAAAAAAACTATATTATCCTGGTTTTTCCAGTCACAAAAAAAAGAAAGAAAGAAATAAACAAACAAAGAAACACCAGCTTTGAGAGACAGAGCCCCACGCTCACCTGAGCCATCTCGTCCATCTGTCTCTTCATGTTCTCCAGCTCCAGCTGTAAGTTGCTGTTCTTGTGCTGTAGCTGCGTCAGCGAGGCTGTCTGCTGGTTGCAGTGGCTCTGGAGCTCGTCCTTGCTCGTTTGCAGCACTCGGATTTTCTCCTCTAATTGGACGTGACGTTGCTCCTGATCAGTGTTGGGTACAAGTAAAAGCAAAAACGAAGGATTTAAAATAATTACCAGTGTTGAGTTTGTGAACTAAGCTCACTCCTACTGAAATGACCTTTTGCACTAAACAATGGTGTGGAAATAACCTTTGAATGCTGTTTACAATGGTGCATCATAATTACATCAAAAGGTCATTCACAGCCTCCCCCCCCCCCCCCCCCCCCCCCACTGCATGTCATCTTCGAAATAAATTTGATCCTCAATAAATGACCAGCGCTTTCCATTTTAATTCAACATCAGTGTTTCACTACTGCATATTCAATAATATATGCCTTCAAGCTTATCGATAGACAGGAGCAGAATCCATGTTTGACTGAAGACCTACTTTTTACGGGAGCAGGAAAAAAAGGGGTTTTCTCTAAACTAGGTGCTGGGCATAGATGCTTTTGACCACATGGCTGTTCAGTACATTGATATAGTTCAGATGGCTGGGATATGAATTAACATGGTGTTTAATGGGGTTTTTTTTGTTGCTACTTAAAGTATAAAAGTATCAGAGGGAAATTCACAGTAAGATGGGATGTTGAATTGAGGCCAACATTATAATACAGTCAAAATTGTCCAAGACGGCCACCCACAGTTGAGCAGAAAAGTGTCTGTCTCTGATAGGTGGACATCTTGGACATTGTCATTATGACATAGAAAAAAGCACAAAGGGGGAAGTGGGAAGTGGTCTTTGTACGGGCAATTGTCTTGCACAGGTGGTCACTAGAGCAAGTTTCACTGTATATAAATATCAAAATACACAGTGTTCCGACAAGTATCTCTTACCTCCTCCGACTTCAGTCGGTGCTTGAGAGATGATGTCTGCTCCTCAGCATTCAACTTATCAGCCATGTTAGCTGCCTTCAGACGGCTAATCTCTTCCTCCATGTCCAGTCTCTGTGACTCCATTTTTGATATGCGGTCTCGCAGAATACGCTCCATTTCTTCACTCTCTTGTTTCATTCGGTTCATCTAAAACATTAAAACACATTGTGATTGCATGTCTAACAATTAAAAGAACAGGAATCAGAGGGCTATGATCGTCATGATCTGAGAACACTTTACTTTTACCTGTAGCTTCTAGATAGATTCAGCAATTTCATAGCTCCACTTATTATTCCCTTTAACTGAATATATGAATATATTCTCCTCTTTTCCACAATAGAAAGCTTATATGCATGGGTCAAAGAGCAAATCATCTTAGCTCTTAGAAGTTAGGACAATTCAGAATTATGCTGCATTATTGTCTCCTTCCTCATTTATAAATATCTTTCCTCATTTATTATAAATATTTTCTAGCCTGTACTGCTCCTGTATCCTCATAATATATCAACCCTTCATTCTTTTCTTTAAATTTTAGTAGGCAATACATGCTAGTAGCTTAGAACTTATCTCGTTCATGATGAGAATTTTAACTTATACAAATTTTCAACTAAATTTTTCGGTGACCAAGCAGAAAATAGGCCTATGACTTATGAGAGTTGAGGCAACAATAGGTAAAGTCGTCAGAGACATTATTCACTTACATCCTTCTGTTTGTACTGTTCCAGATCTCGCATGGCTTCCTTTTGTCTCAGCTTCTCCTGGGTAATCCTCTCTGTGGGGCACACACAACAAAACAACAACTTACGATGAATTGGCAGTTTTATTTCATTCAATGAGAGACACAGACGTATATTGAGAGGGAGAAGGAGAGGGAGAGATAGAGAGAAAGAGAGAGAGAGAGAAAGAGACAGAGAAACAAATAAAGAGAGACACAGAGAGAACATAGAGACAGGAACAAACACAGAGACACAAAGAGAGAAAGGAAGAAAGGCAGAGATTAGAGATAGAAAGAGAGTAAGAGAGACACAGAGAGAGAACATAGAGACAGGAACAAACACAGAGACACAAAGAGAGAGAGGAAGAAAGACAGGTTAGAGAGAGAAAGAGAATAAGAGAGACATAGCAAGTGACAAAGAGACATAGAGTGAGGGATAGGGAATGAAAGACAGGTACAAACAGCTACAGAGAAGTATTCACGTGACATACCATCAAACTGTGAGCCTTTGAGCGTCAGCTCAGACTGTAGGTGAGTCACCTGTTCCTTCAGCTCGTAAATTTGTTCTTGCTGGTGACGGCATTTACGTTCCAGGTCTTCAACCTGTAAAAAAAAAAAGAATGAGAATTGCCACAAAGTTGAAATTGTGATTTCAAACATACTTGAAACTTTTTATATCAAACTGCCACATAAAACTAAATGAAAAACAATTTTTAAAAATAAACTAGAATCTTTATTCCAATCAATTTTTCATGTCTAGTGAGTAAACCTGCACCAACGAGTAATATTAAAAAAAAATCTAGGTTAAGCTGTAACAAACAGTTCAGGGGGACAAAAAAGATACAGTATTAGCCACACAATCGGAGCTTCAGTAAAAAGTAGAATAAAACTTAAGTAGGCTTACACTCAGTATATAAGTTGAAACTTATTAAGGAAACAAAGAGAGCAGATGGGGAGGGTGACTGTATGCCATCACTGCCAAATAAAAGGCTCTTAGGTCACGAAACTGATTTTCAAAACAATACTAACTAAAGAGCTGTCCTAAAAAAAGACTGCCTCACCAAGTGGGAAAAACGTCTAGCCATTAAAAAAAGAGATTCTTCCAAGAGCAATAACAATGTCAAAGTGAGCAATGTTCATTATTCCTCTTATGGTTTAAACAATAAGGCGTAATATTGAAATCAACAACAACAAAAAGAGTGAAATAATTCAAAAGAAGAAGACATACCTTGTTTTGTAACTGGCCGTTCTTGTCCTGCGCCTCGGAGATTTCCCTCAGATACTTGATTTCTTCATTTGCTCTATCCTGAACAAGCCAACAGAAGACAAGCCAAAAATCCAATAACAATTACCTTGCGGTTCCTTTTTTTTAGTAATCATGAAAGTTCTTTTTGCATATCCAAAGCGCTAAAGAACAAAAATATCTCTGAGGCAGTTCAAGCATTATTTAAAGTACACCACTTTGTTTTATTTATCACCATCGCTGAGTTACAGCTATGTACTGATGCAGAAAACAGACAGATAACAATAAACATTTTTTTAAAAATGCAAGAAAGAAACTCCTAATATTCTGAAAAGTGCAATAAGTTACATACCCCGTAACAAATCAGTAAACATGATATAATAGTCATCAACTTTTTCTGAAACTTTGTAAGCTTTTACCAGTGCATTAGACGATAAAACACCCATAGATAAGCTCTCTTTAGTAACAAACTTTCAGAAAACATTTACCTCTTTCTCTCGACGAAATTCATTTGAATGATTCACAGCCATTTCTTGCATTTCCGCCTTGAATCGATTGACAGTTGAACTGAACTCATTGACTTTCTGCTCTGATAACGCCAGTTCCGTCTCAGCCATAGATAATCTGGGAAAAGAAAGCAATGAAACATCCAGATATGAGGAATTCTGAAAAACTGTAAGGTCAGCAGTATCTAATACTGTCAAAATCGTCGGAGATGGCCTTTCATTGTTTAATGTTGAGGGGAAAAGTGACCATCTTAGAGAGGTGGACTTCATACGCAGTGTCTTTATCTTGTACAAAAAAAAACAAACCGCAAGGGCGGGGGGGGGGGGGGGGGGGGGGGGGGGGAGACGGGAAGCGACTGTACAGGTGATTGTCTTATACAGGTGACCATCAGAGCAGGTTCGACTGTACTTGTTCACGGTTTTGATGATGTGAATGAAAGGAAGTAGTGATGAGGAAGACTTGTTACTCCACACAAACAGTGAAAAAAAAAGAACCATAGTTACAGCATTAATCCTATCCGTACGCCCCGGGGTCATTTTGTGCCCCCGGGGTTGTATTCTTCACATTTAAGAATATTTCTAGTACGCAGATCTCTTCGAAACTTTTAGTATTTCTCAAGAAAAAAATCTTTTTGACAGACTGCTATGCAAAGCATACGGATCGGACTAACGAGTAAATTTCCTCTTTGGAAAGTGGTGGCACAGAGTTCCCCACGTCGTATGGATACGATAGTTAAACATGACGTAGGGATAGGGTTAAACTAAAAGTACTAGAGTCTAGTTCAAAACATGGCGGGCTTAGGAAACAGATCTCTACGATCAGGAGACAAGTCTCTTACGAGAGTACCTTGAAAGGGAGGTCAAAAACTCACTGGGGGTCCTTTTCTCATCTAGTCTTCTCCCACAACAAGGACACAAAGTCGGAGATAAAATTTAAAATTCATTATAAAATATACCTTATGAAGTGCCATCTTGATAGTTAGTCCTTATTCATAGTATCCATATATTCATTATGTGATGTGCATATCATTATTGACCGTGCTGAGATACTATGAATGTCTGTTTATGTGTTTGTGTTAATCTTAAGAGTGCATGTATGCATGTTTATGCACATGTATTTTGTGTTATGGTGAAAGTATTCTTAAGTGTCTAGAGCTGTATTGTAGGGAAGTGGGCACTATAGAAATTACCTGAATTATTATTATTTTTAGTAATAAAGAATATTATTCGTCTACAAAATTAGGATAATATCTTCTCTGCTATTGACTACAGAGGCACTCACTTTGCTGCCATAGAGTTGAATGCACCTTTCCTCTCATCAAGAGCCACTTGCAAGTTCCCAATCTGTTGGGTGGAGACTCTGAAACAAATTTTTCATTATGAAAGCCACTAATGTACCCGCAATTTTTTCATAACTGTTGGCATTTGATATTAACAACACACACAAAATGTTTTTCAGTAGACTTATATGATGCTTACAAGATTCTAAAATGTTGTAAGAGATTTTTTAAAAACCGAGTCAGTTAAAGAGACATAGTGCTTTGGAAGCATGCCACAGCAGTCTTCTTCCCAAACCATGTGTATATATGTATTCTCAAAAGCTCCACTCACTCCTTCTTGTCCTCCTTCTCAGGAAAAAAATCAATTCATCTATGGACGCAATTCACATATACAACAGAAATTCAGTGAGCACACATTTTCAACAGAACTATGCTTTAAGTCAGATTGAGGACCCATTGTCACTTCATGTCCAGATGATGAAAAACACAAAGCTTGTTTTCTCAAAGAGGTCTAAATTTTGATATCATTCTTCGTGACAATATGCTGATTGTAGTTACAAAATGTGCAGATCTTAGACCACTACTATTTTCTCCATTTGATTTATTTCATACATTCTTTTTTTATTGCAACAAAAAGAACTGTTGGAAGATTTATTAACAAACTTTTCTTAGCAAAGAGTAACACTAATAAAGAACGAATTCAAAGAGTGGAATAGCAATTTGCACATGCTTAAGTAAGCTCATCAACAAATTGATGTTCTTTTGACACAGGAAAAAAAGGAAGACCACAAATGAAAGTATCATATCTAGCAGAACCCTAATCTAGAGTCGAGTAAAAATATTCTTTTTACCTGTGAGATTTCCTCAAGATTTCATCTTTCTGATCAATTGCAGACATTAAGTCATTGATCTGAAACAAAAATTAAACCTCATAATCATCGTCTGTGAACATGGCAAAACTATAGATTACAGTAATCTATTTGAGAATATTACAGCACATCTACACAGTGACAAACTTCCTTTGTAAATGTTCTCATAGTAGTAGTGGCTTTTGAGAGAAAACCCCCCAACTTGACAAGACAGATAAAAATCAAATTGAAATTTGGGCTAGAGGTGTCAATAGCAGAAAAAAGTTGAAAAGGGAGAGCAGAGATTTGAAAATAGAAATTTAAAAGAGAACAAGATTTAAAAGAACTTTATGCAGCATAAAAAAAATTAATTTAAGTTGGTAAGCGTTAAACAGCGCTCGCAACTGCATAAGGTCATACGAGTGCGTGTGACACACCAAACATTTTCAGTTGGTAGAAAATTTTGAATTTTGCTCGGGTGGTGGCTGAAGCCTACTCTTATCGATTTTAGACCACCAAGGTATCTTTAACATGCGCAACTTGCACACGGGACCTCTCAGATTTTTTGTCCTTGTCCGACAAGGCTAGGTGTAGATCTTGCCGACCATAAGATCAGGGGTGTGGCTGAAAAACAATAGTAAGAAGGAGACAAGAAATAGCAGTAGAAAGGCTGCAGAAAGAGTCAAGAGACAAGAGGAGGGGACAAAGGAAGTGAGGGGGTGGGGGCAGAAAGTGGAGACGAAAGCAGACAACAGAACATTGCTAGAGAGCACAAAAGGAGGCGAAAGGAGACAATTTTAGAGAAGAAAATTTTTCAATCGCAACCCCGATTCGAACCTGGGACCTTTGAATGAGAAGCGAACACCTTAACCTTAACCTTTAGGCCACGAGAGCCACCTGATTTAAGTTGTATGATAGCAAACAGAAAAAGCAGCCAAGAAGAAGAGAACCTGACCAGTCGATTCATGAAAGACTTCTGTAGGTGAAGAGACTCTCAGCGAAAAAATAATAATTTAATAAATATCAGTTACTGTAAAGATTAGGCTATTGAGTACACCTGTAAATAAGCTGCACCAACTAAATAAAATAAATAATCTGACACTAAAGTGTGGTGTAGAGGAAAATATGTCAACTTTTTAATGTTTCAGGTGTATACTAAGAATAGATGAAGGAGTGATGCTCCTGCAATCAAGGAAATCAGAACATAAGCCGTATCATAGTTTAAGCTACAGGGTTTAAAGCTGAGGAAGTAAAGTCGTGGCTTATAGCCTGCACTTTATGGTAATAAATAGTAATCAAATAAATAACATTTGAAAAATAGAAAAAAATACAAGAAAAAAAAAATTACACTGGTACCTGAAGTTTCTTATCAAATTCCAGATCACGGATGTGTTTTGCCATTGTCTGAGTCCTTTTGAGATTTTCATCTACAATGGCTTGTCGATCAGCATTGCCAGAAACTGCAGCATCTGTGGACATGAATTATTTTACTATAACTATAAGTAGCACGCTCAGACGAATGTGAAAATACCATCTCTGTTATGTTTTGCTTTATTTCTACAAACAAATATAAGAAAACGCAGGATTTCAGGGTAAATTTGAGTTCAAAGATAGCATTTCCATATTTGAAATTTCAAGTGGCATATATACACATCCACACTCTTATATGTGAGGCGTGCTGACAAAATTAATGACTTCTTGTAATCCACAAGAGGAGATATTGGCCAAAAATCGACATTAGGGTAAAATTTGTAGATTTTTTTTATTGATGCCATATTCTTGAAGTATAACATGCCTTTATTATTTTATACTTGTACATTATAAAACTACACCTATTTCCTATTTCTAAAGGCCTCGAATCCGAGAAGTAACTCATTCTGTCACTTCACATATATATACAGAGTAAAACCTGCTACAACGACCACTTGTCCAAGGCAACCTGTACAAGTGACCACTTCCTACTTCCCGTTTTTTAAATATTATAACGACACTGTTTAAGAGGACCATCTGTCTAAGATGAAGAACATTTTTCTCCTCTACAATGGCAGGTTGTCTTGGACAGATTCAACTGTATATATGAAAACAGCTGACAGCAGCTTCAACTAAATTTAAATACATAGACAATACTGCCATAAGCTAACAAAACGCCTTTTTTTATTCACAGGAGTTTCGAGAAAAAGAGTTTTTTTTTGTCAGTGTAACCATTGAAAAATGGGAGTTCTTCCTAAATTTTAATTCAAATTTATTCATAAACTAGTCACAGTTTCACTTTGATTTTATCACACAAGTAGGGTAACTGATCAGGCTTTCGATTTAACAAATAAAAAATTTTGGTGTCAAAATGAAAGAAAAGCGTTTTGTCAGCTTACGGCAGAATGGAGAAGGTAAACTTTTTTAAAAAAAAATACCAATTGATTTTGTGATGTCCGAAGGAACATTGTTTCCAGCCAGCTCCAGTCGTGAGAGAGTCTTATTGGCTTGCAGCATCTCAAGGAGAGCTCTTCCTCCCAGAAGACCACAGTTATTCCATCTAAGATCTGGTTGGAAACAAGGAGGGGAAAACGTTTCTATAGGCACATCAGTTAATTCTGAAAGCAGTTAGCAGTTCAAAGAAGACAAGACTTTGTTCATATTAGCAAAACTCAGTCTTTTAAAATATGTACAATTGAAGTTCATCCATATTTAAAAGTGCTAATCAAATGTATAGTCTTCATTAAGCAAACCCTAAATCAACAAATTCTTAAACAGTACAACGGATATTCCAAAAGTAAAATACAAACACCTATTTCCTCGACATACTTTTTCGGACTTAAATATAACAATTTGTACGGGATACAATTGCCCAAGCCTCCTGCCTTTGAAAAATCCCTAAGACCTCCCATTTAAAAGCTGAAGAAACTATGGGTAAGAAGTTAACGGTAGAAGAGCTAATTAGAAAACAAAAAACTGTGCTCGAAAAGTGAGGTGTATCATGTTCTTGTCAGAAAAATGGCCACAGTCATTAGTGAGCTCATACTCACAAATAAGGTCCAATACAATATTTATGTCATTGGTCATTGGGGTGTGTGCTTAAGCAAAATATGGTAAACCTAGCTAGAAAAAGCAATGTGCTATTCAATGGTGACCAGCAGTAGCGTGTTATTTAAATGGTTCATCATGGTGCTATATCACGTATTATGTGGTGTTTGTGCAACCTCTGAGGTATTTTAGAAAGTTTTTAAGACTCTCTAACCATCTGGCTTGGTCCTATCAGATTGGATGTCAAATTCGGAGGTCCCACTTCTTAAATAACCGTAGTTTTGAAAGGGATCTTACATCTACACGATGACCAAAAACTTCCAAAATATTTTACACAACCGTTGTATTGTAGGCAACTAGCCATTGTAACATCTACATAATCTATTTCATCATGGAGATTAATATGAGCGGTGTTTTAATTCACCGAATTAAAAAAAATATATTGCACATTAAAAACAGTTGTGCTATATGTTGAAGATCCTGTGGCTGACCACCTCAGCGATCTATCAGAGGAATAAGACTTTAAAAAAGAAAAGGTACTCAGGACACTGTAATTGGCACTGCAAAATCATACCTAGAGCCCTGAGGTGGACATTCCTTTTCAATGAGGTTGCCAGTTCTGCGACGCTGTCATGACTTATTTGATTGTTGCGGAGATCTAAAGCTCTCAGAGATGTGCTTGAACCCACACCATCACAGAACACAGAGAAAGAGCTGTCCAGCATACCCATTCCATTCCACTCCAAGCATAAACTGAATAGGATCACAATACAAGTCTGTGTAGGTGATATTTAGAAATAGCCAAATTTTCATTCAAAGGGTTTTTATCAGACTGTTTATCCCCTCACAAAGAACTAAAAGAACAGATTAAAGACATATATAAAACAAATTTAATTTGTTACAACATATCACAACTAAACCATTTAAAAGAAAAACATCTAATAAGGGAGCTAATACAAAATATGTTGAAATAGAAATGCAATACTTTTTGAAACATGATCAAGAACAAAGACAGTTAACAAAATATTTCATCAGTTTCAGATACTAGTCCTATAAACAGCTCACCTCATCAAAGCAGACCAAAGACATAGAAACAGGTTTAGCAAAGACATCATAACTGCTTTTCATGAGAGATGCATCACCATAAGAATAATGCACATTTCTTTCACAGTGAAAACATGTGGAGCATGAACATTCAGGGGTGGTCTGCAAAGCTACACCTCTCTTTCTTCTTTAGAGAGTTCTGGTGATACAGTAAATCACTGTTTTTACCCTTTGCCACTCTTGATTTGTGTCAGATTCCATGTGTTACAGCTGTTGTTCAGCACTATATTATCCTTTCCTTCCATTTCATACAATACATGGTCACTGAGGCAATGCCATCAATATTAAGGACAAACTTTCCAAAGTTTTGGTGAGTGCACTGAGAGAAACATATGACATTACACCTGCAGAGTGAACGAAGATCTATATAAAAGGTCTAATAGCCTTAAATTCCTGATTGAGAGAAGAAGGTCAGTACAGATCAGTACAATCACTTATTAACTAAACAAGTAAAAGGAAAAAAGCAAACACATTGTCATGACAGGGTAAAACTGTTGCATTTTCAGCATGCATAATTCGACTAAAACAATGAACAAAAGCCCTAGAGGGACCTAACTGATCACATACCTCACTAAACTTTTGTTGTGCCTGAGCATTTTCCCCAAAGCTTCGGTGCCAGCACCTCGTATATTGTTTCCCTGTAAACAAAAAAGGGCATGTAAATGATTAAAGACAGATAAAGTCAAACCACTTCTAATTACAACATGTCTAAGACAGTCACCTGTACAAACGACCACTTACCATTTTCCCGCTTGGAATTTTTCTCATAATGAAACTGTCCAAGAGGACCACCTGTCTAACATGACCACTTCTGCCCTTAACAATGAGTTGTTGTCTAGCACAGGTTCGACCGTAGGTCAAAATACTTCAGTGAAGCAGAGAATGAGATCTCTGTACAGTTTAAAATAAGGAAGGAGGAAGAATTTCTGATGTAACTCATTTCAACATTAAAGAACTGACAAGGGAGTATAACCCAACAAAGTAAAACCCAGTACACAATCAATAAGGAAGTAAGGAATAATGAGTTTTTCTGGGCGCGAAGAGTCCTGCAAGTACAGTCTCTATAAAACAGAAATGAACTAACAAAAAACCAACTTTGGAATCTTAAAATCTGTATTGAAAGTCCTGCTACATTTGAATCAGTGGACAGGGTTCCATGTGCCGAATACACTGCTTTAGAGAGTGAGAGGAACTTACAATGCACAAGACTATGAAGCTTAGAATGAAATCAAACAAAAAAAAGTCTAAGAATGAACATCCAGTTACAAATATTGAAACACTTGCAGCCATACACACTCACATTTATGAACATTAATACATGCGTGTGCACACACATGCGCATGCACACACATACACACACACAGCATTTCATGTTCAGTTCACATATCACTTTCTCACTTTGGTCTTAACAAATGCTCAGTAGAAGTTCAAACAATTCTAAATCTTTCGGTGCTTCAGAGAGGCTGGAAGAATATTTCTTCTGACTTATGAAAATAATGCATTAGTATGGGTACGTCCAGGGTAGGTAAAAGCGAAAAGCTAAAAAAAGAAAAGTATTCATAAAGAAAGGATCCCCATTTTGGAGTTGATATTTTAATTTTTTATTCTTTTAATGATTCATTTACTCATCTAAAGAAGGTCATATTGTATCATCTCAAGTAGAACCATATTTTTTTGTAGACAGGTGTATAAAATGAACTTTTGAATAGGACACTCATCAACCACAAAAGAAATGAAAAATTGAAAACAAAGTTTTTACCTTCAGATCCAGTTTTCTGCAAAAGGAGTTGTAAGCAAGGCCCTGAGCAAGACCTTGAATTGCTGGAATAAAAGAAAAATCTCTCTTTAAATAATTACCATTAGCAGATCTTAGAAAATATATGAAGAATTTAACATTCAACAATGTCAAAGACAGCTAAAAACATGTGTTAAATCATTTACTACACAGCACCTTCACTCATCATCAGCATGGATAAAAATAAATCAAATGGGATAACGTGATGAATCCTCTGAAAATTCAGGTCCTCAAAATCAAAACTAACTTGTTCTTTTCTCTTCATTCACAAAACACTAACACAAAAATTAAACAGATGAGATTTTCTGTAACCAGTTATAGACGGAACTTGCAAAGAGAAATTTTTATTCCAATGAAAAAGCTGTCTCAGTTCCAGGGTGATTAATTCTAACACTGAAAAAGATCATATTAAAACAAAGGAGGCTAATTTCACTCATTGAGGGAGTATGCCTGTCTAAGAGAACAGCACAAACCTTCTTCAGTGAGCATGCAGTCTGAAAACTTGATCTCTACAAATGTCCTGTCTGTGGCAAGAACCTTTCCTAAGACAGCACATGTCTTTGGCGTCAGGCTATTGGTTGACAGATCCAGAACTGCTTTACTTTTAGATCCATGGAGCTCAAAGCTTTAAAAAAAAAGATAAGATATTCACATTAGCCTTCAGTTCTCTGTATTAGTGAGATATTTACAAGTAGTGTCTTCTGATGGTACCAGTAAAAACGAACAAAGAAAAAACATTTTCAAATAGACAGTACTTTCAAAATACCAGTCAAAATGAGTCTTTGTTTAAGCTGCAGGTATGCTATGCTCTAAAGATGAAAACTTTATGTCTCTTTGTTGATCTTGAATTATGCTTGAGAGAACCATGGTAGAAATGAGAGGGAAGAAGTACAGCCAAACCTGCTATAACATCTGCCTGTCAAAGACAATCACCTGTACAGATGACCACTTCTACCCTTGTGTTTTCCTTTACAACGACGCTGTCCATGATGTCCTTCTTTATAAATCAGACAACACTTTTTCCTCGAAGTGGCTGTTTTGGACAATTTTGACTGAACTTCCCAAAGATAAATTTGGGTTAAAAAAACTAGAAAAAGAGGTAAAATTCTAACAAATAATGCCTCATTTTCAAGGGAAGATCTTGATTTATTTATTTACAAGGAATTGAAGGAGCCATTAGATGGTATGAAAATATTCTTGCGCTATACAGCATATTTATACTTTTTCATTCAATGCCTTTGCATTAGCACACTTTTCAATGTTTTCATACAATCTTCAAACTAAGCTTGAAATGCAAAATTTACCTTTTCAGCTTTTCCAGAATACAATCTTGGGGATCGATGTGATGATCTTTACATAAGCGGATGTATACGTGCCGGAAATCCTCCATCATTTTGTAGGTTGTAAACCTGTTTTAAAAAAAGCTTTACCTTTGTATCAGGATGATCTAAAATAGAGATACATTTTTGGCACAAAATTTACAAACTCAAGATTGTAATGCTGACATAGGGTCTGAAACAATGCAGGTTCTACATCCTATATTTGACATCATGTGATAAGTTTTAGAGGAATAAATACTAATGCATCACATTTTATGCACACTAATGTGAGATGTATGTGTTTTTCCCAACGTTTTGGCAATGGCTCATCTAAATCTATATATACTATTAATTTAGGAACTGTAACACAATCACAAAAAAAGCTAGCAGTAAACAAAAGTGCGTAGCTTGTCATGATGGGTAAAAAGGAAGTGGCTATCCTCCCCCGGGGTGAGAATAGAAATACGATCGACCTCTCACCCCGGGTAAGACTTTTGCCACCGTAGGCTATTCTCACCCGGTGTGAAACAAGACCTGTTTTTCCTCATTTCGGAATACTTTCTATCGATGTGGATGATCAAATGGATAAAGGCAAAGAAAAGATTACGTTATAGCACAAAAGTAAGCTAATTTTATGGACTACAAAGATGCTATGGCTATTTCACTTTTTGAATCGAGCCGAACAACGGGAGTCGCCATTTTGTTTTGCCCGGAAGTTCTCGCAAGATCTATTCCTCCCCTCTTCTCTCTCTCTGTCTCTTTCTGAATACTGTCTATCGGTGTGGACGATCAAATTGACCAAAACAAAGTTAAAAAATGATGTTAAAACACAAAAGTAAATTAATTTGGTTGTCTACAAAGATGCTACGGCTATTTAACTTTTCGAATCGAGCCGAACTACGCGGGTCACCATTTTGTTTTGCCCGGAAGTTCTCGCGCTACTCCTCTCTCTCTCTTTTTCTCTCTCTCTCTCTCTCCACTGCCCACAGACAAAATTGTACGCTTTTAGTAGGCTACAGTTGTAATGGAACGTTTGTTCATGGCACAGAATTCTCCAATTTTTCTGTTATCACAGTGTAGAATTCTGTGGTTTAGGGTGAACGCAAAATTTGTTGGCCTAGATCTAGGCTATAACAGTGAACGCGCACCGGGTGAGAATAGCCAAAAGACTCGCCTGCACTATTCTCGAGTGAGAATAGAGGTGGCCCCTTTCTAACACACACACACAAATGATTCTTTAAAGACTTGCCGTGGTCTATTATATTTCTACTGGACAGGTGTTTGTAACTCCCTTTCAGCAATGTTGATTTAGATCTAGATCTAGAGTCTAGATTCTACTTTACTTTTCCGATCCAGTCGCAGTGTTGATTTAAAGTGTAAGTTTGCAGCGGGTCCGAACTTGTTCAGGAAGACACTTGCTCTTCTTTCCAGCAAACGCCTACATACTCATTTGGTGGTCACTGTTCAATATATCAAGCAGTCCTAAGCAGACCCTGGCATGTTGACAAAGCAATTGAATGGCAATAAACACTTGTAAGCAAGAGGGAATGATATACGATTCCAGAGCACCAGGCATCACCGTCCAGGGTAGGTGGCATTCGTTCGAAGCCGTAAACAAAGCAACGTAAAAATTAGGAGTTGGTGTGTCTCGGTAGTCCGAACAGTATAGAATCTGCACTTGCTTCGCCAATTTTGGCCGTTTTAAAAATTAGCCACTCGTTTCTCTGATCAGAAGGTCTAAAAACATATGTACATGTATATTGTCCTGGTCTTTCCCCATCACCCATCTTTTCAAGCTTTCGAAGTAAGATTTTCTTAGTCTATGATCCCTGACTATTTTGGCTTCTTTATTTCCATTGAGAGCAAGTTTTCAAGACTTTTATGTCTTTTCGGGTGTCACAGAAACGTCATAATCTGTTGCTATTAACTATTCTTGTGAGCACTTGGTCCACTTAGATTTATTTCAGCACAATCCCATTTGGTTTCTATAACTTCCATAAAATTCCCAAGTCTCCAAAAGAAACCCGATTCTGTTGCCCTAAGGTTTATTTTCACTGTCTTTGGATAATTGTCCAGCATTCACAGGGAATAGGAAAAGAAACAGTTGGTCTTGTTTTTAAAAGGAAAAAAAAAGCCTTTTAATAGAATAAATATCTGACAACCAACCAGGGAAGAGGAGGATTACAGACACGAACATGGATAACAATTGTTTCTGTGTATGTACTTCAAAATTTTGTGTATATTTCAGTCTGGGGCCTGCGGTCTAGTGTGTACGATGGTGTGAACAATAGATTAGCTGAAAGTAATTCATGTCCAGAAGGTAATTATTCATTAATTGATATGCATGATGCTGCTGCTTACATTTATTTCTATAACCATCAAGGTTTAAAAAATGATTAACAAGTTTTATCATTACTGACATAATGGAGTTTTTTTTTCGTTTTTTTTTGTCAGTGGTCCAATGTATCTCAAAATCTGGGAGCAAAAAATAAGCTAAAGGAGGAGTGGCTGGCTGGCTGTCGACGAAGAAGCTTCCTGGGAAACAAAATGGCGGACCATCAACATGTATGTGTAAACAATGGTTGCCAGCGCCGGGAACGCATTGTGACCATGATTTTATCACAGGTATTACGATAATTACTAGAATGATTGTGTTCCATTATATTAAGGAATATCGTTGAAACACACCGGTAGTCAACGCTTAGATGTAGTTCTATGCCTAAATCTAAACTTTAATCTTAGGAATAAGAAATGTTTTATCTATCATCAGCTGCATTTCACAACTCGTGAACAGCTGTACACGTCCCTGCTTGCATTTCCAATTGTTGTAATTGATCTGTGGAAAAAAGAAACGTTCCACAATGGTGTGCTTAGATTTCAGGACAAAAACCTAGCACAATCATTGTATGCAATTTTACAGTCTGCTTGCGCTCTGAATTCACATTTCAAGGCGAAGCTATGGGAAGGTCTAATTATAGAATCTAGAATCTAAATCTAGATCTAGATCTAGTTTTAAAAAAAGAAAAAGATTTAACTCCAGGTACAATAATACCCCCCCCCCCTAGCCTCAACTGCATAGCAAAATACTTTGTAGGCCTATTAGTATTTGTCATATCTTTGCATATATGAGATCTTTATTTTAGACTTTTTCCAAACAGACTTATTGGGAATTCTTAACCCCTTCGCTGCCAGATCAAGAGTGTTGTGTTTTGAAACTACTGCCACACAATGGACAATGCTGAGATGGAAAGAAGACACAAACAATCTTTTCTAAAATAGAACAAACAAAAATTATAATGGACTTTCGTCCAAAACTGTGAAAAATATTGATCTTTTATGAAACGCAAAGATGCATATATATTACTTCAAGGCCTGCTTCTTACTGAACAGCCTGGTAATGAAGGGGTTAATAAAGGTTACACACTGTGGTCTATTTGGCTGTTTATTTGGGCAATCTGTCTGGCGTGTCGGTCAATAACAGGAAGTTAGGCCTAGCCTATTGTATTGTTTGGCGCAAGTGTGTAAAGCAGAGAGAGTGAGTAAGTGTGAGACGAGTTCAGTCTGGACTACAGCAGGGTAGAGGGAAGAGCTGTATCGAGGCTGAGGAGGCCTGCAGAGATTTTGGCGTGAGGAAAGGGGGAATGGCTGTTTAGAGCCTCAGTCTATTTCTGTGCTTGTGTTGTGAGCTTCCAATGCATCGGGGCTCCACCGCAGAGGAAAGGATCACACAGAGCTCCCCATTACGCACAGATGTGTGTGTATTACACATTAAACCAGCAGATTACCCCCTTTAAGTTTTGGTGGTGCGTGAGCGTTACTCTTTAAAATTTTGTTTTGGGGGTTTGCATACGCTTTAAAACATAGGTGGTGTGCGTCTGGCATTCATCATTTTCCCCCTTCTCTACCCCGGAGCCAAGTCAATGATTTAACAACACACCCACACTCATGACACGGCAGTCACCTTTTGTCTGTGACTCTGTAAGAAGCTGTCAACCTAGTATCTACTTATCACCTGCGTGCAGTTTCCGGCGACACCGGCTTGCTTGAGCAGAGAAGCTCCGCCCACATTCTGGTCGTTCGCATTTGCCGGTGTCGTGCCTTGAGTTTACCCCTGCCGTGAGATTGCCCCCATCCTTCTTTAACACACTAGATCTAGTAAACATGAATTGTCCGCCATCGAAAGTCTGGAAAGAGTGGAAGTTGAACCTTGGGATGGCTCTGAAGAATAATGAATTACAGTCGAACTTGTGTAAGACGGAATCGCAAGGGAGCGGGAAAAAAATTCCGTCTTAGACAGGGGAATTTAGGGGTGGGGGGTTCAAAGGCCCAGCCGTTGAGATCAAGGATCGCTTGTCCGATCGGCAAGCAGTGGTCAAAACTTCACACCTCTGAGCTGCTATCCTGTCTGATAGTGACATGTGTCAGTCTTACTTATCCAATTACCACCAGTGCTTGCCTTTCATAGGACCACTGTTTGACGTATTCAAAACAGAAACGTTTGAACATCTCCTTTGCTTCCACCCTTAGCCCCACCCACCAATGCCACCCCTCACTGTCATCATTGTAACAACGATTCGAGGAACTCTTTTTTTAGCAGGCCGTACAATCAGGGCGGCAGGCATTGGTCAATCTAATTTCACACCTCTGGCTTCTGGCTACCCAGGAAAGTTTCCGTAGTGGCTGGCTACTCGAGCACTCTCACGGGCAGTCGTGAGATATCACACCCACACTACACTGACCATCTGTAGCGCTCAGTGCTCACATGATGGGGTAACATAGGGTAACTTCTACTCTACCCCCATTGCACCCCTACTCCCCTTCCTCGCCCAGCGGCATGGCCATGGCGTTAAGTTTAGAGCCGGCGGAATCAAACTTGCGAGTTTTGTTTCAAATCAGGGCTGAGCGGGCAAAGCATTTTCCGTCTTAGACAAGTGAAACCCTCGGAAGAGAGCGGATTTTTCTTTCCGTTTCCGCGTTGGACAGGTTTCCGTTTTATACAGGTAATTAAAGAGGAATATATCAAGGGGGGAGCGGGGATATTCCGTTAAGACAGGTTTCCGTTTTACACAGGTTTCCGTTAAGGCAGGTTCGACTGTAGTTTATTTCCAAACCTGCCTCTCATTCGGATTTAATTGGAATATCCAGATTTTTTGCCCCAAATTTCAAGCATCTCGATTTTCCCAATTTTTATCGCGTGTATCCCGTTTTTTGTGTGTTCTGTCTTGATGTGGTGTGGGTTTAGGATGCTATAGTTGTCCTTTTTCAATGTTTAGAATTCACATTTTGAAAGAAATATTTCTTGAGCACATTATAACAACTGATACCACAAATTAGAAACTGCAATAAAGTCTTTTGAAAATTTTCATAAAACCTTTGAACAGCTTGCAGACAGGATATATTATATGTATATAGTTTTAGAAAGGTGGTCCTCTTGGATGATGTCATTATAATATATAGAAAATATGCAGAGGGGTGGGGGGTGTGAAGTGGTCATTTATACAGGTGATTGTCTTGGACAGGTGCATATTTGAGAAGGTTGAACATAATTTTATATCTGTAGATTTGTTTTGCTTATTTGATATAATCTGAATGAAATGTTTCTGTCTTTTTTCAGGGACCATGTTGAAAGATGCCAAAAGCAGAGGAGACATCAAAAAAATATTTCTCAGCAGCTTCAAGTGTAGGGTCAGAGAGAGAGCTTGACAATTTGAATGATTTAAACAGTTTGACTTCCAGTGATTTCAGAAGCATGAGCTGGCCAGGAGACACCAGAGATGGGGAATTAAACAATAATGAAGGACAGCTTCCTCTTCGTCCAGGAAGTGGAATACCTCCTCACCACCGACGTGCTGGTCAAGAAAAGCCTCGTAAAAGAGTAGGGAAACCGTCAAGTGTCACATGGAGCATTGATGTGTCTGAGGGAAGACAGTCACCAGACAGTGATAGGTGGACAAAGCATGTGGACCCTCTGCCAGAGCCCCAAACTGACGTCCCGGTATTTTCCGTTGCCTCGGGTGAGCGTTTGTCCCACTTTGACAACGCAACGTTTTCGACAAGGAGTACCAATTTGTCAGATGCTGAATCTTACAATGAAGAGCACACTTCTTCTGGTAAGAGAAGGTCCAAGAAGCGCAGGAGGTCATCAAAAGACCCAAAGAAGAAAAAGCATCTCTCTACTCACTCGTCGGGTGCTGAAAATGGGCAGGTCATGTCTCCAGCAGCGTTATATTCTCTGGAGTTAGCCCAGAAATATCCCTCTCAAATTGCATCTGACAGTATCGCCGAGACTGTTCTTGAAAATAAAGCGTCCGTGTCAAAATCAGAACCAATTCCTTCATCACCCACCACAGGAATTCCTGCCCCAGCAATTATCTCTCTTGCCTCTGCAGTTAAGAATGAGGATGGGCTCTTAGATATTGAAGCTGACTTTCTGAGGAATCGTAAGGAGTCAGTTACGAGTGGTCAAAGTTTAGAACAGAGCAGGGGTCTTGTTGCTAGTGGGACAAGCGAGCTTGAGGACAGTTTCAATGATATTCCTTTGATGAAGAGACCTCAAAGTCGTGTGGGCATGAAAAAACACGACAGCAAATTGATGATCCAGGTATGTTCTTTTTTTTCTTTTTCATAGGGTGTAAGTTTGATTTTTGCCTGGAAATCTTTTGATATGGGGGAAAGTTTAGACAAAAATTTTTTGCCTTAAGTTTACTCTTTTATTTTAAATTTTCCTGTCCACATTTTTAAAAAGAAGTCCTAGTTTGCATGTTTGAAAATCTTAACTTTTTCACAATAGTCACAAGGTGCAACTTTCAAAGTGTATGTAGAAGTAGAATGTGGATTACCATTGGATCATGAAATTGCATGCAGTCTCATTGCTCCAATCTGCATGCCTCTGAAGCACAAAGAAGAAAGATGTTGGCCCAATGATAGGGAAAGGGGGAGGGGCACTGAGTTAGGATATTAGGTGGTGTGTGTGTGTGTTTGTGTGTGTGTGTGCGTGTTTGTATGTGTGTGTGTGTGTGTGAAGAAGAAGAAGAAGAAGAAGAAGAAGAAGAAGAAGAAGAAGAAGAAGAAGAGGAAGATGAGGAAGATGAGGAATAAAAAGAAGATGATCTCACCAGTTTCTTCAAAAGAAGGGAAGAAGTAACTTTTCTTCACTTGTTCTCCACAATAGTTTTGTATTTCCTTACTTTTTTTCACAATAAGGAAATGTAATGTATTGCAGGCTAGATTACTCAGAAATATATTACCTTTCAGTAATGAGCCACTTCATTGGTTGTCTAAACTCTGGGTTTGTAAGTGAAAGCACAATTTATAAAATGCTCAACCATGTATACGTATTTGATTTTCTTTTGTTTTTATCTTCCTAGAGTGAAACAGCTGCCTTCATATCAAGCACAATATTCCAGAGAGAATGCAACAGATTTGTATGGGATCGCAAAACAAACAGGTATATATGTCACGTGTAATACATTGAAGTAACCACATAAAACTGAGTACTGGAGTCTGTGGTGGTGCGGTTAGGCACTTCCCTGTTTCACGCAGAAGAGTTCTATTCCCGTGAGGGGACGAAATTTTTATTGACTCTTGCTGCTTGGATACTATGTTGTATCCCTCTCAGCTTGGGTTGGCCCTGGCAGGTGGTGCTGGAAGCCTGCCTCCGAAATTATATAAATTTTGTCGATGGAGTGTAAAAAACACCTACATTTATTAAAAAAAGAACATTTACACCAAACTGAATTCATGCATTTTCTGGTGGGACTATTAGCACAAATTATATGTTTTACTGACAAGTCAGCAGGTCTTTGTTGAGAGTTATGGCAATGGTCCTGTGGGACAGGGTGTTTACATCTCTGAAGTGAAAGTAAAATATATGAGGCATGGTGTTGAAAGAAGGCGCTTGTCAAAATAATGAAATCAAAGAAATTGGCATTTTTCTGATCGTATTGCCTTTTTTTTCAAATTTTTTTTCGATCGACACTTGTGTCCATGTAAAATGATGTTTCTGTGTGGATTTTACCGAAAAACATTGATTAACGAGATTTTAAAAAATGTGAATTTTGAGTTTCCAAGGACTCTCAAGTTATGGAAGTCACCAAATCTTGGCGTCCATTTTCTTGCTAACCTCAGAAACCAGGTAACCCCCATCGCCTTCTTTTGCAAAGATCTTTAATTCTATTCCCCCCCCCCCTGCCAGGGCAGTGCTACTGACTGAAATGTCTTTAGGCCATTCCCAAAGGGGGGGATATTAACATGTTCTTGTTTTCACTGTAGAATTGTAAATGCCTGATTTATAAATGTCATACTCATACTGTGCCGGAACAACATAGCGGGAACTGCTGCCTTTTCTTTACTCATCCTTGCTATCGTAATTTTTCCTCTACTTCTTTTTTAAGTTGTTCACTTTCTTGTGAACTGCTATTTCCGGGGTGCCTTGATAGTCAAAGCAGACTTTGTGCTGTTGAGGTAGAGAGGTGAGCAGAGTAAGCCTGATTCCCCGTTTGGACTTCTCTGTTGACATCCACCCCTTGGCGCTCATATGACCTTATGCAGTTGCGAGCGCAGTAAAACCTTACTATAAAAACAACAACTGAATTCTATTCAACATAGATGGGTATTTTTTCATCTAAAGCAAAACAAATGAACAAGCTTTAGGATGATACGAAAAACACCACATGCCCCAAAATTGAGTGCCGATTCCACCGTGACGTGACACATGGTACATGTTTACAAATTGCACTCAAATTGGAAAAGGGATAAGTGTGTTCTTTTGAAACACTGGGCCATGTTGTTTTCCTTTACTGTTTTGTTCTTTATGCTCATGTTTAGCTGATTCAGCCCGCGGCACTGCTCACAGCGGCTGACTGTCAACTGTGTTTTGACACAGAACCCCTCAGGGCGGCTGTTATATTATTGTTCCCTTGCTTCTTGTCTCTTTCCTCTCTTCTGTTTTCCTTACCACCTACATTTCAACTCTTTTTTCTGGTGTCATTGAATAGTATTTTTTAAAATTCTGAACATTTCTATATGCCACACAACGGTTTTATCAAATTTAGATATTTCTTTATTAACTTTTTGTGAGACCACTCTTGAGGTCACGAGGTGGTCACAAACTATTTGCGTCCGGAGTCAAGATAATCTGCTTGCTGAATCAGTTAATTATTTTTATTTTCTGCTCAGAGTAGCGTAGCATTTATGAGTCAACAGTTCTTAATTTGGAGGTGGTCTTGATTAGAAGGTGATCTTAATAATACAGATCGAGTTGTATGGAGCAGTGCTTGCCAACCTGGGCAGCATCACTCACTTGTGGGGGATTTGGTAATTTTGATTGGCAATAGGAATCACTCAGGCAGTGACAGATCTTATTTTACACCCTGCTTAAAAATAGACGGAGGTGGAACATTTTAGTTTCTTAAAGCTGCCAAAAGTAGGTATTGATTGTAAAAAGGTTGACATGCACTAGTATAGATGGATGAACTGTTTTACAGTGCCATGATTTATCGGCACCTGATTATATGGTGTGAAAAAAAGGCAGTTGTATCAGTTCATAGCAAAAAAAGAGTAGAGTTGTTTTTGGAGTATTTAAATTTAGTGGGACTTCAGTATTTACATATCATATACTTTGAATTGCATATCATGAGAATTTATGTATCCACTTATAAATTTAGTTTCACTTTAACGTCTTGGAATCCTGCCCTTCCAAATAATAATAATAATAATAACATAACATTTATATAGCGCCTTTCCAAAAAAGTAGCTAAATGCGCTTTACATTGGAATAACCATTTTAAAAACCTTTCTTACAACTTCCTTTCTTCTCATGCGATATATATTTCCACACACACACACACACACACACACACACACACACACACACACACACACACTTACACACACACACACACACACACACACACATACATTCACAGACTATTTTCATTTAGACGTAAGCACAGAACAACTATAATAAAAAATGACGCTAAAAGCTTATAAAGGGTAGGCCTGTAGGAACAGAAAATGCTTAAGATGTTTTTTGAAACTGTCAAGTGTCCTAACACGGTCAGGATGCAATCAGTTATGAATATTGTCAAAAATACTATTTGTTTGTGTCCTTTGGCTGACCTCCACAGTGACAAATGTTTCTGTGGGCGGGACAAAGTCTGGCATCAGCAGAGAGCTATTCCTGTCCCTGATAAGACTGTGCTGCCAAAAGAGGCAAAAGCAGAAATCTGGCACCCAAAGACCCATACATTTACAGAACCTTGTGACTCTTTTGGAGAAATTCACTTCCGAGGCTTTGGCAGTAGTACACCCAACTCTCCTGTGAGTATATGATTCTATTTTAGTTATTTTGTTACTTTCTGTCTGTATATTAGATTTTGATGTAATGAGTTAGTAAGGTAAGTTTTACTCATCAAGTACTTGTTCTTACAAATAGCACATGTTATATTGTGGCCTTGGTATGACTGAATGTGCAACAGCAGCTCGCGACCGTGAAGGCTGGAGTGTCATTAAACGTCAACCTCTGAGTCAGAGACGACACCTCCAGGAAATGTTATATTGCATCTTGATCATTTGAACATGTATTGAATTACAAAACAGTGAATCAATATCTATATGATGTCAAAGTATAAGCCAGGGCTGTACTATACCCACTGATGATGATGTGGTGTCGGCGGCCTAGTGGTTAGGCTAAAGTTAAGTTGTTCCCGCATCTGATCCGGACATCTGGGATTGCCTTGTTAGTGAAACAACTTCCTGCAGGTATCCATTACTGCTGGGTGGGCAGGAGGGGGCGGAAAAAACATGTGTCCGAACTGAGGCTCCAACCCAGACTTTCCGCTTCGGAGACAAGCACACTAACCGCTCCGCCACCACACCCTCTGTGATTAGGCTACATGACTCATAATTGTGGGGTTGCAGGTTTGGGAGTTTGAGCTGCGGGACCAACGTTGTGTCCTTTGGAAAGGCACTTTACACAAAGTTCCCTCATTTCACCCATAGACAGCGAAAGATCTTGTCAGTATGTTAGTGTTTTAATGCTTATAAATGGCTGCTTTCACTGTATGCTTCCCAGGAAGTTGAGGTTGTTTCAGAATGCTCTCAGGTCTGCTGGGGTAGTAGTATAGTTTCTGAAATGCATAAAGCTTGCTGTTGAGCGGGGATTTGCGCTATATAAATGCTATCTATTATTATTATTATTATTTTAACAGAAATGATTATAAAACATTCTCAAGGCTCTCTAGTAACAGTTAAGCTGGATACAGTGAAATGCTCCTAAATTTTTTCTATAATAATATGAAAGGCAGCGTGGTGAAATCAGACGCTCGTCAAAATATTGAAATTTAAGAAATCAGCATTTCTTCACCAGTTTGGCATTTTTGGTGGAGTTTTTTTTTCTTGCTCAACACCTTTTATGTCTATTTAAAAACACATGATTAAAGGCACAAAAAATGTACTTTTTCAGTTTCCAAGTACTCTCAAGCTATAGGATTCACCTGACTTTGGTGGCCATTTTCTCGTTAATTTTACCTCTGAAACTAGGCGACCCCCACCACTTTCGATCGCAAATGTCTCGACTTCTATTCAAGATAGATGGATATTTTTTTCATCAAAAGCAAGAAAAGTGAACAAGCTTTAAGCTGATATAAATAATTCAAGAATTCACGAGGGTCTGATTCCACTGTGTCATGACACATATATGCTTCTGACTCCTTTGAAATGGAATTATTGAATTTATTCCTTTTCTCCAGTATGCTAGAATTGACTACAAGACGCGACCAGATTTGATTTGGGAACTTTTGATTGACTACTGGAAAATGCCCAAGCCAAGACTACTCATCTCTGTCACTGGGGGAGCCCAAAGATTTGAGCTGAAGCCTCGTCTCAGCTCATTACTCAAACAGGGATTGATAGGGGCTGCTGTGAATACTGGTGAGTCATTCTTTCTCTTGTATGCTTTGAACTGTTGTAACAAATTTTTTTAAAAGAATGACAAGGTGTGGTTGTAATCATTTTGTAATCTGTGATAGTTACTGTTTGTATTGTATGGTTTAATGAAAAAGAGGCTGGATCGATAGCAACAACAGCAACTTGTATTGATAACAACGATGAAAAAGAGGCGTATCATTGGCAATGAAGAAATCTATCTCGGCAACCTGTTTGTTGACATACGGCGTACAAGTATGAACATATATTCCTGTTTTAGCAGTTATTGTATCAATGACCAGCAATGTAAACCTTATTTTTCCTGGTCACATTCAATCTAAGACTCTTTGTTTTTTCTTTATTTACTCTGTCTCATTCGGCTGATGCTTCCTGATGGTATTTTTGCTTGGCTTCTTTCAGAACAGTAACACAAACAGTGTTTTAACTTTAAAATATGTTTCTACTCTACTGTCTCATAATGCTCATATATGAAATCAATAGTTCAGATACTTACTTTATTGTGATCACACTTCTCCAACCATTATACAATTCTTCCTGTTGGGCTTGCAGCTGAAAAGTTGTGGGTTCAAACTTTGCCAGGGGCCCAATAGTGTGTCCTTGGAAAAGGCACTTTATCATATGCTAAGTTTCCTCTCCACCCAGGTGGGAATGGGTACCCAGCTATAGACATGGAAAGATTTTGTAAGTTTGTTAGTGTTAAAGCGCTTAATTGGCTGCTTGCACTGTGTGCTTCTCAGGAAGCTGAGAATGCTTTAGGATCTGCCTTGGGTAATAATATAGATTGTAAAGCACATAGAGCTTGCTTTTGAGCAGGGATATGTGCTACACAAATGCTATTTATTATTATTTTATTATTGTATATTACCCTCAGGTGCTTGGATCATAACTGGTGGGACTGCCACGGGTGTGATGGAGTTTGTGGGGGAGGCGGTGCGGGATCACATCACGGTGTCGGGCCGAGGCAGAGAGGAGTGTGTGGCGCTCGGAGTGGCCACCTGGGGCTGTGTGGCCAACAAACTGGTTCTGGATGGAGAGGACGTGAGTATATTTCTGAGTGTCCTTGTACTATGCTCAACAGTGGGAAAGAACAAGCTAAAGGCCAATAAAGGAGGAGACCCCTGACAAGCATCATCAGACAGGCTTTGACGTGGAATCCACAAGGAAAACGTAAGAAAGGAAGACCAAAGATGACATGAAAGGGAGCGGTGTAAGCTAAAATGGAAAAGGCGGGGACATCATAGAAACAGCTAGAAAAGGATGCACGGGACAGGCTTCACAGGAGAAGTGTTGTTGATGCCTATGCTCCACTGGGAGTTAAAAAGGACAAGAGAGTCTTTGTACTAAAACTTTTTGGCTCTTTGTTTTAGTTTTAGTAAGAGTTTTATGGCACTTGCAAATATCAATTAGTTCATATAAGTGCTAAAGATTAGAGGTGTTACAAGAGAGTAACAAACACACATAAAAAGGAGAAATGAGGATGATAGATGTTTGATCGGAGAGAAGGAGCAAATTACACGAGAGTACCTACCATCCACCTTCTTTCTAACTCTGCTGACCTGAGCTACCTTTACTCTTCTACTTACTGGATTCATGCCTGAGGATGAGAGGTCACTTGAGTCCTGTAGACTAAAGAGGCAAGAACTTAACCCTTTTTTATCACAAATTATCAGTACATGGTCAAAAGGTGTAAAGAAGGGCACCGATATATTGACTATATTGACGTTTAGTACAGAAAGAGTCAAAAGGTTAACTGATTTTTCAAAGATTTTTTAGAAAACCATTTATAACGAAGCCTGATTCAATGTTTTTCCTCTGCTATCGTAGGAAATAAAAGTAGTCTTTGTGGTTTAACTATACACACCAACCTCTTGTAGTGATCCAACTTCCACCGACTGGTGACAAATCGACAAATCTTTTGCGCCTCGACTGCGACTCATGCTCCTGAGGTCTGTCTTCCACGGTCCGTGGCTCACGCCTCGGCCTGCCCTTGTTCTCTTTTTCAATGTCAAACAGGTACTCGATTACTTTCCCAAAATAAACCAACTACCGACAGTCTTCTTCCATAGAGGAAGGTGTTTAGTGATGACTCCTTTTTTTAATGGAGGTGTTTTTTACACTCCCATCAAGAAAAGTTACGGCCAACCATGGCAGTGCCTAACTGCTACACAACAGATGCTGGTTATCTAATTGAACATTTTTGAACATTCACAAAGGATAGTCATGAGATGCAAGGGTACTTATGGCTACTTGTGACAAGAAATGCGAGGTTTATTCTGGTGTGGGCCTAAAGTATTACCTGTACCTGTCTGGGTTTGTTTTTAGATTTGTTGACTGCCGTAATGGAATTTTGCCATGAAAGAGAGGTGTAGATAGCTGCTTTTGAATCTTGTCTAATGGCCACCTGTCCATGACAATCAACTGTACAATTAAGCATTTCTCCCACTCACCCCCCCCCCCACCCCTTGATTAAAAAAAAAATATTAAAAATAATAGCACTGTCCCAAACATCCACCCGTCTAAAACACCACTTTTCTCCATGACAATGGCTGGCCGTCTTGGACAATTTCATCTGCAATGGTCTTTTTCTGTACCCTCAGGACGAAGGATTGTGGCCTGTGACTTACGCCATTGAGGACGTGATGAATCCACCTAGGGGCTCCTCTGCCCTCGACCGGAACCACACCCACTTCCTCCTGGTGGACAATGGTACAGATGGCCAATATGGGGCGGAGATCAAGTTTCGCTCCGAACTGGAGAGCTACATATCAAAAGTTGGGACAACTGGAGTTTCTGAGAGTCAAGGTGTGCTACTCACTGCATCACATTTTGCCCAATATTGGCTATCTTAGTTATGAGCTCCGCACAGGCGAGAGCCATGAACTTTTGACCACAGGGTGTCCGATAACGGGAAGGGCAGAGTGGAGGGAACTGTGGTAACTCTTAGGCATTTGAACTGGGCCTGAGTATCCGGTTGTGGATCCTGTTCAAAGTCAGAAGAACTACATACTAGGGAACATTCGTCTAGAAATTTCTAGATCAGAATCTCTTCTACACTAACGTACGCTTAGACAAGACAAAGTATCATTCTTGTTCTTGCAGTGGTGAAAACATCTTGTTTCTACGACCAATAGGGTTTGTGTTCTAATACTTCTAATTTGAGGAAGAAATTCTCAAAATTTACGCTCAAATAGTTCTGAAAAGTGTGTATATATATCTCAACAACAGTAATGTGAATTTTAGGGTTGATTGCTCATGTTATTTTCTTAAAAGCCAAGTTTCCGTGTGGTATGACTGTTAAAACAGGAGCGTCTTTCATTCTAACCCTGTGCTCGGATTAATGTGAGTGTGTATTGCAAAGTACAGATTTTAACCGTACGCTCGGCGGCCCGACTCAGCTATAGAGCACAGCTATGAGCAACGTACTTATTCTCTCGGTGAACTATGCTGCACTTGTGGGAACTAAAACATAACAGTAAAAAGAAGTAAAGACCAAAAACGTATTTAATTCCCTCTATCATGCTTTCAGCTAAGTTCTTGAAACCATTTCACACACCCTACCCATCGAGAAAGATTTGCTTCCTTCACTCCAGACAAAAATTGACTCTTACATGGTTTTATATAGAAGACACTTTCCAAACAAAACCATTCCACAACAACATTTTCTGGGGCATCTTTGCATCACATTCATCAAGCAACGTGGCTCTGGCCTAGGCTTGCTAGGGGAGCAGGGCGCAGAAAACATCCACCAAACTGTAGCAAAACTTGAGACCCAAGCATGAGGCATCGTGGACAGCTTGCAGAGAATGGAATTAATTATGAGGTGTGCTGACAAAAAAATTGACTTCTCGCAATCCATGAATGGAGGTATTGGCCAAAAATCGAGGCTAGGGTCAAATTTGTAGAATTTCTATTGGTGCCATATTCTTTAACTTTAGCGTGCCTTTTATTACTTAATACTTACAAATTGTAAAACTTCACCTATAAGTATGATGGATCTATTTCCATAAGGCTTGAATCTGAGAAGTAACCCATTTTGTCAGCACGCTTCGCAAATTTGAATTTAAAGCTCTTGCAGATTACACCATCTCTGCGAGCAAACACTGTCTCTCTTAAATCAACCAATGAAATCTCGCACAATAGTTCAGGTAGCAACTCATAGTTGAAGTTAGTACTTGTCTATTTACTATAATAGTCTATGTAATATACGAGCTGGAATGGAAGCAGATGAAAGTGACAGTGTGACATATTTGTTTGTTTTTGGATCATTTTTCAAGCTCCCTTGACCTCATTTGGTGAGTATATTTTTCATGTGTTTTCTTTCACTGCACAAAAAACTGCATCATCTGATCTCCACATTTTACAATACAGTCCACTCCACTTGTAGCGAAGTCGGTTGTAAAGATCTTTGGACTTAACGATCTTTTTTCGTGGAACGGGCCCCGATGTAACGCAAACTCAATCAAATTGAAACGGTTGTACCGAATTCACTACATCCATCGTGACGGCTATGGTGATGCGTATTCTTATTCCTGGCCCATATAGTTAGTAATAAAAATATAACGGTTTTAACGATGTTTCCCCTGTGGTTAGTTTTGACCTAGCAATGATGAACCCGATGATGTTTTGTAACGTTACGCACATTCACACAATAGTACGAGGCATCAATCTCCCGATACTATTGATAACCTTATATGATAAGCACTGAAGTGAATAGGATACTGTCTGTCTCTCACTTCGCCTAGCGCCATGAGGAACAACTACATTGAGGTTGGGTACTGGGATTATTTCCCTTGAATTTTTCTTCCAACGGCTGTTTTGAACTTCAGATTTATCGATCTTTGGTGTTTAATACCTTTGGTTTTAATTTTCTCGCTATATCTATCGCTGTCATGTTTGTTTTTGTTTATGATTTTGTTTCAATAATTACATTTATACACCACACACAGCATAACTATTATTTTTATTGGAATGTAAATACACTAATAAACTTTAACACACAATAATATGCACTCCCAGGTAAATTTGGTTGTATGTCTCTGTAAAATAATCTAAAAGGGAGGTAATAGTCTGAAAGATAGAGATGAGTGTCTGGTTTAACCTATAGTTCGAATGAATTTGTGATCTGTGGCTGTTATTGTAAATCCAAAGTCATCCTGTAATACACATAACTAAAAGCTGCGTAGTTGCTGAAATAGCGATACAAACTGCCAAACTACAGAACAGTTGTTCTCAATGAGAGCAATAGTACCCTATGAATGGATTTGCTCCTGTCTTTTGAAAGACTCGTATGTTCTGGAGAACAAAAAAATAGTGGGTACACTACGTCCCTCTTATGTAAACCACTAGTAACCCTTTAGCATACACACGACATTCAAGCAGCAACAAAAATCCCACTCACTTTCTAAAAGCTGTGAATTTGTGTGTTTTTAATCTCATTAAAAGAAATTATGCTGGTGGTCGGAGAGCACTAATGTTAGGTCCTATCTTTTTCTTTCCATCAGATGTGTTTGTCTGACCAATATTGTGTCGATGTGCTTCTCTTTACTCAAACTAAAAGAAAAACACAAATACAGTCGAACCTGATCTATTGGCCATCTGTCCAAAATGATCACCTGTACAGATGACAACTTCTCCCCCCCCCCCCCCCATGGTGTTTTTTGAATATTATAATGAAACTGTCTAAAACATCCATCTGCCAAACACAACCACTGTTTTCCTTGACAGTGGGTGGCCGTCCGGGACAATTTCAACTGTATTTGTGATTTCCCAAAATGAATTTACACGATTTATCTCTTGAATTCTTTTCCTCAGTGATTTCTGTTCCTGTGGTGCTCATTGTGGTTGAGGGAGGTGTTGGCACGATGGAGACGGTGTTTGAGTCTTTAAACCGTCACACCCCAGTGGTTGTGATCAACGGTTCAGGAAGAGCTGCAGACTACATCAGCTTGGCATACAACCTCACCCGAAACCCGGCAAAGTGAGCAATTGTGCCGGTCTTTTGGCAATTTGTATTTTGATTCAAAATTTTTTTCCGTGTGTTTGTGCTTCTTGTTTTTTGTGAATCAGTACCTCTACCTATGAGTGTTTCTCTGTCAATGATTTTTTTTAGTGTTTGAAATGTTTCTGCTCTGGTTTCTTTGTCTTGTCTTAGTTTTTGAAACCTTTTTAGAGATGAAGAAATGAAGATTAGGCTACGTTTCTTTTGGATTTCTTTAGACTGAAAGAATATTTTTCCAATATTATGTCATGTACATATTCATCATATAAATGGTTAGGCAATGAATAAGGCAGATTCTGTTCTTTTACCTCTCCTAGATCAATGTGTTTGTCTGCTTATCTTTGGACTTGACTCCTATAGATTTATATTGTTTCATAAGTTTCTGTGAAATTGTGAGATGAGATCTTGTAATGTTTTTGTTTGTGGTTTCAGTGAAGACTCGTCGAGAATGCCCCATGATTTTGATTCTGTGATGCATCTGGCTGCAGAGAGAATGTTCACCTGGAAAGAAAATGATACTGGCAAAGAGAAAAAGCTGCAGAGCTGCATTTACTTTCTAAAGCAGTGCTTGAAGAGACGAAACCTGGTAATATACCTTTTTTGGAAAGTTTAAGTGTTTTTCTTTTAAAGGGTGAGGGATATCACAAAGGTATTTAAAAGTTTACTTGGTGACTTCTTTGGGGTCTGATGGCATGCATACACACAAACACATGGTTATCTTTTTTTTTAAAGTAAGAATTTTACGGCACTTGCAACACAATAATTCATTTAAGTGCCGAAGATTGAAGGTGTTACAAGAGAGAAATAAACACAAAAAAGAAAGAGGGGAAATAAGGATGATATATGTTGGATAGGAAAGAAGGAGCAAACCCCACCAGAGCACCCGCCAACCACCCACATATTTATCTATTGTGTGTGCTATAAATAGTTTAATGAGTAGTAGCAGATTCAGTTTAGAACTACACAAACCACTTTGAGGATATCAGATTTGAAAGAGAAAAGTGAATATTTCTTTGTCATTTCACGTCAGCCTGAGTCATCTGACATTTTGCTTTAAGTCTGAGTGTTTTAATCTGAAAGGGATTCAGGTTTCTTGTCTTTACCTATGCAAGTTACAGATTGTTATCAGTGAAGGTGTTTGTTTTCTGTAAGTTGAAATAAGCATGGGAGTGCTATCTGAAATAATGTATTGGACCCCGTGGAGAGTTTTGTGGACTTTGAATAAGATTATTTATACCTACTGGTAACATGTGTGTGATTGAGTCTTCTTTTTTGGGGGGGGATTGCCTTTAAAAAGGAATACAGATCTTTTGACACATATGTTGAACAAACTTTTAATTGATTTAACACATGATGAAATATTGTTTTGTAAGAAATGGACATTTTAAAACTCTTTAAACATAGGATTTTGAGCATCTGTTTGGAAAATGTTATTGTGTAAAACTTTTACTTGCTTTAAGAGTCAATCTGGACAAATACTCATGTTTTTAAAGTGATTCATGTTAATATGAGAAATATGATGCTTCTCTAGGACTTCATCTCTAGTTTTACAATTTGATCATCGTTTCAGATCAACGTATATGACCTGGAGAAGTCAGATTCAGTGAAAGATATTGATCGTGCCTTGCTTTTTGCTTTATTGAAAGGTAAGTGACCCTTGTAGAGAAACACATGAATGGTCTGTGTTGAAAGGTCAGTGCCCCTTGCAAAGAAAAATGTGAAGGGTCTTAATTTTTCTGATTCTTTGAAGTGAAAGGGCTTCAGAGACATAGTTGTTAAATGGCTATCTCTAAATACTGAGCCTGAGTTTGAGTCTTGCACTCAAAATTATTTTTTATAAATAGGATCCAAAAATGTGAAATTGCATAGGTTTAATGCCCCTTGCTACACTGTAAGGTTATTTAAATGGTGGAATCTCTGATTTTATCCTTTGTCCGATAGGACGGAGCCAAATGGGAAAATATTTGTAGAGGGCCATTTCTAACAACACACTGTCATCTGAGCTGAGCCTCAGACCCCCCGAACCTGCAATCTCACAATTATGTGTCCAGTGGCCTAACCACGAGACTATAGACTCCAACATCAATGGTGTAACAATTTGGCTCTTTGCTGTTGCTTTAAAAAAGCATGAGTTCACTTTTCATGTTGTTGCGAAGTCTATTCTGTCTTGAACCTCTGTTTTTCCTGTGGGGTACTGTATGCCTCCTAGCCTATGCAAACCCTGACAGGCAGGCTCAAAGCAGTGTCAGAGGGCTCTCGTGGCCTAGAGGTTAAGGTGTTCGCCTCTCCTTCAAAGGTCCCGGGTTTGAATCCGGGTAGCGACCGAAAAATTTTCTGCTCTAAAACTGTCTCCTTTCACCTCCTTTCCTGCTTTCTAGCAGTGTTCTGTGGTCTGCTTTCGTCTCCACTTTCTGCCCCCATCCCCTCACCTCCTTTGCCCCCTCATTTGGGCTCCTGACTCTTTCCGCAGCCTTTCTACTGCTTCTTCTTGGCTCCTTCTTACTGCTGTCGTTCAGCCTCACCCCTGATCTTATGGTAGGAAAGATCTACACCTAGCCTTCTTGGACAAGGGCAAAAAATCTCGGAGGTCCCGTATGCAAGTTGCACACGTTCGAGATCCTTTGGTGGTCCAAAATCGATAAGAGTAGGCTTCGGCCGCCCTCAGGCAAAATTCAAAATTTCCTACCAACTGAAAATGTTTAATGTGTCCCGCACGCTCATATGACCGTATGCAGTTGCGAGCGCCGTTAAACACTTACCAAAAACTATTTTTAAAAAAGCAGTGTCTGTGGTGTAGTGGCCAGGCGCTTCACTATCACGCAAAAGATAAGAGTTGATTCCTATGGGGGGAGAACTTTTATTGGGTCTCCGTCTGTTAAGCGTGCTGACAAAATGAGTTATTTCTCGAATTCTTGTCAAAATACAGGAATTGGAGAAACTGGCATTTTTCCTCCAGTTTGGAAATTTTTATAGAAATTTTAATTTTTGGCTCAACCTCATTTATGTCCGTATAAAAACACATTTCCATGTGAATTTTACTGAAACACATTGAATAAAGGCACAAAATGTGCCATTTTTCAGTTTTCAAAGACTCTTTAGCTATTGCATTTACTCAACTTTGGCGACCATATTCTTGCTAATTTCACCACTGAAACCAGGCGACCTCACTTCCTTCAATCGCAAATATCTTGACCTCTATTCAGGATAAATGGATATTTGTTTCATTGGAAGCAAGGCAAATAAATCAGCTTTCAGATGATACCAATAACTCCACATGCCCATGACACATGTGGCCTCAATAGAAAATCTGCAAATTTGACCTTAGTGTAGATTGTTGAACAAAAATCTCCATTTGTGGATTGCGAGAAAAAGCTTATTTTGTCAGCACGCCTCACAAATCTGTTTGCTAGGATGTTGCATCCCTCTCAGCCCTGGGTCCCTGACAGGCAGGGTTTAAAACAGCGTACCACCAAAATTATATAAACTGTGTCGATAGGGGCTTAAATCATCTATATATTTGCATGTTTTTTTTTGCAGCCAACAAATCCAAGTGTAAGTCTCAGCTTGCCTTGGCTCTTGCCTGGAACAGATGTGACATTGCCAGGCAGCAGATATTCACCAGAGAAAACAGAAGTCGGTGGGAGGTAGGTGCTATTTGTAGCTTTTTAGTGAAAATCTTTAAGCGATGTTAACATGTTTTTTTTGGGGGGTGGAGGAGAGAGAGGGGGGGGGGGGGGGCTCAGGATGTGGGTAGGATAGAACCGGGAGGGGGGGAGGGGGGACTGGACAATGTTGGGCTCTGGCAGCTTGTTGGTTAATTAGAATCCACAAAGTGCTCTAAAACAAGTTCATGCCTGTCTGCTTTAATTAATCTCCAGCAAAATTCTCTGCTCGTGAGATACAATGTGTGCATGCCTAAAATTGGTTAGGAGGAGCTGGTGTGCATAGTCTGGAGAACAAAGTACTATTTTATCAATTGTTTCTTTAAGGATGAAGCATCTCTTGTATGTTAAAGGGCCCCGCTAGTTTAGTGGTTAGTGCACAAAAATGTCATGAAATGTAAATAATAATAGATAGCATTTGTATAGCGCAAATTTCTGCTCAACAGAAAGCTCTATACGTTTTACAATCTATATTATTACCTCTGCAAACCTGATAGCATTCTGAAACAATCTCAACTTCTTGGGAAGCATGCAGTGCAAGCTGGCACTTTAAAGATGCTAAAACATTCTGACAAGATCTTTCATTGTTTAAAGACGGGTACGCATTCACATTTGGGTGAAGTGAGGAAAATTTGTTTAAAACGACTTTCTCAAGGACACAATGTCAGGTCTGAGGCTTCAGCCCAAGAACCCACAACCTCTCATAATATTACGAGTTTGATATAGTCTAACCAAAAGACAAACAACAAGGTATGTCAGATTCTTCACACAAGACAACCCCTGCTGAATAAAATACTATGGCCACTTAAAACGATACGAGACCAATGTGAAAGAGGTGCTAGAAGGAAAGATGCGGGGCAGGAGAGCCCGGGGAAGACAAAGAATAACATGGATGGACAACATAAGAACATGGACTGGCCTGAGTATGGCGGAATGTGCGACGGCAGCCATCTGGAGACCGTGAAGGATGGAGGGTCACTACACGTCAACCTCTGAGTCACAGATGACACCTCCAGATACTAGATATTCTAACCATTAGACTACCGATGCCACATCATGAAATGTAAACTTATGTTCTGGCTTTTAGATGGATGGTCAGTGGGCTGTGTCCTTAATTTAGACATAACATATTAACTCTAGCTAAAAAAAGCAGGGCACCACTCTGAGACAACTAGAGCTAAAAGAGTGTTGTTAAAAACATGTTCTTTGTTTATTGTTTGTTCTCTTATCATTGTAAAACAAATTCCCTCTGGAGATCCATAAATTTGTTTTTTTTCTCATGATTTTGCTTTCTCTTTTTGCTTCCTGTCTGTGTGTGTATGTGTGTGCATAGATCAAGGACCTTTATGACGCCATGTTCACGGCTTTGGTACAAGACAGGGCAGACTTTGTGGAGCTGTTTCTGGATAATGGTGTGGATCTGAGAAAATTCCTGACTGTTAGGACACTGTGGAATCTCTACTGCAATGTAACTATAAACTGCAATTTCATTTATATTTTTCATGCTTTGCTGTTTGACATATTGTGACATAAAAGTAAAGTTGTTCTCTCCCCTTTTGTGGACAGGCTTAACCTAGTGCTGCACAGGTCTGGGGTCACTCTAGGGGTCACAGTGGGGTAAGGGTGAGTGCTTGTTGACTGGCGAATATCGAGGACTTTATCGACTAAGATCTCGAGAGCCCAATATCAATAAGTACTCAGTACTTACTAAGATTAAGCAAGGGGATGTAACAAAAGTTTCTTACTGCCAATCACTTTTGACAATAAAAGGCCACAAAATGCAGTAGTAAGCCTGCATGCATTAGCCTGAGCTGTGTTTTTACTGCTGTTTTTTTAAAAGTAAACTTTATCTGATTTTGGCTTTTTTGGGGGGAGGGGGGGGGTGTCAAGGCTTCTTTTTTTCTCTTTTTTTTTCTTTTTTTAGCTGAACCCTCAAAAGTTGCCTTCTGAATTTTTGGGGATCAACTGCTTTTATGAACTCATGGAATCTCCCAACTTCCACCAGGGAAATTGGTTGCATGTCTTTGTATATTTATTACAGACAACAGTTTTTCGGTCAGCAGCATTTTCAGTGCTTTTTAGTAAACAAAAAGTATCTCAACATTCCAAAACTTGAGTATTAATTAGTACCGACTAAGCGGCAAAAATGTCTACGTACTTACTAAGGGGGTCGTTCTTAACTAGTACAGTCAAACCTGCCCTGACGGCCACCTCTATAAGACGGTCACCTGCACAAACGGCCACTTTCCATTTCCCCCTTGCGTTTTTTCTATATAATTTAACTGTGTAAAACGGGCACCTGTTCAACGCGGCCGCGGCCACCATATTTTAACACACAACCCCTATCACACTAAGCAATAAATCCTGTCTTAGACGGCCACCTTTGTGACTCCATTACGTTTTGTCATAAATTGTGCACTGGCCCCTGGCGTTGTGGGCGAGCCGTCATAATTCAATCACCTGTCGTTGTTGTTATGTAGTCCCTCCAACCGATCATGTTGCGTAGGCCCCTCCCACTGTTGACCAATAGCTACTAATTTTCAGTTGTTGGTGAGGTAAGCGTGGGATCCCTCAAAACCCATAAGCCCCGCCCAGAACTCTTACACTAATCGTAAGTGAGATGAGTGGTCACTGTTTACCCAGTCTGTAACAAAGTAACAAAGGACGTCAACATGAACTTGTGATAGAAGCGTTGCTCGTTCTCCAAGTGGTGGAGACCCATGTGTTTGTTTTAACATGGCACTCGGTCTTCCTCGTCTGATACATTTCGTTT
The DNA here is from genome assembly GCF_000002075.1 of Aplysia californica. NCBI lineage: Eukaryota > Metazoa > Mollusca > Gastropoda > Aplysiida > Aplysiidae > Aplysia > Aplysia californica. Next base: position 914,904 of record NW_004797307.1, read on the forward strand.
TATTGTCACCCTTGTGCAAAATCAGCAACAAATAAAAATTAAAAACAAAATACAAACCACCACCACCAACAACAAAAACAAAAACAATGCGGCTATTTTCGATTGGGACCTCCGATGGGAATGGTTTGTTTTCTTCATCTTGATCAGTCCTGCCTAAGACGGCCACCTGCCTTATACGGCCACTTTTCTCCTTGACAATGGGTGGCCGTCTTACACAGGTTTGACTGTACTGAGTACTGGTATCAATTAGCGGCCACAACTACAGTGGGGTTTGTGCTATGTCTTACAAGAACACAAAACAGTTGGCTGTGATTGTGGATGTATATAAAAACGGGTCAGGAGAGGGTTTTACTTTGATTTCCCGTTCTGTAAAACATGTTATTATTTAAAAAAGGAAGAGCCTACAGGCAAAACAAAAATAATTTATATTATCATCAACCAGAGCTGTTTATTGTCATCTGTGTGAGAAGAGCATAATTTTGTATGTCCAAGCATGTGTGTGCATTTGTGTATGTGAGTTGTGCTGACAAAATGAGTTACTTCTCAGATTTTAGCCTTATGGAAATTGATATATTAACTTTATTTAAGGTGGAAGTTTGTACAATTTGTAAGTATGGAATAATAGAAGATATGGTAGACTTGAAGAAAATTGCATCAAATAAAAATCTATAAATCTGACCCCTTTGCCGATTTTCGGCCGATATCTCCATTCTCGGATTGCGAGAAGGAACTCATTTTGTCAGCATGCCTCACATCTATATGTGTGTGTGTGTGTGTGTGTGTGTGTGTGTGTGTGTGTGTGTGTGTGTGTGCATTTGCGTGTGCGCGTGTGTGTTTGTGTATGTGTATGTGTGTGTGCGTGTGTGTGTATGTGTGTGTGTATGTGTGCATGTGTATGCATGTGTGTTTTGACATGTGCATGTGCGTGTATGTATAATTCAATTTACTTCTCTTTGTCGAGATCAATAAGATGCCATCTCATCTCATCTCATCTCATCTCATCTCTGTTTACAGTGCCTTGGTGATGCCACGGATGCAGAGGCGTCTATCTTGAGACATCTGATCACTTACTGTCAAGTAAGTTACTTACCTTTGTGGTGTTAATTGTTAGGTTTCTTCCTTAATTTTTACTTGAAGTATTTGTTGTAACTGTCTGTCTGTCTGTCTGTCTGTCTGTCTGTCTGTCTGTCTGTCTGTCTGTCTGTCCATCTGTCCATCTGTCGGTCCGTCTGTCCGTCCGTCTGTCCACCCGTCCATCTGTCTGCCTGTCTGTTTGTCGATCTGTCTGTTTCCTTAATATCAGAAAAATGAATACCAAAATTAAAAGTTCCAAGCTTATTTTCTTTTTAAAAAATAGAAATTGTGTATATTAGTATTAGTATTAGATATATACATTGATTTTTAAGTATTGTGAGTTTGCTTTTCTTTAGTATACTGAAAGTAATCAAATTTTTTTTCGTCTCTTTTTTCCCCATACAGCAAGGTTGGGGTCAGTATCTGAGATGTAAAGCTTTGGAGGATTGGAAGGATTATCCGAAGAGCTCCTTGCTGCTGCTCTTGAACAAAGTCATTGTTCACCTTCTGAGGGATGAGTGTTTCAATTTTTACAGTGGTAAGTGAGAATAAATGGTTTTGTGTAGATGGCTCCATGCCGAAGGGCTAGATCTCAGATAGCTTCTTGATTGTTAAAGTAAAGTCAAAGTGTAGATGGCTTAAAAAATATAACTATTGTCATAAAGTGTATGTTGATTAGCAAAGCTTTATTTTTAAAAATCGCTCTATCTGTAATTGTGAAAGATTTGTATTTTATTTGGAAGATCTTGTGCATACAAGCAAATTTCCTGGATTTGAATTTAGCGTCATTTGCCATTTTCTTAGAAGCTCTGCAAGATGCTACATTCCATCAGGCATCGTGGTAAAATCAGGCGTCCCTCTGAAACCAGGCGACCCCCACCTCCTTCAATCGCCAATGTCTTGACTTGTATTCAAGATAAATGGATATTTTTTTCTTCAAAAGTGTGGTGTATTTGGTTGTTTTTGGTTGTGACAGGGGGTTAGGCCTAGCCTATTGTATTGTTTGGCTGAAAGTGTGAGAGTGAGTAAAGTGTGAGTCTGTGTTCAGTTGTATTGTTTGCAAGTTGATAAAAGTCTGAGTTACTACTGGTGGGAGTTGGAGAGGAGAGAGTTGTATCAAGGCTGAGGAGGCCTGCTGACAGTATAGATTGTGAGAAAGGCTAGTTAGAGCCTCAGTTCAGTTGTGCGTGAAGTGTGAGATTTCAATCCAATGCATGGGGCCCCAAAGCTGCGGAAGGAATCACAACACAGAGCAGAGGAACAGGTTTGGCTAATTCCTGTTATAGTGGCATGTGACAGAAGGTTAGTAGTGTAAAATCTTTGTTTTATGTTCCAAGTAACAACAAAAAGCAAAACAAATGGACAGGCTTTAAGATGATACCAATATCTCCATATGCCCCTAAATTGATGAGCGCCTGATTCCACCGTATCGTGACACATGTCTTAGTTTTAAATTGTTGGAAGCTTAGGCGGCTTTAAATTCAGAACCAGAAAGGGTAGTTGGTGAGAAGTCCAGTCTAAATTATAATGTTATACTTTTATTTTCCTTCTTGCTTGCATTCTGTACCTCCCAAGTTTAGTACATTAAAAAAATTTTTTTTTACCGTGGTTTTGTGTTCCTAACACTTTTCTCGTGAGTGGTTGGCAGGTGTAAGGTTTGCCTTGCTCCTTCTCTCCTATCAAACATCAATCCTTCTTATCTCTCCTCCTTCTTTTCTTTATATGGTTTTGTCTTGAAACACCTCTAATCTTTGGCACCTATATGACCTATTTGTGGTGCAAGTGCTGTAATACTCATACTCCACTCCTCCCCCACCTACATTTCCTCACTTGTTTGTTTGTAGATCATGAACGCTTTTGGATATCAGAAGATGAGAAACCAACAATGGGATGGAAAGGTGATATGGCAACCATCCAACCTTTACTGGAACGTATGTCCTCACTGGGCAAGCCTACTGCAGAGCAGGTGCGGGCCTTAGGTAGGTTCATTCACTCACATTGTCTTATGTGGGGCGTAGAGATTTTTGCATGATATAAGTACGAAAACTGATCCTTTCCTGGGAAATGTAATGAAGTGTTGTTTTTTTGTGATGTTGTTTGTTATCTCCTTCCATCTCCCCTGTCGCTCCTAGCAGCTTGTGCTCAGAACGGCTGTGCTGGTGAGCCGCTGGCAGCAGCTTATTTTTGCAACTGCTGCAGACAGAAACCTTTTTTCTGGGAATTCTTTCATTCAATGAAGTACTAGCACAATAGGTTATTTTGTTTTGGTTAATGACCAATTTAATGACGAGTATGTCACTTTTAGGTTTCGTACCAAAAAAGGGCACTGGCATAGTAGGAAAACCCCCTCCGGAGATAAAGAGTGAAGATTTGTCTTCAGTTATTTTCTAGTAATGTTGTGACGTGAAAAGTCTGAAGACATTAATTATGGACTAGCCTGGCCTGAAATGTTTGGTTGCTCGTAGATTCAACCCTGATGTAAATAAAGATTCAATGAGTTTTACCTATTTAAATCACTATGATCAGCAGAACAATGCTTATCACATCGTCATGATAATTAAATCATTTTCTTATAAAAATTTTTGTGGTAATTGGAAGAATGTACTAAAAAACGTGCCTGGTCAGACATTTTTTAGGTTGTATGAAAAAAACAACAGTTTTTGGACTTAAGACAGTATCATTTCAGGGCAGCAATCTCGTCATTACTGTGCATAATCCAAGTAACCAATCTTCTCCTCTGTTTATTAACATCTCTGTGACTCTGATTTATAAGAATATCTTTGTCGTTAGTTACGATCATGTATCAGCAAGTTTCTCGAAAAGAGTGAATTGCAAGCGATAGAAAATTTTGCCAGGTTCAGGATATTCTTTTTATAATGTTTCCTCCATGAAACTACATAAAGCTGTATTTAAAAGTTTTCAAAATATCGTGGAGTCGGCTTAACACTCAAATTTGTAGGACCGCCAGATTTACTTTGGTTTAGCTGTGTTTTCGGTTTAGAGAGATGCCTGAAACAGCTTAGATTAAAAAAGCCCAGGGATTTTATTTTCTTTCGGTTTATCGCTCTTTGTGGATTATACGTGTTCGATAAAAATTTATGTGGGCTCCATTGTACGTAAATTTTTTTAGGGCCGATGTGCTAGACTGCCTGCTTTTTTTCTTATGTTGTTGTAAAGCATGCTTATGAGCACTTCAGTGTTGTAACCTTTTCCTTCCTCTACTTTCCACTTTGTTGCAAATGTATCGACACTTGATATTATGTGTTATATTATATCCATGTGGAATCTTTAGAGCTAGTAGTTGAAGTTACTCCCTGTTTTGTTTCTTGTCACAAATGCAGAAAATCCCCCTGTATGTTTGTGAGAGAGAGATGGGGGAGGGGAGGGGAAAGGAGGGGGACGGAGAGGAGGGGGTGATGGGGAAGGGGGAAGGTCTGTGTTGGTTATGATAACACTCACATATTTTTGTGATTATGAAATAGTCGCATTTGTGACTGAAAAGTGAGATAGGCCCACATGTAGTATTGACAAAGTTTCAAATTGTGAAAGACACTTCATTTTACTTTTGTAGAGTAAATATAATTCTAAATTTTAAAATTAGCAAATTATGAAGAACTGTTTGTGCATTTTTTGTGGAAAGTTTTCTTGTAGGCCTATCTGTATGCCAAATGAAGGTGAAGTGGGTAATGCAAAGTAAATTTACTATTGAGTAGTTTTAGACAACTTGTGTCTTTTTAAATGTAGACAGAAACATATTAAAAGGAACAAGAAAATGAATTGGGAGACAGAGGGTTAAATCAGGATGAATTACAAAGTTCTATCTGCGCTGTACCTAATTTTCAGAAAACTGACTTAAAAAATTCTGAGTTTCATAATATTTCTGGCTTTTTCAAATGCAATTTTTAGATATCTTGATAAGTACACGGAATAATTTTATGATTTTGGGTTTTTGACCTCATGGTCTCAGTAACTCAAGAGTTCCATAAATGTCAGACAGAACTTTGTAATTCTAAGGTAGTGATTAGATAAATTTCCTCAAATTCCCTATTGTATGTGATTTACGTATATCTCTGTGCTGATCCACTTGTTGTGATAATTATGTTGTCAAGAACCCGACCATGACCCAGATGAAGAAGATGTACAGGGCGTAGCAAATTGTAAGATTTTCTGGCATTATTTCGTGCACAAATGTATAGTTTGATTTAGCTATACTCTCTTGGTAACTCCCAGTATATACTGTTTCAAGTGAGGCTTTAACAACTCATAGCTATAATGGTTTGTGAAAGTTTCATCAAATGAAGAGCTTATTTGTGTTTTTCTGACTTTTAAAAAAATATTGCAAGCTTTGAATATTATCTGCATAGTTCATTATAAATTATGATAATAAGCAAATCTCACGTTTGTTTGTTTTTTCTCAAATCTTTATGCTTTGTAATATGAGTGACTTTGTAACCAGATTTCTCTTTTGTATTCAATGAAAAGATAAGATTTTTTAAAAGCCAAACTTTTTCTCACTTATTTTTTAAGGGATCTTTTTCTAACCAATTGTCTCAGTTTCAGATCCCAGAAATGCATGCAGATGCACACTTTGTTGTCGGTTCTCTTCCAGTAATAATTATTTTTAAAGAGAGGTTTTGTTGGTGACAAGGGAACTCACAAGCTAACTTTAAAAGTGAAAGATCCTGGAAACAATAAGTAAGATGCAAGTCCTTAATGTAAGGCAATTCTTGTCATTCAAATTGCTGTTATGTGAACCCATGTCTAGATGTCAGTGAGAAATGCTGTCTCAGTTTTCTTTGTTTATGCTCCTTTTTTTCTGCCTCTTTGTTCTTTGATCTATTAAAAATCTCTTGTTTAAAACATTAGTCTTCAATGAAGATTGCCATTGAGAAGCAAAAGCCCGAAATACTGTTCATATTCATTAATCAGCTTAAAAACTTTTTCTTTGGAGATATGTCTTGTTTTTGTTTCTCTTTTTGCTTTCATTCACCATACTGTCTGAGAGTTTTACCTTGTTCTTCAATTCTCAATGTAATAACCATAATAGTTTGTTTAGTTTTGTCTCCTGTCGCCCTCAGAACAGACAAAATTGCTACTTTCCAGAAAAGTGACTTCTCTCCTTTTGTCTGCAAAAAAAGAAGATCAATCTGAAGGTGACTGCACATAAAGCTTTGCTCCTCACCCCAGAGAGAAGTTTGCAGTTTGCACTAATAATAAATGCAGACGTTGTTTATGAGTTACTTGTTTGTTGAAGTGTTGTAATCTCTCCACGACTGCACTACACCTTTGACTGTAAACTCCACTGGTTATTTGCAGATTTGAAGTCTTTGAATATTGGTATTTGCTCAGCAGAGCTTGTTTCAGACTAGTCAGAGCATAAAAGTTGGGCTGGGGGTTGTTAGGTAAGAAGAGAAATTTTAGTTCCATAATTTCTTTCTTTTGAAGCACCAGTCTCTGAGGGATCTCAAGGAATACTCTCTTAAGTTCTGTTTCAGCAAGTTTACAAAATCATATGGCACCACAGTATTTGCAGCTTGGCTCAGATTGTAAATGCACCACTGTTGGTACTTATGGCTTTCATAAAATGTGTGTCTTTACTCACACTGATATGCCATTACACTTCATTCTTTTTTAATAATTCTTTCTTTGAATTTGAACTTCATCAAAACAGTCTTATGCTTTTGTTTTTGATGAAAAATGAGGAAAAATGAGCATTTATCATTATGTTCCACCATTATTAGGCCTATATTGCTACCAAATATCCTCCACTGCCTGGGGTGTGTAACTAAAAATAAATCAAGTGGTTGACAATAGGATTACTTATACTTATGTATCATAATTGCAAATACTACTTTTGTTTTCCAGCAGCTTAAAAACAAATTTCTGACTTGTAGGCACTGCATATTTTTTGTTTGTTTGACTCAGAGCTTTAAGAACATATTGAGAAACAAACTTTAAATGAGAGAGATTCTGAAACTTGTGTCAGAAATGTTCTTTGTAAAATAATAGGAAAGACTAATACATTTTGCATAAAGAGTACCATTTTCCCTTTTTGAATCAAATGTACTCAAAATTAATTTATTTATCTGTGATACAGATTTGTTTCTTTTACTCCTTGTCAAGATATAGGTGAATATTGCTGCATTTGTGAGTCACATTTTTTGTTGCATAAAATTTGGAAGTCATGAGGTTTGAGTACAAATTTTTATGGTAGCACAAGTGGCTGAATCAACTAAAAGTTTGTAATGTGGCCTATTTCTCAATAGTTCAACACTTCAAGTGTTTATAAGTTGCATATTGCTGCTGTAGGTTTTTCAAAATAAAATAGGAGCAGGCTTGAGGTCAGGGAGTGTGTGGATGAGGAGTACAATTTGTCATATGGAAAGAACATCTGTTAGGCTATGGAAAAACAATTTTTGCTCCTGCCTCTGTTGTCATGCCTTTCCTCATGCATTTGGTGATTCCAAGGTTGGTCCTGTCAGGCAGGATTGAAGCAGCCTGCCTCCTGAAGATCTCAACTGTTTTGATGAAATAGAGTGCTTGAGGTACAGGGCTCAAAGTGCCATTATTGCGATGTGTATTGAAATATAATAATTCACAAGAAATAACTCTTCCCAGGTGACTTAAGATGAAGTCCACAGAGCAAGGTTGTGTGCTTCTTGAAAGTAGAATGTTCTCTCTTCAGCTCTCACCAGTTTCTCGTTGTAGTGATAGTTCAAGTCTGTAGCCTTACTTTATTTTACTTCTTACTAAAAAAAAAGTTTATGGTTTTACTTCTTATTAATAGAACAAATCTAAGGCTTTAATTAATACATGTAGTCCAAGTCTATGGTCATACTTTTTTTTATTAGTAGTATAAGTCATGGTCTTATTTCTTATTTATAGTAGCCTACAAGTCTATGGTCTTAGTTTACTTCTATCTAAATAGTTCAAGTCTATCATTTTACTCTTCTGCTTTTTAAGAATACAAGTCTATGGTCTTTTTTCTTAGCAATAATGCATATGAATGACTTTAGGTCTTATTGATAGTACAAGTCTATGGTCTTAGTTTACTTCTTTTGAATAGCAAAGTCAATGGTCTTGTTGATCGGAGAGTTAAACCTATACCACTTTTAGTCAATGGTCTGACATTAGTTTTTCTCTTCACCAACGCAATGCTCTTTTGCTGACTCTTTCTGTAGCTTGTTATTGGCTCTTCTTCTGTCTTGACAAGCTCTGGAATTCTCTCCACTCATTAGGCTTACTTTAGTCCTTGTCCTTATGAGCATTATGTGAGCACTGGTTTAAAAAAAAAAGTCTATACAAGAGTAATCATATTTTTCTGTCTCTTACCTCAATTGTTTTTAGTGTATCATGAAAAATGCGTGGTGCTATTACTCCTTTCCTCAGTTATTGTTTTTTTTTCTCCAGTATAAGTGTTTTTTTGGAATGAAAGATTTGGTGTATTCCTCTTTTGATTCAAGGTGTTATAATACTGTTGAGAACGCCAAGAAGTGTATAAATAACTGTTTCTGAAATCAGATTTGTATTATTTTATTTATTGGTTTTGGTCAGGGTCTTCAAGAGGCTTTTGGTAGTTCCCCCTTTTTTATGCATCCCTTCTTTTGTTTGCATGATTTAGAGGGATCAGAGAACAAACAATTAATTAATGGAAAAATATTTACAAATGTTATTTTTTCATCCTTAATAGAAGAGAATTTCCAAAATGAAAGATTCCTGGTGTAAAATACTTTCTGAGTGAGATGTTTGTTTTTGTTTGAGATTAGCCTAAAAGTACAGGAAGCTTTTGTTTTCTTTTTAATCTAAAACAGCTGTTTTGAAATGCAAATTTTTATGTTTGGTGTCTTTAGATCCTGGTGCGTTTCGATCTCGGAGTCGACGTCACAAACAAAAACTGAAGGAGAATTTTGACTTTGAGCATCCTGAGAGGGACCTGTTCATCTTTGCCATTATGTTTAACAGAAGGAAAATGGCTCACCTCTTCCTCAACTTGGGTGTTGATCAGATCGGTAAACTTTGTTCATGTCCTCTGGTCTGTATCAATTTTTAGAAAAGTTAACCACCCAGATAGCTGTTGAATAATTGGAACCTTGATTTATATTTTTTGGAGTGTTTAAGAAGGAAAGGTAAGATTTCAGTTTGAATCTATCTCAGAGACTTGAATACTTATTGAACAGCGTGCTGATGATTTTCTTTTGATTTCCTGGACTTGGAAAGTAAAGCCCATCTTGTGTTATCTTTCTATACTCTTTCATGCCTTCTCATTTAATCTTTTCTTTGTGTTCACTTTTATATCATTTGTCATCTGTGATCCTCTCTCTCTATATCTGTGCCTGATGATAAGGCTTCTCGTAGAGTTGGAGAGGGACAGAGAGAGAAGAGAGAGAGAGAGAGAGAGAGAGAGAGAGAGAGAGAGAGAGAGAGAGAGTTAATTTTTGTTTATTCAAGTATTTTCAAATTGATGAATATGTGTGCAAATATCTGAAGGTGTATTTATTATAGGCCCCATCTAGAAATGAAATGGACTATAATTATAAATGTAAATGACTTATTTGTGTTATCAATATGTGTCACTACATGGTGGCATCAGGCGCTCGTCAACTTTTGGGCATATAGACTGATTAATGTAATCTTAAAGCTTGTTTATTTGTCTTTCTTTTGGAGAAAACACTATCCGTCTATCTTGAACAGAAGTCGAGATATTTGCAATTGAAGGAGGTGTAGGTAGCTGGTTTTCTGAGGTAAAATTTACAAGGAAATGGCTGCCAAAGTTTGGAAACTTCTACAGCTTGAGAGTCCTTGAAAACTGAAAATGTACATATTTTGTGCCATTAATCAACGTTCTTCAGTAAATTCCACTTGGAAATGTATTTTTATAATGGACAAAAAAGGTGTTGAGCCAAGAATAAAAAAATTCGACGAAAATTGCCAAACTGGAGGAAAAATGTCTGTTTCTACTAGATCTATGTCATTATTTTGACGAGCGCCTGATTTCACCATGATGCCTTACATATTGCTTCATTGTTTCATTGTGTGCTGCGTGTTGTTTCAGGCTCAATATTTATGTTTCATCATTGTGCATCCATGTGTTGTTTCAGGCACAGCGTTGCTAGGGTGCTCTCTCCTCAAGGCTTTGTCGGACAAGGCAGACATGGACGAGGAGGTCAGCATCAGTGTCAACCTCTCCCAGCACGCTCAGTGAGTTTCGCTTTTGTTTTAATGACGATAATTGCATTTATATAGCGCATATCCACACTCTGCAGCATGCTCTATGCACTTTACAACTTATTATTACCCAGCAGACCCTCTGAGAACTCTCAGAAACATTCTCGGCTTCCCGGGAAGCATACAGTGCATGCTGCGGATTTCACACGCTCATACACTAACATACTGACAAGATCTCTCACTGTCTATAGCCGGGTACCCATTTTCACCTGGTTGAAGTGAGGAATATTTGTGTAAAGTGCCTTTCCCAAGGACACAATGTCGAGCCCCTGGCGGGATTCGAACCCACAACCTAATGGTTGTGAGTCCTTGAGCCTAACCATTTGGCCAACAGTGCCAAGAATCTCTTCAGCGACATGTACTTTTGCCCATACAAGCTCCCAAGCTCTATTTGGAATAATTGATAGAAGGCAAAAGAGGCAGGGCAGGGTAGACCAAATTAACAAATTCAAAATCCCCATAGTTGAATTTAATTTGTTAACAGTTTTCTTGAAATTAGTTGCACAGATGGCAGAATTATTGACTTTTAAGTCAGTCCTCCTTTTTTCATTGGGACACCCTGTATATCCTATCTATCTGTCTAGCTCACTTGCTTGAGTTACTTGGTAGTCTTCTGTTTTCTTATAAAACAGTCCGAAGTGTGTGGGAAATATCCTTCTTTGATTATAACTATTAGTATTGCAATTGAGGAAAATACAATACTATGGCCACTTAAAACGACATGAGACTATTGTGAAAGAGATGCTTGAAGGAAGGATGTGGGGCAAGAGAGCCAGGGGAAGACAAAGAGTAACATGGATGAACAACATAAAAACATGGACTGGCCTGGATATAGCTGAAAAAATGTGCAACGGCAGCTGGCGACCGTGAAGGATGGAGGGTCATTACCCGCCAAACCTCTGAGTCAGAGATGACACCTCCTGGTATTTAGGTATTAGTGTTCATTCCATTTTTTCATCCTGTGCATCCCATCAAGACATTAAGATTTGTGCATTCTCAGGATGCTGGAGACCTTTGCCATCTCTGTGCTGTCAGAGTGCTACACCCGGACAAAATGCGACACTCACCTGCTTCTCACTCGCGAACTGAAGCAGCTTGGTCACATGACCGTGCTCAACCTGGTGGAGAGACAGGAGCTCATGGAGTTTGCGGAGCATTCAGCTTGTCAGACAAAGCTCTCCGACATCTGGAAAGGCAGCTTGACCACACATACTTCTGAGGGGAAGGTGAGTAGGACTAGAGACTGTTTTAGAAGTGGTTGAAAGACTTTTTGACAAAATAATGATAATGTATTATCATAATAATAATAATAATAATAATAATAATAATAATAATAGTAACAATAATAATAGTAACAATGATGATAATAGTAATAATAGTAATAATAATAATAATAGTAGTAATGATGATAATAGTAATAATAAAATGATAATAACAATGATGATAGTGATGATGATAATAATAATCACAGTATTAATGATAATAGTGATAATGATAATATAATACATGACATTTATGTAGCACATACCTATAATTTGTAATGTTCAATGCATGTTACAAGATTTTATGAGACGTGCAAGGTGCAGGGAAAACCTACACAGAGTTGATTCAGGGGGTAAGCTTGTAGAAAAGAATCACGCTGACTTTAAAGTTTATGTGGTTAACCAAATGTTATCTAGAATGAAGTTTGTGTAGATACCTCTTTGTAATTTTTAAAGTTTGAGTTTCATGGAATGTTTGAGAAATGGATCTGAGAGAGAAGTCATTTTAAAAACTGCATATATCTCAAGTTGAAACAAAAACTATCTGAATGAAATAAAAAGTGAACTGCTCAGCCAGTGCCCTAGACTATGCAACAAATTTCGATGTAGTAACAGGAAATCTTGTCTGAGTTATCTTTGCTTTGGTTTGAGTTTTGGGTGCTATGTAAACGAAAGAAAATGTAAGAGAAAACAATCAGTGCTTAGATGTCAGTTTCGGGAGTCTGCCGTTTCTAAGTTGGGCGTGCTTTTGAGTGCTCCAAGGTGTAATCTGTTGCTCAAGGGTCTGGCACCTCTTTTTGCAAAGAGTTTCAGAGATGGGTTAGTTTTCTACTTTCATGTCTTAGCGAGGGCCTTATGAAAGCCTCTTGAAGAAAATTTCTTTTTATGCATCATCTCAAACTAATTAATATGATGATAAAAAAATAGCATTTGTATGGAGCAAATTCCTGATAAACATATATGATTACACCAGCAGACCTGATAGCATTCTGAAACAATCTCAACTACCTGGGAAGTGTGCAGTGCAAGGTGCCATCTTATGGGTGCATAAACAGCTACATGCTGACAAGATCTTTAGCTGTCTGTGGCTGGATACCCATTCCCACCTGGGTGAAGTGAGGAAAATTTGTGTAAAGTGTCTCTCTCAGGGACAAAACGTCACACATAAGACTCGAACTAAAACACCTGCAACTCTGTGGTTACGAGTCCAGTTGCCTAACCACTAGACTACCGTTGCCACATAATGAACATAAATTTATCTTCAAGGCTTTAGAATATTGATGATCAAGACAAGCATTTTCCTTCTTCTGATAGTAAAAATATGCTTTAATGGTCGACTTTTTGTTGTTGCTATAGCTCACTCTTTGAATGTTTGCAGCATACATGGTGTTCACGAATTTCAGAGTGTGAGTTGAGACCTCAAAGAGCAGTTGTATCTCTCATTACATCATTCTGAGTGTTGTGTTTTCGGTCTGTTCCAGATTCTCATTACGATCTTGCTACCCTTCCTGATCTTCTTGATCAAATTCAAAAGCTCTCGTAATTGCACCAGTGAATACTGGGGAAGTGTGTCAGACCAGGAGATGGTGGTCACAGATAACAACCTAGAACCAGTGGATCCGGATGGTCAAGCGACTACGAGCCCTCGGTTTGCTAGGTCCAAGACCCGGAGGGTTGATAGCACAAAGAAATCCAATTATTCCGAGGTCAGGCTATTTGACTGTGGTAGAAACAACGGCATCCACCTCCTCAAGGCCATCCACAAGTTCTACAAAGCCCCTGTGACCAAGTTCTACACAAACATTGTAAGTCGTTAGTTGTAACGGTCAATGTTTTATCGCTACTTTAGAGTTACAAATGTCTATCTGACATTTTTGTCCATTTTGAGTTACGGATCAAGAGGTCAGAAACTACATGTTCTATCTGCTCTATCAAAATCATAAAATTATTCGGAGTCGATGTCAAGACATTCAATAAATGCATTAAAAAAAGCTTGAAATGTTGTGAAACGCAAAATTCTTTATGTCAATAAAATTTCTCAAAACTAGATACAAGAGCAGATAGAACTTTGTTATTCTAGGGTAGCGTTAGTGGGTGGTTGGCGGGTGCTCTGGTGTGGTTTGCTCCTTCTTTCCTATCAAACATTTATCTTACTTATCTCCCCTTCTTCTTCTTTTTGTTTGTTACTCTCTTGTAACACATCTAATCTTCTGGCGCTCATGTGACCTTATGCAGTTGTGAGCGCCGTAAAACCTCTACTTAAACTAAAAAGAGTAGTGTTATGTCCCCATTGACAGAATTTTATTTCTTATGAGGCAGTCTGCTTCAACCCTGCCTGTGACCAAGTTTTACATAAACATTGTTTGTAGTTTGTAATTGTAAATGTCTTAACACTTACATTACTTTCGGTGACTTTAGTTGCAGTAGGATGCAGGCTGCTTTGACCCTTCCTGTCAGGGTCAACCTAGGCCCAGTGGGTACAGTATCCTCACAGACAGACAGATTTGAATATTTTCTTTTTCGTGAATCTGCTTATGATCACAGGTGGCCTCTTTGCTGTTGCTTTAATAACAATAATAATTGCATTTATATAGCGCATATCCATGCTCAAGAGCATGCTCTATGCGCTTAACAACCATTATTACCCCAGCAGACCCTCTGAGAAAACTCAGAAACATTCTTGGCTTCCGCAGAAGCATACAGTGCAAGCTGCGTATTTCACACACTCAGACACTATCAAACTGACAAGATCGTTCGCTGTCTATAGCCGGGTGCCCATTTCCACCTGGGTGAAGTGAGGAAAATTTGTGCAAAATGCCTTTCCCAAGGACACAATGTCGGGCCCCTGACGGGATTCGAACCCACAACCTAACGGTTGCGAGTCCGAGAGCCTAACCACTAGGCCACCAACGCCACAAACGATCTTGTCAGTTTTCTCATGTTGTGTAGAAAAAAAAACAAAGTCCTCTTTCCTTTTACTGTCTTACTTGTCTACTGTGTTGGGGTCACTGCAGTCGGAACATGTCCATCTC
>NW_004797307.1:930600-938841 GCF_000002075.1 Aplysia californica
TCCTCACTTCACCCAGGTGGGAATGGGTACCCGGCTATAGACAGCGAAAGATCTTGTCAGTTTGTTAGTGTTTGAGCGCTTAATCAGCTGCTTGCACTGTATGCTTCCCGGGAAGCTGAGAATGTTTCGGAGTGTCCTGTGGTCTGCTGGGGTAATAATATAGTGTAAAGTGCATAGAGCCTGCAGTTGAGCGGGGATATGTGCTATACAAATTCTATTTATTATTATTATTATTACCTGTCTAAGGCAATCACCTAAACAATGACCTCTTTCCACTTCCCCCTTGTGTTTTGTATAGTATCATGATGCTGTTCAAAGTGTCCACATTTATCTAATAGGTAGTGCCCATTGGAGAACCTGTTTGGTGCAGTTCGGTGCAGTTTCTGGCAGCTTCAGTGCACAATATAAATGAACCTTTGTCTCAAACCAATCGCCTGACTCGCAGCCTTGAAAACAAACACGTTTGTTCTTGAAGGTCATCATTGGTTTCGTTCGGGTTGTGCTACGATAATAGCTTTTCTCCCCCCGTGGTGGAAAATCTGTGAAGCGCACTGACAAAATGAGTTACTTCTCAGATTCTAGTCCTATGGGAATGGAAACATCATGCTTATAGGTAAAGTTTTTATGGTTTATAAGTATAAAATAATAAAAGTAATAAAAGGCATGTTACACATAAAGAATATGGCATCAATAGAAAATCTACGAATTTAACCCTAGTGTCGATTTTTGGCCATTATTTCCATTTGTAGATGACAAGAAGTAAGTAATTTTGTCAGAACGTCTCACAATGGCTAGCCGTGACGACCGAACCAAACCAATGGGCACTGAGTTTAAGACGACGACTTTTCTCCTCAACTATGGGTGGCCTTCTGGTACAATTTTGACTGTATGTCCACTAACTAACATTTCATTTTTGTGGTTGGCGGGTGCTCTGGTGTGGTTTGCTCCTTCTTTCCTATCAAACATCTATCGTCCTCATCTTTCCTCCTTCTTTTTTGTGTATATTACTCTCTTGTAACACATCTATTCTTCGGCACTTATATGACCTTATTTTGTTGCAAGTGCCGCAAAGCTCCTACTAAAACTAAACATTTCATTTTTCCTTTTCCTCAGGTTCTCATAGGTGATCAGCGGTCACTAACCTACAAGATCAGGAACTGGTGGACTGATTACTGGAATCGCTTTGACTTCATCATGTACCTATTGGTCGTTGTGTCTGTTGTCCTGAGATATAACCTCAGCTCCTCTAGCTTTGTATGGGTAAGCAAATTGTGGCAAACTGTTCCAATAGGAGGGCAAAAAACCCCCAAAACTATTTAACTCTTTTAACCCTACTAGCCCCATGCGCGTGTATTTTCAGCAGCGCTTGTACCTCCCATCGTCCCAAGAGCGTATGATATTCTCAGTTTGGGGAGGGGGTACAGAATTTGCGCTTTTAAAAAAATTAGCGAACCTAATTAAACTTTAATTTTCATATTTGTTCATTTACCTTTAAACATAATTGTCTGTTATTATCTAAACCTCATCACAAAGATACCACATCACTTTTTTTAGAGTGCATGCCTCTTTTTCTGAAATACTGCTGTATTCGCTGGGACTGGGGTTAAGGAGTTCTCAAAAATGGCTGGGGCTGGAAGGGTTAACAATTGTGAGGCGTGATGATAAAGTGAGGCACTTTTCGCTTTCCACGATTGGAGATGTCAGCCAGAAATCGACACAAGGCGTCAAATTTGTAGATTTTAACTGATTGTCCTAGTAATGAGAAAGATGCCAAAATGGAAAAGGCAAGGACGTCATGTTGTTTTCGGCCTATGCTCCACTTGGAGTTAAAAGAGGCAAGAGAGAAGAGAGACATTCAATCGATACCACACATTAAGAAACTGCTTGTTCACAGACCGGACAAACACACCAGTTGCAAACAAACACTCTTCACAACCCAACACTCACTGTCACACACAATATCGACACAATATCTGTCGGGAATTTAGAAACAACCAAGAAAATCACAGACCGACACAAAACACAGCTGCACTCTTGCCAGATCAAAAACCGGAAGCAGAGAGAGAGAGAGAGAGAGAGAGAGAGAGAGAGAGAGAGAGAGAGAGAGAGAGAGAGAGAGAGAGAGAGAGAGAGAGAGAGAGAGAGAGACAGACAGACAGACAGAGAGACAGACAGACAGACAGACAGACAGACAGACAGACAGACAGACAGACAGACAGACAGACAGACAGACAGACAGACAGACAGACACATAAACAGACACACAGACAGACAGGCAGAGAAAGCAAGAAGGAGGGAGGAGAGAAATGAGTGATGAACGGTTGGAAAGAAAGAAGGGCAGAAAGAAATAAAAGGAACATCTCATGTTGATGTCCAGTTCTGACTGTCTGTGTGTCCTCAGGTGCGCATCATCTACTCCATCACTCTGGCCATGTCTTACCTCCGCTGCATGCAGTTCTTCTACGCTGAGAAGAACATGGGGCCCAAAGTTATCATGATCCGGAGAATGGTAAAACTTAAAAAAAAAATATTTGTGAGACAGCGTGGTGAAATCAGAGGCTCGTCAAAATACAGAAATTGGAGAAACAGGCATTTTTCCACCAGTTTGGAAATTTTTATCGAATGTTTTTTGTTAGTTTTTGGCTTAACCTCTTTTTTTTTCATGTCCATATAAAAACATGTTTCCTTGTGACTTTTACTGAAAAACATTGATTAAAGGCACAAAATATGTCATTTTCCTGTTTTCAAGGACTCTTTAGCTATTGGATTTACCAAACTTTGGTGGCCATTTTCTCGCTAATTTCTCCTCTGAAACCAGGCGACCTCACTTACTTCAATCACAAATATCTTGAGTGATATTAAAGATAGATGGATATTTATTTCATAGGAATCAAGGTAAATAAACCAGCTTTCAGATGATACCAATAACTCCACACGCCCCAAAATTGACGAGCACCCGATTCCAACGCGTCGTGACATATTTTAAAAAATTGAATGATATTCATTACTTTGGTTTGTTTTTCCCTTCACCTGTTTATGTTTAAATTTTAAACTTGATTTTTTTTCTCTTGTTCAATGGCGATGATAAATTTATCAGCCAATACAAACTGTAACTTTGATCGCATGTGTTTACTGTTGTTCTGTTATTTCGTTCTCCCTTCTTTGTATTTTTAGCAAAATAATGTGACCTTTTTTTAAAATGTGATATTTCAAAATTCATGTGATAAACATTTTATGAAATGCCTGCCTCTCCGAAAATTTAACTGAAAATGAGCAACAAAAAATACTATAGTTAAGGTGGTGGTTAGCTAGCTTCTTGACTCCATAATCATTCGTTATTGTGTTTTAGGAATAGGCTCTTTTCTTACAAATAACTGATTGTACTTAGTCAGTCAATTCCTCTATCTCCTTCCAGTCTCAGGCAAACGCTAATCTACTGATTTGCTGTTTTATGACACTTAGTAATTTTTTAGGGTCTCGCTCATTCACTATGTAAAGCTGACTGATTGGCATCTTTCTCATTACTAGGACAAGACACATCATTGGTTTGACAGTGCCTCTATAAATAAATGCACTAACTGTTCCTGTCCAGACTTTCCAAAATAGCAGCCCTGTTTTGGTTGAAAAGATCCTTTTTTATAAATCAAATTCCTCTTTCCATTTCCTTTCATTTGATATAATATTTTACTGCTCAACAAATAGGAAAAACAGGGGACAAAGGCAAATGTGTCCCAACACGCAGGAATCAGGCACTGGTCAATTTTGAGCATGTGGAGTTATTGGTACCATCTGAAAGCTGTTTCACTTGCCCTGCTTTTTATGAAAAAATAACCTATTTATTTTGCATAGAAGCTGAGACATTTGCCATTGAAAGAGGTAAGGGTAGCACAGTTTCAAGGGTAAAATTAGCGAGAAAATGGCCGCTAAAGTACAGTGACTTCTATAGTTTGAGAGTCCCTGGAAACTGAATATTTATGTATTGTGTGCCATTAAACGTTTTTCAGTAAAATTCAATTAGAAATGTGTTTATATATGGACAAATTAGGTGATGAGCTAAAAAACAAAAACTTGATAAAAATTGACAAACTGGAGGAAAAACGCCTCTTTCTTCAATTTCATTATTTTGATGAGTGCCTGATTCCACCCCGTCCTTACACAAATGTATTAACAACACATGTGCCTGCTAGCAGAAGAAATTACAACTGGGAGGGTGAAAAATTACATAGTGACTGAGCTAAGCTATTTTTGAATAGGTACAGGCATGTGTGGTATCCGTTCTGTAGTAAAGGTAAAGTTTGCATCACAAAAACCATAGCCTGCTGCGTCCTTTTCTCATAAGTATAGCTGCAACTTCACTGTGACCCGTATGACGACCGTGGGTTTAGCTTACAAGGTCAAACAGTTCAAAATAGGGGTTTACACTTAATTTAAGCTTCTCTCTTTAAAAGCCAGCTTTCATGTCTCAGTATCTAAAGCTTTCATTGGGTTATCTGTTCAATGCTTTCTGTAATATTGTTTCTTTTTACTGAAACGACTTTACTCTCCAACAAGATGCAAAGTCAATCTAGTTTTGTATTGGACATTTCTCTTGTTGACTCTTTGTTGAATTATTCATTTAATTCCCTTTAGGTTCTCAGAAAAGGGGCCCATACATCTCGTAGTTTTTAATCTTTTTTTTAGATGCTTCATTCATATGTTTTTGAAAATCCCTTCCCCAGTTGACGGACCTGATGTTCTTTTTCCTGATCCTGTTGGTGTTTGTTCTGAGCTTCGGTGTTGCGTACCACGCGAACATGTTTCCCAACGCCCCGCTGGACTGGTCTGTCTTTTTCAATGTCTTGTACTACCCATACTTCCAGATTTATGGGGAACTCTTCATTGAAGACTTGAGAGGTAAGTATAGTTAGTAGGTTGCTTTTCTTTTGACTCTAGCAACCTGTGTGTTGAAATGCAGCTGTAATTAATACCATTCTCATCTTGTCCCAGTCTAAAGAACGGAAAGAAACTGGAGTGCTGGAGGTTTTTTTTCTTTCTGGATGGTACAGCAAGGTTATGGACCCAAACACACCCCCGTGGCTTGTACTCTCTTTTTCTTTCACACACTGAAGACACAGCCCACACACTCCATTTTCCCTCTGCACCCTCAAGACACATCTCTGTGTGCTGTGGTGAAATTTAGCAGTCTTCACTAGGAACCTAAGGTGCATGGGTCCTATAGGATTTGAGGGGGGGGGGGGCAGGGCCCAGGATCCGAGATGCTTATGATTTGTCAAACTTGCTCTGAATGTGGTCATCTAAATAAAAAGAGCTATATACCTCTTTTCAAATATGCAAAACATGTACTTTCAGAAGGTATAATTCTCTTGTTAGGAATGTATTCTACTTGCACAATAAAAGACAAGGAATATAATAGACAAAATCGAGTATATCTCTTTTTCCTCCACTTTAGACAATGTACACTTTTATGTTTTCAAAAACCCTTTTCATTTATGAGACTGTTGGCAATATAGTGTTAGTAAAACTATCGTTATAGATATCCATGAGCTGACAGGTCATTCCCTGAGAGCCTTTGTGTTATGTGTGTGCTCTGATAAGGGGATAATTCTAATTAATATGTGTGCGAAAAATCTCTTTGCTACATGTGTGTACTTTAAAGGTAATAATTGTAAAACCTCTACTCAAAATCATTTTACTACATGAGTATTTTCTTTAAAGGAAATGATTCTAATATCTGTTTATACCCAAAAGCTTTATGCCACATTTACAATATTCTTTATAGGTGATGATTCTAATGGCTGCACCAGAAATGAAACAATCTGGAGAAAGGACCCCATGAAGAGATGTGGAGACGAGACCGCCATTGTTCCGATCTTGTTGGCTGTCTACATGATACTGACCAATGTCCTGCTGGTCAACCTGTTGATTGCTATGTTCAGGTAAATATCTGTGTGCTATACTTTGTTTCGTTGCTGTGTTATAGTTAGTGATTGGCAAATATCTCTGTGCTATGTTTTGTTTTGTTACTATATGTGAGGCAGTGTGGTGAAATCAGGCGCTTTGTCAAAATAATGAAATCGGAGAAACAGGCATTTTCCCGCCAGTTTGGAAATTTTTTTGGAATTTTTGTTTTTTGGCCCAACACCTTGCATGTCCATTCAAAATCACTTTTATGTATGGATTTTTATGGAAAAACGTTCATTAAAGGCACATAAATTAAAATTTGCAGTTTCCAAGGACTCTTAAGCTATGGAAGTCACCAAACATTGGCGGCCATTTTCTCACTAACCTTACCTCTGAAACCAGGCGACCCCACCTCCTTCAATTGCAAGTATCTTGACTTCTGTTCAAGATAAACTGATATTTTTTTCATGGAAAGAAAGGCAAATGTACAACCTTTAAGATGATACCAATAACTCCATATGCCTAAAATTATTGACCAGCGCCTGATTCCACCACGTCGCGACACATTTTGTTTTGTTACTATAATATTGTTAAAGATTGGTAGATACCTCTGTGGTACATTCTGTTTCATTGCTATGTAATGATTAGGGACTGGTAAATATTTCTGTGCTCTATTTTGCTTCATTGATTTATTATTGTAAGTGACTAATGTTGGTTTTCTTTAACTTATTTTCTATATGCAGGCCGATGGCTTTATAAACAGAGACTTCTTGTGTCACTGATACTTTTATCTAAAAACCTTTGAGAAATGGAAAGGTTTTGTTTCTTTTATCCGTGTGTGTTATTCTTATTTTACTTCACAGAGCTATATAGTTGTGTCAGTGTGCTTCTTTTTCATTTCTGCAAAATAAAGCAGGTTAACAACTTTGTGGAAGGTGCTCTTGTTTATTGGAAATGTATTTCTGAACATAAACATGAGACTTTGTTTACTTATATGGATTCTTAGAGATGGAGTAGAATACTGTATCCTATTCACATCGTTCTTATGACTTTTGTTGGAAATGAGACCCTAAATATTTTGTTTTTGCTTTTCTTTTAATATCTGGAATATGTTTGTGTATGAATACATTCATTCATTTATTGTATTCATACACATACATATTTCAATGTATTACATTCCCCCTCGACACCCTAGAGGTACAAGAGCACGGATAAAGTAAAGTAAAATAAAGTATGAATACATTCAGTTGGTGTCATTTTGGGCTTGGGTGCCAGTGACCCTGGTTGGAATGGCCAGACGGGGGTTACACATTTAGCTTCGGTTGCTTTTATTGGATAAGAAATTTTGTTTGAGATTCCCACTTTTATGTATTATGTCAAAACAGGTGTTAAATCTGCACCTTGCTGTACCTTACTAGCTCGCATAAGCATTAATTTATGCTGTTGATCAGTAGGATTTTTTTCTGTTTTGATGAACTTTTGTCTTTTTTGTCCTCAGCTACACATTTCAGACTGTGCAGGATAATTCTACAAAAGTGTGGAGGTTTTACCGTATTGCCTTGGTCTATGAGTACTTTGATCGGCCATCTCTGGTTCCTCCCATCATCATCATCAACCACATCTTCCGCCTCTTCCGTTTCCTCGTCTACTATAAAGGCGGTGGCTCCAAGAGGAAGAATGCTTTCCGTAAGATATTTATGGCTATGAATTTCTAAGTTCTTTTCTGAATTAAATCCCTACTCTGCCTGAAGTAACTTATTCACTTTTTATACTAATCAGGTTTTCATCTGTAAGAAAATCTATTTTATGAATGTTAATTTCATTTCTGAGTAACACCCTGCTTTGCCTAAAATGACTTATTCGCTTTTTCTACTCATCTTAAATAGTTTATCACCATTAGAATGATAGATATGTTCGTTCATGACAAAAGTTTTCTTTTGCATCTACCAGAGTTGTGATTTGTGTTGGAGATACAGCGAATCTATACAAAATAAAAGTATAAAATTGAGGATACTAAGGGTTTTTCGAGGCATACCTTTACTCTGGAAAGTGTCAAGTAATGCATCTCTGATTTTTGTTGTCTTTGTTTATTCTGCTTCTTTTACTTGTAGGAAGTCGCTTATCAGACGAAGACAACTTGAGACTGACGCTGTTAGAGAAAGCCTGCACGGAGGTCTACCTAGCACACTCCTCTCTGAGGCTACGAGAACAGATGGATCAAAAAGTGTCATCAACTGCTGACAGGTTAAGGAGAACTCTCTCTCTCTCTCTCTCTCTATCTATCTCTCTGTCTCTCTCTCTTCTTCCTCCCCCCACCCTCTCCCACTTCTCTCTCTCTCT
>NW_004797307.1:939266-958747 GCF_000002075.1 Aplysia californica
CTCCCACCTTTTTCCCATTTCTCTTTGTCAGGATCAGATCTCTCATGGCTGCGGAGAAGCTGCTAGCAGAAGGTCTTTACACGTAGACCACGATCAATTGTATTGACAGAAACATTGTGCCAAAATGTAGATAATTTGCTTAGTGTTTTAACCCTTCACTCCATCACCTGTGACTCTCAGTGGTCCTTGTAAGGATTATAGAGTCAAACTACAGACTTCAACATAAGTTAAGGACCACCTTGACAGACAGCCCTGATTTTGTCAAAATCCGAAAAAAGACAGCAAGGAATGTTTCTGAATTTTTTGTTCTGAAAGTGTTAATGGGTTACAAATGCGTACTGCAAAGCTTTCTAAAGGGGCAAAACCACCTTTTGCAGCTCCTAAATTCTCAGGGAATTTTAGCCAAATTTGCAGTTTTTTTATCGACTTGTGTGCGACACCACGGACATTCCTCAGTTAAAATTTCTGGTGCACGTCATAAACGGACGTATGGTCTCGAACTGTGCCCACTTTGGTGGCAATATAAGCTGCCGTTTGCACAAAATCCAGTATCACATCAACATGCCACCGAGACGAAAGCTGAAAGACTTTGATCGTGCCAGAGCTATGGCATGGATGTAGGATGGAGTTGGAGCCTGAGAAATTGCCAGAAGGTTTGCAGTGTCACACTATGACATCTTCCGCTTGAGGCAGCGCCATCAAGCCACTGGATCAGTCCAAGAATGCCTACATGCAGATCGACCCAAGAAGACCACTCAGAGTGTTTGCAAATGGTCCATAACTTATGTTGAAGTGTGTAGGAGGGGAAAGTAACAAAATTAAAAGTTATCTTCCTGATAATTACTCTTCCCCATCCTCTCAGAAAATAATGGCAAAAAGTGTAACTGTATTTGTCAAGTGGACTTAATAATACAGATGACATGATAATTAAGCTTTAAGTTTTACTTTCTACCGACACTTTTAAACAAATAAATCAGGACATAGTCACATTCTAAGAGTAGCTTCTCAAATTATGATCAACTAGTTTGATACATCAAATCATCATCAATGTCATTCTCACCTTGGATCAGGGTACAGTGGAACTCGGATTCGACGAGCTCGGATTCAACGAGATGAGATAGATTCCCCGTTTCTTTTTCTTCTTTAAAATCAATAAAAATAACCTGGATTCAACGAGCACTTAAATCAGCGAGCTCGGATTCTACACAGCAACACAACTTTTTGGTAAACAATCGAGATGACACAGGCGTGTGAATTTGAACGAATCAGTCTTTTTTTTTACACGGCTCATAATATGCAGGCATTTCAGGCTCTACTCGTGACTTCTCTTTATATGTTACTTGCTCAGTGCCTGTAAGTATCTACAGAAAACCTCGTATTTGCTATAACGAACCCTCGGATTCAACGAGATTTTAGGTTAGGCCCGGCGACCTCGTTGAATGCGAGTTCCACTGTATAGGCCACGAACAAACACTTTCCCCATTTCCCTACCTCGGGCATGCCTCTTGGTATATTCCGTGTTTTCCCATTTTTTTGTACATCATTCTCTGTGACATGACTCAAATAGTTGGATCTAATCTATTTTTTTTCATTACTTTACTTTTCCGATCCTGCAGCCATCTGGGTTCTAGCCCTTCGGCCTGTCGATATAGCAAAGAATTTACAGGTTTTTATCAGCTGTATTTTGTCACTGTATAAAGTATTTCCGATATCTGGGGAGGCAGGAAGGTAGGTGCTACGCAGGTTGCTAAGTGCACGGTAGGTAAAGAGGTGTGATACTGTTTCATCCTTACAGTCACACAACGGGTAGTCAGGCGGGGTATCCATGCGGATCCTATTTAGGTAGGAATTCAGTGGGATGTGTTGTGCTCGTAGGAATCTATGTGTAGTTGGATATTTGGACTTAAGACTTAAAGAAAAACTTTAAACCAATATAAGGGATTTCTATTTCAGGCTGGAAGTGGTCATGACAGACTTGCAGAGGATCAAGGAGGCTGTAGAAGTTCAAGAACAGCTTCGTCTGGCAAGCATTCCAGATAGTAGATCGGGAGCGATGACACCTGTGTTGAAAAAAGATGATCTCAGACGTCTCGACTCGCAGATGACAATGTCCTCAGCTGCATGGTGCGTGGGTGATGTTTTTGTTTTTGTGGTCGTAGAAGAATTCAAAGACATGTTAGGTTTGAGTTAGTCAAAGTGACAATTGACTTTTACCAGAGAGTAATAGAGAGGGAGGGAGAGAGAGAGATAGAGAGAGAGAGAGAGATAGAGAGGGAAAGGGGGGAGAGAGAGACAGAGAGAGGAAGAGCGAGGGAGGGACAGGTGGAAGAGAGAGAGAAAGAGAGAGAGAGAGAGGAAGAGCGAGGGAGGGACAGGTGGAAGAGAGAGAGAAAGAGAGAGAGAGAGAGGAAGAGAGAGAGAGAGAGAAAATGAGAGAGAGAGAGAGAGAGAGAGAGAGAAGGGGGGTGGGGAAGAAATAGGGAGAGTGAGCGTCTCTCATGTATAGTCTTGGTGCATCTATCTGTTGCATTCTTTTCAAATGCGTAGCTGAGTTCATTGTGTGATTATTTGGCTTATATAAAAAGTAAGCAACTTACTTTACTTATATGAAGTAACATATAAAAAAACTTTGGGAAGTAACTTTACCGCGTATCGCACATTGCATGTTACCATTGCATCGTATCTTCTGTTTTTGTTGTACAGGAGCACTCCTCGTGATCAGGACGTCTCCTCAATGCAAACTCAACTACGAGAACTTCAAGATCAAGCATCCCAGAATACCATCAGGCTCACTCAGCTGACATTCTTGCTGGAACGTATCGTCTCCGAGCAGAAGCCTGGCTCGTTGCTACAGCAGCGGTCGGTGGAAGGTGACACAGATGCGGATGTTGGTGGAAGAACCAAGCTGTAGATGTTGATGTTGTTGTCGATCCAGCTGTAGATGTTGTTGTTGTTGTTGTTATCAATGAAGCAAAGATGTTGATGTTGTTGTCAATCCAGCTGTAGATGTTGACAAGTAGAGTTTTTGCCCTTTAATTTGTTGGTTTGATAGAGGTTTTTTGGCACTTGCAACTCTTTGGGTTAAATAAGTCTCAAGATTTTAGTTTTGTTTTATTAAGAGTTTTATTTAGGTCATATAAATGCCAAAGATTAGAGGTGTTACAAGAAAGTAACATGCAAAGAAAAGGAGTGATAATGATTGTTCTTATTGTATTAGTATAATGAGGGTGATTGTCATTTCGGACACTTTTCTAAAAACCTTTAACAAATTTGATTTCAGTTGATTCGATTTGCAAAATGTAAGTGTATTTGTTTTTATGAGTTTAGGAACACCTGATTCATGTGCCTGCATGGTGGAATGATAGCTGTCTCTCTGCGAAGATAACATGGGATGACTGTCCTTTGACGATATGTTGCAATAGATATATGATCATGTTGGAGAAAACAAGGGAAGGCCAGCAATATGAGTCAGTTGTTGTTGGCCAAAAATGTCTTGTTTTGCTGTACCAAGTTTAAAGACGTAACATTTTGAAGATGAGCAGCCAGAAAGACACGATTTGTAGAAACCTGAGGTCAATCTGTGCCGAGAAAAACTGAGCTGTGTTCCGTACCAGCTGAACGACTCACTTTTCACATAGAAATTTATCGGATTTTTACATTTTTTAATACTGAGCCAATAGAAAATAGATGTAGTGTTTGAAAGGTTGGAAAAACCAACTCTCTGTTATAAGTAATTCTAACCCTGCCACTCTTTTGACCTCAGTCATGACTGTACTGTATGTAAGAAATGACTCGCTATAATGAAGAGGCACATGCATTGAAGAAAAGCACAAATGTGGGGTAGTCACTAAAGACTTATCAAAAGAGATTCATCAATCTTCTCGAGAAAAAGTTGTTCTGTACCTTGTACTATATGAAACGTTTTTGTACTTTTTGTTATAAATATACTCATGTGCCAAATGAACAATTCCTTGAATTTGATTGGTTCAGCTAAAAGTAAGCTGATGAGGGGTGGGTTCGATTGAAAGGGAGGAGAGGTGTCCAAATTGATACAACAATGTAATGTGGCCTCATTGTTTTCTCATTGCAATTGTGTTCAAATTTCTGCTAATGATCACATTGTTTGAAGGCACCGTCCGCAAGCTGTGTAGCTTGTTCCCAAGTTTTCTTGTAAATATATTTTCTTTTACTCCTGCAATCCTGTATACAGTCAAACCTGCTTTAACAGCCACCTGTCCAACACAACCCTCTATCTGTCCAAACAACTACTTTCCAATCCACCCCCCCTCCCCCTCTTGCATTTTTGTTCCCTCCATTATAATGACTCTGTTTAAGAGGATCACCTGTCTAATACCGGGTGCACATTGCGGGTGGGATTGGGTCGGGTCGGGTTGATCGCCCAACTCGTAGTCTGAAAACAAACGCGTTTGTTTTTTAGACAACTAGTTGGGCGATCGGTTTGTGCCATGATAGCTGCTTTGCGTCCTCAATCTGGCTAGCAAACTGGCCCGACCTGATCAGGGCAATGGGCACCCGGTATAAGATGACCACTTTTCATTTGGACAATGGGTGGTCGTCTTGGACTAGTTCAATTGTAGTGACATCATGACAATCATTACGAGCTGTCCGTCCAGGGCCATACTTGGTTGTTGGTCACATTGCGTGAAGGTGGGTTGTTGTGTTTCTATTTATCTAATGTTTGTGCTTTCTTTGCTGAGTGAGAAACCAATGTGGACGGACTATTTTGAAAATCTGGATAATTTTCTTTTGCTCTGGAAGAAGTATTGTCTTTACTTCCTTCGTGAACTAAAAGTGAGTGCGTACATTTCTAAATTTGCCCTCACTTTTATTAAATTGTTGGTTGTTTTTTACTTTTGCTTCTTTGTTTAAATAAATTATGACATATCAGTGTACTTATTTACACGGATTCATGTAACTCCTTTCTTTTTCTACCAAGTGTTTCTTCAGAGAGATTTGTTAGCCTGTTTTGTGAAGATGGTGAGGTATATTTTCCTGTTTAGAGCTTGTTGAGTTCAACTTAAATGATTTCATAGTGTACTTACAAAGTCAGTTTGTGATATTAAAATTTATTAAAATATTTGCATTCCGTCCGTTGTTTTTTCTTCTTCTTGTTGATTGCTGCACATTCTATGATTGGATTGCGGGATTAACTTTTGCCCCTTCTCAGAGATGAAAAATATGAAAAATATGGCAGCATATTATTTGACTGGCATACCTCAGTGATTAAAAAAAAATTCATTATAATGTTTCAATGTATAGTGTGGCTTTTAATGTACAAGAATCTTATTCGTAATGATCTCTATCTTCTGTGTCTTGACTGTTTCTGTCAAAGTTTGTGTTTGTTAGCTGCAGGAATTTGTGTCTCTGTAGATGAAGAAGGCGAGTGTGTAGTGACAAGAATTCCTTGAATGTTTTCTAAAAGTTGATGAGAGTTTGTGGTAATTATATGTTAAACTAATAAGACAGTCTCAGTTCAATTTTAATGTGCTTCCTTTGTGTCTTTGTTGACCATATAGTGCCAATAGCAGGGTTAACAAAAGCACTAACTTTATGTGTGTATATTGAATTGTTTGGTTTATACATTTTTTTGCTAGCTCAAATAATACATGGATGAATGTTTTTCTCACTGTATATTTTACAGCCCTTATGAGCCACAATTTTTAATTCATTGTGTTCTGTCAATGATCAATTAAGACATTCCATTTCTTGTCTTCTTTTGTTACTTTTATATTTTTGTGATTCTGTCAGCTATGATATAGAATGGCAAAACAGTAAAGTTATTGTTCTGCTAATTGCTTTTATTTTTGGACATTAATTTTGTTATTATTTTTTATTTATATAGTTCAAGACTTTATTGTGTCTGTAAATGAAATCAAAGTAATCAAAGTAAATTTCTTTTATTGTGCTCCAGTGGATGAACGAGTGTTTAAAGTTTACTGAGGATATATTAAACTTTTATCTTGAACAGCAGACTTTGCTTACTGTACTTTCTTCGGCTTCCTTTGTCGTCTTTAGTGTGCTTTTAGAGAAAGGCTAGGCAGATTGACAGCAATCTTTTTTTTCAGGTATTCTTTCTTCTTGTTTTCATTTGTCAATGAATAAGCATGAGGAAGTCAACATCTGTTCTGTTTTATCTTACTCACTTCTGCTCTGTCTTAAAGGAATTTGTTTGAAAGATCAGTTGTCATCATAGAGTATACTCAGACTGTAGTTTCTTATTGAATTGCTTTCCTAGGTTATTGATTTTTATGCAGTTTGCTAATCTTTTGATATATCAAATAATTTTTGGACCACTGCTTTCTTGATTCTAAGCGTATTTACCGGTATATAATCTAGTTTCTGTTCTCCTTGAAGTGAATGATGTCAAAGTGCCATGATAACGCACTTTTGTTCAGAATTATAGTCAATGATATGTACCATTTTATTTTAAAAAGAACAATGGGTGTATTGTGTACTCAGCTTACCTTTCATGCCAAAATTTTCCAGCTGGTGTAGAAGCTGTGGCTATTGGATGCCATGGGTTATATCTCACGTTTTCCACACCACTCATTCTGGGACTGATGGGGCTAGGTGCTTGTCTTGTTACAAAAGTAAAATGAAATGATAGGTGTGCATGTTGCCCACTCTGGCAGTTGAAAGTCAAAGAAAAGGAAGACTGTTATTGATGCTGGCTCTCAGAGCGTAATCCAAATTAATTCTCTTCTCAAAAGGAAAGCACCAGAAAGTTTTTCTCAATATTTCTAAAAAGAATACCTTTGAAAATTGCAAACTAATGCCCGAAAGATGAGGGACAATATCTTGTCATAGGAAAAATGGCTTTACACATCCAATTTAGTTGCACCATAGGCTAAATTTAAGATCCTACGGTCAAGAAAAGTTCCCCTTATATCTAAGTGAATCCATTTACATCATTGGTTAAGAATATTGTATGTTGTCTCATTATCAGGGAGTCCTCTTGACAGTGACAAAATGTAATTTTTAATTATATGCGATATGTTGACCAGAGAAAGATAAGAGGCGCCAGCATGCATTTTTTTGACATCCTTCCACAAAGGGTTGGATCTTTTTCATAGGAAATGTGAACATATTATTGATTTGATAAGAGAATGAGTTGTCTTCTCTAGTCTTTAAGCAGATTTATCAATTATTAGGATATATTAGCTTGAGCAATGTTATTGTTATGGAAAATAATGCGTTGTGATTAAGTAATTATTTTGTTTTCCATGTATTGTGTAAAGTTTTAAAAGGCTTGATTTTTATATTTTGTAATATACGCAGAATTTATCGAAACTGCTTTTACAAACAGATGTAAATAGGCAGCTTCCTTTTGGATTTGCTTTTTGAATACCTCTCACGTTTCTTGGGACTTGTGGTACAAGTTGTAGTGTGCAGCACAGCTACTTATGCTTCAATATTTTTAAAAAACGAAGAAAGATCTTTTTCACTCTGCAATATTGCCTTACTCAAACTCACTGAGTACAATATTTGTTATTTGTTGTGGTTCTTGAAAAGGTGATATAGTGCATTTTTCTAGTGTCTTATGATTTCTAACAGTGGATTTTGTTTTAATGTCTCACAATTTCCGACTGTGGATTTTTATTGTGTCTTGTAATTTCTGGTGGAAAGCCTCACAGAAATGTTGTAGAGCCACCAGCTGTTAGTGGGCTAATATGATGCTTCTTTTACTTGTGAACAAAAGCCCTTGCTGGAATATTTGCTCCCATCATGACATTTCATGATGGTTTTGTGCCAGATTAAGATCCTGGCATAGTGGGAACTATAACGCTGTGGTACTTGATGTGTGATGTACCTGCAAAGTTTTTAAAAAAGTCAATTAACCCTATCCGTACGTTGTGTTTTACTATCGTATCCATACGACGTGGGGAACTCTGCGCCACCACTTTCCAAAGAGGAAATTTACTCGTTAATCCGATCTGCACACTTTGCATAGCAGTCTGTCAAAATGATTTTTTGAGAAATACTGAAAGTTTCAAAGAGATCTTCGCACTAGAAGTATTCTAAAATGTGAAGAATACAACCCCTGGGGTACAAAATGACCCCAGGCGTACGTATAGGGTTAAACTCATCAATTACATTTATAGGAGTGAATTATAGATAAATATGTACAGATATGAAATAGTCCATACGTTTTTTCCTCGTAACTTTTTGACATCTAAGGATCTTAATGATGATCTGAAATATCCACCATGTCTGACTTGAACTGTGTATGTGTGTGAAAGTTGATTTCCAGAGAAGTTGAAATAACACTGTAGTTTTTTCCTATTGTCTATTTATCCAAATTGCCCAAAAGTTTGTGCTGTGTTCTTTTTACACACACACACATATATATATATATATATATATATATATATATATATATATATATATGTATCACCAAGTGTAATTATAGTTGAGAATAACATAATTTGAGACAAAAAACGTGTTTGACCTAATTTGGTGGAAACAAGGTTAACGTTTGACTGTAGTACTCGGACATTACTTAGCTCTGTATGGTGATAAACTTAAATTTAACTTAAAGTTTTAAAGTGTATGTTGTGTACTCTGAGAGTGGAATGAGCTTCCTGTGAGCTTTTCTTCTGCTTTGGCCTGAGGAAGTGTAGTGGTTGGTGTCGCTGGTGAAGTAGTTTGACTCTGCCATTGCTTGTAGAAGACGTTTTGAGTTCAAATCTTGAATGAGGAGGTTTTTTCAATGAGTATATTATCTACCTGTTTGCTGGGATTTTATACCTTCATAGCATGAGTTGGCCTTGACAGGCAGGGTCAGATAGGCAGCCCATCTTTAATGAATTAATTTGTTGGGGCGTAAAAATTTGCAAATACAATTACAATGGAGACTGCTTAAATCAAAATCTGTGGGACTGCCAGATTTTCTACAGTTTAGCAGGGTTTTCAATTTAGAAGGGTTGCCTCAAATAGAAGAAAAATAGTCAGGGATTTTTATTTCTTTTCAGTTTACTGCTGATTTTGGATTAACCGTATGTGGTTAAAGCAGACACTGCTGTATTTACAAGTGAAGAGCTCTATTTTGTTAATGGTTCATTGATATATAACTCTTGTCATGTGAATGAGGGTGAGGGAAAGTTTTTGGCTTTTGTCATATTGATTAGTTAAATGATTCTATGATGACTGCAGATTTATTATAAATGATACTTGTTGTTTCTGTTTCTCCTAATTCTTGTATCTTACCAGTGTCGAACTTTGAGGTGTATTGTGGGTGTAGTTTTTTACTAGAGTGGTAATGATACTTGTACTATTTCAATTAATTTTATTTGTTGCATTTAGTAACACGCACCACTTTTTAAAATCTTCCTTTTTTTGATCTAAAAGTTATCTCTTTTCTGTTCTTCCGAAAGCTTTTCAAATTTTATACTTTGTGTAGTTTTTTAAATTGTATAAAATTTAGCTGTTTACTCGAAATGTTTAAATTTAATCTTTTAAAGTTGTGAATAAAGCACAGTATGCGATGATAAATTGATATTCTCACACCATGGCAGTGGTGGGTTTTTCTTGATGGTGGCGGGTATGAAAAGCTTGTTGCACTTACAGTTGAAGTGACTACATAAGTTTACATAATATTATGCATGCTTATGTATTGATTTGAAGTCCTTTGATAGATTGTGGGTGGTTGGCGGGTGCACTGGTGTGGTTTGCTCCTTCTTTCCTATCAAACATCTATCGTCCTTATCTCCCCTTCTTCTTCTTTATGTTTGTTACTCTCTTGTAACACCTCTAATCTTCTGGTGCTCATATGACCTTATGCAGTTGCGAGGGCCGTAAAACCTCTACTAAAACTAAACTTTGATAGATTTGTTTATCATGTATGCCTTGAGATTGATGTTACGCATCTGTAGCTAGTGATCTGTTGAAGGGTAGAAATTGTTCAGGCTAAACAGGAGTTGACAACTTTGCTAGCGGGGGAGGGGGTGGGGCTGGGGTTGTGGGGTTATATGAGTCTCATTGTTAGGCAAACAATACTCAAATAAAAATGTGCGAAACTGTATTGATTTATCCTTTACAACACTATTTCAAGAGATGTGACCTTTGAATTTAACATCCATTACTGATAGATGAGACACTCGCTTCTTTATATCAATGCATCAGGCAAAAATTTTTGGGGATCAGTTAAACTTAAAAGAATTGAAACAACGCTCTAACTGAGAGGAGAGCTGCACAAGGTTAGTATTTAAAGTCAATTTCATGTGTAAATCAGAATGCATCTTTAGGCCTTTTTGTGTAATTATTACAGGTCAAACTTTCAAATGTTGTATTTAAGAAGATCAGACATTCCCAAAATAACTTGTTAAAGTAGAGGGATATATATATATATATATATATATACATACATGCAGATGGAGTTTTTGTTTATATCAGAATGCATCTTTAGGCCTTTTTGTGTAATTATTACAGGTCAAACTTTCAAATGTTGTATTTAAGAAGATCAGACATTCCCAAAATAACTTGTTAAAGTAGAGGGATATATATATATATATATATATAAATACATGCAGATGGAGTTTTTGTTTATAATCTGTTGAACAAAAGAAATGAGACATTTATGGCAATCGTGATGTATGAATAATTTTTTGGGATATGTCTTTGGAGCACTGCATCAAAAAGGTTGTTAAAAAAGCCATGGATCTGTAGTGTTCAGTCATCTCATGGACTCTCTCTTGTGAGTTTGACTGCCACTGTCTTATGGGTAGAGTGTGGATGAACATACTGTTATCGACTTGATCTCCTTCTAGCTCTCCCCTCCTGTTCTTCTGTTCAGTGCTCTATGTATGCAATGATATGTGTGAATATATTTTGATATACACAGTAGTCATATTTATGCTAAAATGTGGCAATATCTGCTCTGCCATAAATGGTCTCATTAGTCATTGCAGAAGCTACAAATCATCTTAATTCTTATTTTTTCTATCTCCCTTTAAGAAATACTCTCCTCTGCAGATGCATTTTTCATTGACAGACGAACTATTATTATTATTATTGTTATTATTACTATTATCATTATCATTATTATTATTATTATTCATAACACAGGCACCCCAACCATCTTCTTTCTCCGTTCTCCATGTCTGGTCTTGGAGAGAGAAGAATAGCTTCCACAGTGCTAACCCCTAAACTACTAGACCTACACTGTAATCCTAACCAATGTTCTGAGACAGTTGCTTGTGATGCAATAATGGGGTTAAGACTAACAGGAGGGCACTGGTGGGAAAAAATCTCTCTCAAGGGACAGATAGGCAGTAGCCCCCACCTTTATAATTGAATTGTAATTCCAATGTTTTGAACTCCACCATACTTTACTTTTCTGATCCAGCGGCCATCTGAGTTCTAGCCCTTCGGCCTGAACCGAACTCCACCATAAGCATCTCTGCTTCTGTCATAGGCGTGTTGTAATTCGTAAATCCTGCTGTGGAAATAATTTAAACCGGACCAGGAAGATTTATGTGCAAAAGAAATTGTCTTTTTCATTTATGAAGTCTCTGCTGTGAAGATCATTTTTAGTGAATACATACTAAGTTTTGTCATAATTTTAATCTACCTTTATCTCTCCAAGGTTCCTTGACATATATATATATGAAACATTACTTTTTAAAAATTTTTTATGGCTGTTTTTCACTAAATTCTTGCACTCTAGTAAAATATTGCAAATAAAGCCTGACTATATTTTATGAACATTGTGACTTGATATTTATTTTATGGATGTATTGGCTTTTATGAAAATTAAAAAATTTATTAAAATTTTGAAACGTTATCTCGGGACCTCAGAATCTAATGTCCATCTGATGTGACTGAGCCACAGAGTCGGGGGTTGTTGGAATGGGTATAAAAGCTTGCTCGTTTACATTGCAAAGAAACGATGTCTGTATTTTTCAAAAGAAATGCTTTTAGCTCAACGGCTTTTCCCTCTTTTTTGCGATCCCCTGATAGATCTCAGGGGTAGTTGACTGCTGGTTTTTAGGTATGTGACCGGTTTTCCTACTACATAGGGCCCCTTTCCTTCAAGAAGCAACATTCTGATTTTGAAGGTACTCTGTATATTTTTATACTGACTAGAGTATTTTCAGTTTTGAAGTAATAAACCTGAATTTTGCTCAGTGCCAGCTGAAGCCTACTCTTATCGTTTTGAGGACCACCAGGGATCTTTAACGTAAGCATCTTGCACTCGGGACCTCTGAGCTTTTTCACCCTTTTCTCCAAAGTCTAGGTGCTTATTTTTATCTTCCTGAAGATCGGGGGTGTGGCTGAAAGACGGCAATTAGGAGGAGCCAGGGATAGCAGTAGAAAGTGTCAGGAGTGTGGAGCTCAGAGGAGGCCAGAGGGTAGCGGGAGAAAGTGGAGACGATGGCATTTATGACAGAACAAGGCAAGGGAACAGAAAAGGAGGTAAAAGCAGAAAATTTTACAGAAGAGAACTATTTCATCAAGGCAGGTTTTGATCCCGGGATTTTTTTTTTCGTATGAGTTTTAAGGCACTTGCAACACAATAAGGTCATACAAGTGCCGAAGATTAGTGGTGTTACAAGGAAGTAACAAACACAAAAAAGAAGGAGGGGAGTTTAGTTTAGTTTTAGTAAGAGTTTTACGGCACTTGCAACACAATAAGGTCATATAAGTGCCGAAAAATAGATTACGTGTTACAAGAGAGTAACATACACAAAAAAGGAGGAGGGGAGATAAGGACGACAGATGTTTGATAGGAAAGAAGGAGTAAACCACACCAGAGCACCCGCAAACCACCCACAGGAATCTTTTGAATGAGAGGCGAACACTGTATCACAAAATCCTGAGATGAGGGCAGTGAGATGATAAAAAAGTCTAAACAGTTCAAAACCAGAGGAAATTATTGCACAATAAGATTCCAAATAACACAGAACAAACATGAATTTTTGTAGAAACAATAAATATTTTATTTCAGTAATATATGTTAGTTATTTAAAATAATACACAACTTTAGGTAGATGAAAGTTTAACAAAACGATAATATAATAGTATAAAATTTGATTCATTTCTGTTTTCTTTTGTACAAAGGAACTAGGCACACGATTCAATGATTGAACAAAGAAAAAGAAAAGAAACAAATGTTGGCTGAATACATTTCCAGTGGTTTGTGGCCTAATCTTCAAGTCAATCAGTTTTTCCAGATTAAGTGGTTCAAAAGCAATGAAATTATTAACACCCCTTTAAGACGTGTTATGGTGTAATCCCATCTAAGCTTATTTAATCATCTGTAAAAGTAAAGTAAAGCCCCCTATTTTGAAAGTGCTTGACCTAGTGCACAGATCCAAAAGGGGTCACAGCAGGGTTGTTGCTTTTCATCTTACAAGAACTGGAAGCAGCTGGCTGTGATCATTGTGACAAGTGAAAGCATGGGGTAAGGGGAGGGGGGTGCTATACTTTTCTTTTACCTGATCCTTTAGTTAAATTAGTCAATCCTTCTAAGTTCCAAGTGTTTACCATAACAGATCTACATGTTGCTAATCTAATGAGTCCTACAGACTCTAAATCTGAAACCCTAGTGAACGTCTCTGGGCTAGTGAGGGAACGTTGTAGTTTAGCCAAACTCCCACCACAAACCCTCTGAGCAAGTAAGGAATGGTGATCATTGGATGACCGCTCATGATCAGTTGGACTACAACTTTTTGGACTTTAAACAATTAAGTTGTAAACATACAAAATATTGTACAAATTGAATCACCAAAAAAAAAAAAAAAAAAAAAAAAAATACCCAAGGCTGACAGTGGCTGTGGTTCACGTCAATGAAATCTGATGCCAAAAAATGACTTCAAAAGCAAACATGAGTGATAATTCAGTATTTAATTCATTACCATTTGAAACATAACGCTGACAATCATATCATGAGACAAATGAATTGTGACTTGTGAAAAGAGCAGGATTTAACCCACAATGTGCTTTAAAACCTTGCACGGTGAGAGAATGTAACTTAAGAAAAATCAGCTTCTGCAATATTGCGGTATAGAAGTCTTTGCAAAAAGATGTGTTTTTTTCCTGAATTTGACATATGATCTTTATGCATGGCTTCAGTCTATGCACAATGCACAATGTAAGCTGATGGTCAAGGCCATGTGGAAAATGAACATGACCAAGCCGTCTCAGATGACAGTAACGCACATATCATAAAAACATAGTGCCAGGTAAACATTGCCTCGTATGCAGCTAGTACAGATAAAGATCAACACGTCTCGTCTTAAGAGAAAAGCGGACTTTTCGAAAACAATAATGCAAATTTTCAAAAACAAAACTTCCTTCTGAAAATGGTATAGGTTTAATGCCCCTATTCGGTTGTTTAAGAGGCGGGACCTCCGAGTTTAGTATCCACCTCTGAAAAGACCAAGCCAAAAAAGAAATTCATGTTAAGTGCCTTTCCCAAGGACACCACGTTGGACTGGGCTGAGGCTCGAAACCCTGTACCTGCTGTCTCATGATTATGGGTCTGGCAGGCTAACCACTAGGCTACTGACCCCACCAAAATTTTCATTCTGATACAGGGGAGGGGAAATCACTTCTCAAACAAGAGATCTCGTAGTGATTGATCTACTGTCTCTATACTATATTTATAAACATTTTTTGAAACCTGTCTCTTTCCGAAAGGGAGTTAAAAAGTACCCTCTATGAATGTTCCACACCACACTTTGACTTCTTAGTGTATGACTCCGCCACACGCAATTACGAAAAGTACATTAATGATGGAGTATTCCACTAAGCAGTTGATTTGTAGTATGTGTATGACTGTCTATTGTCAAACATGGATATAAAGCCATAACAAAATGTTTGTGTGAGATTATATTTGCGCACACCTGTACATGTAGTTCTACACTATACGATGCAATTTTTGTGTGGCTCCTCCTTGCAATGTCAGCTTTAACCTCACACGTAAAATGACTGAGTGTGTCCTGATCAACAACAGACTCAGACATTATGAAATATTCTGAAATTATAAATAGAAACTACGCAGAGAAAAATCTGTTCCTCATTTATTTGCTAACATGTTCACATATTGTATAATGTAAGCTTTGTTCCCCCCAAAAACAGGCAGAAGGAGCCACTTTGAAAGTTGACAAGACAAAGAGTAACAACTATTCTCAGAAAAGAAGCTTTGCATTTGCGACAAAAAAACACAAAAATTATTACCCTGAACATTTAAGTTGTCTCGAGAGACTGCTTAAGCTTCTCATAATCTGCTTGTTTTAAGCACTCTTATTAACAAACGAACATGGGTCCGACTTGGAACAGGAACAAGTAAACCATACAAAAACTTTGCCACAATGCCACTGCAGCAACAAGAACAAAAACAATATAGCAGACAAGTGAACAACGTCGTTTTTCTTAAGTCTCTTGCAAGACTGTCACAAGATAGCTGTAGGCCAACTGTTTATGTAAGTGAAGCCAATTCAAATTGTGTACACTCATCTGTAAACGCCTGACATAAAGGAAAAAGTAGTGAAGGAAGAAGCTTTGCTTTTGTACAGTATAATTCACTCATTATAACAATAGGGATAGTTATCAAGACAATCTTTTACACTAACCATTCATTCCTGTTCACAAAATAATAATTTCTTCAATTGTGTGCTTGATTTTCTATCAGTTTCTCCTTCTCACTCACTATCTCTCCTTTCTTGCACACTCAAACATACATCTATGTGATGAGCAAAAACCTAGTTCATGATCACTTATATATTCATACTTTTTAAAAAATAACAACAAAAAAGAAAAAAGAATATGCATGATACAGAAATTATACGTATTCAGTCACATCACTGACAATATAATGATGCCATCCTCAAAATCCAGTCACGTAAACGATGTCAAATGTGAAGTGAAGCATTGTTAACTTTTTCAATTTGGTAAAATGTAAGTATCCTGCCATGTAAAATTCTGCATAATATACAAAATGTTTGACAAGGCGATTATGCCTCCATCCATACTTTCTAAATAGTGTCATTGCATTTCATCCAATTTTAGACGTAAAAGGTTCACTTTCTTCAAAATTTCAGTCACTGGGAAGGTATCAATCAATTTACAAATAGCCTAAAAAATCACGTGAGATGCAAATAATTCATGAAATCATCAGAATACGCTTTTCACAAAGATATAATATATCTTGATAGCATGAATAGTTAAGACAGTAACTTAAACGAGAAACAGAACTTTGTACTTCCGTGTCAGTACTGACTACCAGTCTAGGCTATCTTAGTAATAAGACAGCCTAACTACCAGTGTATTAGGCATGTTTGGAGGGCATCACAGCATCATGGTAAAGGCAAAGATAATGATGAGTACACAACAGCCAAGGAAAAGGAAAATACATCATTGCCTCTGAAAAAGTTTTTTTTTCAGATTACTCAAGAGTAATATATTGTTTCTTAATCTTTTCTATCTGACAATGCACACATTTGTGGGTTGTTGTAGAATTTTGAAATGTACAATAGTAAGACGAATGAAGTCTTCCAAAGTCAGTGCACTTCAACTGAAACACATTATTGTATTTTTTTCAAAAAACCTAAAACTTTTCCCTCAATAGCATGGGATGAAAAAAACAAACAACAACTCATCCCATTATCATTTTCTTACAAAGCTTTCCATATCCTACACTTTGGCACAGTCTGTCCCATCAATATGCACATTTTACATCAGTATCTACAAGATTGCATAGATATATAGTATGACCTCCTTTGACACGAAAATGTTATTCCCAAATGAAAAAAAAAGCATGTGCTGACAAGTTTTGTAATACAGTCAAGCTACAAAAAGATTTTGTAAAAAAACCGAACACGGCAAGACTATGGTGAGATGACGTAACATCAATGTTCTGATCTACTCAGCACGAAGTCTGATGGCTTATCTGCTTCCCGCACGTCTAGTCTGCTCTCAAATTACTAACAAAAACTTTCCTTTTATCACTCTCTAAACATGTGGGAAATAAATGAAGCAAAGACTGTAATTTTTCAGAAAAGTACATTCCTTATTTCAGATCTGAGTTTGAATCTATAATACCATACACTATACATGTATTGTATGCATCTTGGGAAGAGGGGGAAAGTTGGGGGGGGGGGGGAGGGGGGCGATGAAGACAGCTGAAAGCATGAATAATGCTTCATGATTATATGTTCCCAGATGAACTTCTTCCAATATCTGTGAATACTACTACTGCTCAAATGTTCAAAGTTATAGGAATACACCTTCCCTTCAAAACCATTTCATTTCCAATCATTAAAAATAATTGGTTACAGCTTTCAGAATGTTGTTACTTTCTGTGTAGTACTAGAAATGATACAATAGATGATAGCGTTTTAGAACTGAGGCAGGGTTTATTTTGGAGTTATTAAGAAAAACAAAACAAATCTTTTAGCTAAATCAAATCAAACAATACTTTTTGGACAATATGTGGACAGCTAAAGGTTGTTGAGGTAACCCTGCAATAGTAGGAAATGAGCCCAAAGACACTCATGTAATTTCTCTGAATTCTCTCGGCCTTTTCCACCCCCTTTAGTACCTGCCATTCATATAATAATCCTGCTGTCTCGGGGCAAAGTCTTGGGTGCGTCCGTAGTCCCCTCCCCTGTGGTTGGTCCGGCTCAGGCTGTGCTCGGCGTGGATCAGCTCGGTGGTGAAGCCGTTACTCAAGTCGGCCGACTCCGCCATGCTGTGCCGCTGGCTGGGACGTTGCATGTCATAGCCGAAAGGCTGGTACCCAGAACCGCCACCGACTCCGCCGTTATACCCGACGGCCTGGCCCCTAGAGTGCTGCAGGCTGTTGCCGGGGTATGGCGCGCTGGGGTGTGTCTGAGGCGGCTGTTCTCCGCCGCGGTATGAGGAATAAGGGTGTGGAGAGTGGTGGTACGTTACGCCGTTGGCTAGAGGCATGTCATCCCGCTGGAAGCCCTGGTTGGTGTAATCCGGGTAGTAAGGTTTTTGGGCGAAAACGTAGTCGGCCGTGCGGGACTGTCGAGCCTTCTCGTTGATGACCGTGAGCTCGCGGGTGATGAACAGCATGATGGCCAGGATGATGGTGAGGCCCGAGGAGATGCAGGCGAGGAAAAACCCCCATCGGTAATGGTTGAGTAAATCGTTATCCGCTGTTTTGATGGCCACCAAAATCACACCAGCGGCACCGCACAGACCTAGGAAGTAGAACAACAATAACAACAGCGATATTCGTTACACAAAACTGGTGCATTCTTTTTTCACAACGGTATTTTTTTTTCAAACCGTTATTCAGATCAATAAAACGACTGAAGCTTGTGTGGCGACCTGGTACACTTTATAAAGGTACATGTCACAGCTTTAGTTTAAGCAAAGTTTTTTTTACGGCCTTTGAAAAACAAATAGGATCAAATAAGTTCCGAAAATTAGAAGTGTTATTAGAGGGTAACATACAACGAAAAATGTGGAGAGATGATGACAACAGGTGCTTGTTTGAGTAAAAAGAAGCAAAAAGACACAATAATGGTCTTTTAGTACTGGGGGGGGGTGGAGATAAGGATGACAGAGATACGAAAGAAGAAGCGACCCACACCAGAGCACCCACCAATCACCCACATACCATTGTCAAATTATTGAAAATTAAATTGTTATAAGAGTTACATATGTTTTTGTTTTATTTTAGTAAGGTTTTACGGCGCTCGCAACTGCATAAGGTCATATGAGCACCAAGGGTTGGATGTCAACAGAAAAGTCCAAACGGGGAATCAGGCTTACTCTGCTCATCTCTCTAGCCTGAACAGCACAAAGTCTGCTTCGACTATCAAGGCACCCCGGAAATAGCAGTTCACAAGAGAGTGACAAACATACAAAACAAAAGAAGTAGAGATAGTAAGGATGAGGAAAGAAAAAGCAGCAGTTCCCCTTATGTTGTTCCGGCACAGACTGAGTATGACATTGATAAATCAGCCCATTTACAATTCTATAGTGAATAAGAACATGTTAATACCCCCGCTTCGAGAATGGCCTAAAGACAATTTCAGTCTGTAGCACTGCTCTGCTTTAGTTTTAGAAGAGGTTTTACGGCGCTCGCAACTGTATACGATCATTGAGCGTCCAGAAGAATAGAGGTATTACAAGAGAGTAACAAACACAAAATAGAAGCAGGGGAGATAAAGACAATAGATGTTTAATAGGAAAGAAGAAGCAAACCACATCAGAGCACCCGCCACCCACCCACCACTGTTCTGGCATGGGGAGGGGTCGTTACCTCTATGTTTGACCAGTAGGGCGATATAACATGCCCTAGACTTCCCACTGGGGGCCCCAGCAGACGTGGCTTTATATCGCAACAAGACACACTTGCAAACCTGACGTGCCACTGGAATAACTTATTTCTGTGCTGATAGCAGTGACATACTCTGAAAGACATACACACTATTGATCTAGAATTGAAGAGAGAGCGAGAGAGAGAGAGAGAGAGAGAGAGG
>NW_004797307.1:959298-960533 GCF_000002075.1 Aplysia californica
ACAGACACGCACACAAACATACACACACACACACACACAAAAACACAAACACACACACACACACACACACACACACACACACACACTATGACAATGTGCAGCCATGCACGGTGGGGCGCATCTGGCTGCATTCTTTACATTTCCATCCCACTATAATACCGCAAAGATCTCTTCTTCCTTTCGGGAGACATTTTTCTAAGAGTATGAGACAATAAAAACCACATAATATTATAACGTACACACGGGGAAGGCGTATTACTATTCAGTGCTAGTGAATGGGTCTGTTCCAGCTATGCTGAAGTTCAAAAGCCAGTTGGGATTAAAATTTTATGTGCGAGACACAGTTTAGTACTGGGGTGAAGAGATGCACAGCGTCGGGGGGGGGGTAGAGACGGAGAGGTGGCTTACCTGCCAGAAGTGCGAAGCAGCAGGAGACACCGTGGTCTTTGTTTTTGTCCGAGCAGCAGTAGTTTTCCATGAAGCTGACAAGGACGGCAAGAAGGTAGAAGAAGACGCCGCCTGCCCACACTCCCCGCACGCCATTCATCCAGTCCGCTGAGGAGAGCAACGCAAAGACAGGTTAAGTAATGATAACTGCAATTGTTGCAAGTTGTTTCAGTTTTAGTAAGAGTTTTACGGCACTTGCTTTAGTTTTAGTAAGAGTTTTACTGCACTTGCAACACAATAAGGTCATATGAGCACCAGAAGATTAGAGGTGTTACAAGAGAGTAGCAAACATAAAAAAGAAGAAGAGGAGATAAGGACGATAGATTTTTGACAGGAAAGTAA
The DNA here is from genome assembly GCF_000002075.1 of Aplysia californica. Taxonomy (NCBI): domain Eukaryota; kingdom Metazoa; phylum Mollusca; class Gastropoda; order Aplysiida; family Aplysiidae; genus Aplysia; species Aplysia californica. The sequence goes on from NW_004797307.1 coordinate 960,088, forward strand.
GGAGCAAACCACATCAGAGCACCCGCCAACCACTCACAGACAGGTTAATGATAACTGCTATTGTTGTAAGTTGATTCAGTTTTAGTAAGAGTTTTACGGCACTTGCTTTAGTTTTAGTAAGAGTTTGACGGCACTTGCAACACAATAAGGTCATATAAGTGCCGAAGATTAGAGGTGTTACAAGAGAGTAACAAACATAATAAAGAAGGAGGGGAGATAAGGACGATAGATGTTTGATAGGAAAGAAGGAGCAAATCACACCAGAGCACCAGCCAACCACCCGCGGACGGAGACTTCACACTTCTCTTCATTTCTGTTCCACGCAGTACAGTAGTGTCAGCGACGATCTTCATTGACTGAAAATCTTTCTCCCCGACAATAGTAAAACAAATTAGGCCTATATACTGTACTACAGATGAAACCTTTAACGTTTAGTTTTAGTAAGA
>NW_004797307.1:962116-963190 GCF_000002075.1 Aplysia californica
CCCCCCCTCTCTCTCCCAAACCTTCCCCGTAGACCACACCCTGTGTCACCCACCGTCCTGATCCAGGCCATACCTCTGAGCTACCCGCCCTACATGACGCTAGCGTTGTCACAAGGCGAGATACAACATTACACCCTGTACCTTTTGTACTCTGAATGCGACAAGCAACTAAAAAGATGGCTTTTGTGTCAGGAAGAGTTTTACGCACATGCAACACAATAAGGCTACATAAGTGCTGAAGATTAGAGGTGTTACAAGAGAGTAACAAACATAAAAAAAGAAGTTGGGGAGAAAAGGATGATAGATGTTTGATAGGAAAGAAAGAAGCAAACCACACCAGAGCACCCGCCAACCACCCACTTACAAAATAGTGACAAACACAAAAAGGAGGAGAGATCAGGACAGTGGATGTTTGATAGGAAAGAAGGAGCACACCACACCAGGGGACCAGTAAAACGATAGTGTTTGTGTTGGAAATGGGTCTTTGCCCGAAACATTCAATGTAGATTTGTGTCTCGCCTTTGACTACAACTTTTTATGACCCATGACCCAGCCTCTTGTAGCTTTAAAAATGTATCTTGAAATATAATCAAAATAATAAACGACATTTATAAAGCGTCCTTTCCCATTAGAAAACAAGCTGTGGGCACTGTACAATCATAACACTAAAGTAGATGGTACAAAGACACACACACACACACACACACACACACACACACACACACACACACACACACAAAGAATCGCTAAATAATAAGAACGACAGAGTTCATGGTAGAAGAAAAGGTGTGTTTCTCAAATGGATTTCTATTACCATCTCGGATAAATATATCTCCAAAAAGGGACAGTTCTTTAGAAGCCAATGATAGACTGTAGCAAAAAGGAAGGATAGTTTTTACGGGCCAAAAAAAGCATATAGCATTACTAGTATACTGTAGAGATGAAACACTCGTGCGAACATGACTTGCTTTGTCTGAATTTAGGTAAAGAGAAGCACGTCGACTCAGTAATAGTCATTTAGTGGAGGGTAAAAAAATAAAGGTAGGTAGAAACGATCGAGAGAAAGACACCCCC
>NW_004797307.1:964098-965446 GCF_000002075.1 Aplysia californica
CCCCCCCCCCCCCATTCTGGAATCGTACTCATGTCTTCTGTGTGCATCAGCGCAGTCTAACCACTACATCACATGGTCGCTTTTCGCAGAGACTCTTATCTTATAGTCTCTGCTTTTAGGGACAAGCGGGCTAACCCACATTTCGGGGGTTTCCAGAAATCTTGACCTACACAAAAAATGGGTATTGCCCTACGTTTGGTTTCATTGGGGTGTATATTTGTTAGGTTATAGAGAAAACTCTCCTAGTATTTTAAAGAAACCGAATACGGGTCCAAAAAATTTAACTTCGATCTTCTCAAAACAGCATTTATCGGGATAGCCCCCATGTGCTTGAAAGCGACCACATATGGCTGTATGGCATGGTCTGACTGGCCAACACTGAGAATGGGAATTCTGGTCGTTTGTTTGTTCGTTTATTTGTTTGTTTGAGTAAAGAGAAGCACATCAAGACAATAATGGTCATTTCGTGCTGGGAAAAAGTAAGTCAAGACAGACAGAAACAGCAGAGGGGAAATAAAGAACGTAGGACCTACCAGTGGCACCCTCCAACCACCCGCTAATCATTTGACAACGCTCGAGAACGTCTTTCATAACTTTGACAAGCTATTTAAATGTGTTAAGCCGAGAAAGCAAAATTGTTTCTTCAGAGAGGAAAAAATGTTAACTCCTCCTCCTCGTCCTACTACTACTACTACTACCACTACTACTGCTGCTGCTGCTGCTGCTGCTGCTGCTGCTGCTGCTGCTGCTGCTGCTGCTGCTGCTGCTACTACTACAATAAATGCCATTTATATAGCACTCAACCCCGATTGAAGTAAACAGGCTCTGATCAAGTACGATCGATAGATGCTTGAAAGGAGAGAAGGAGCAAACCCAAGGACCTTACAACAACAGCCTTTGTATAACCTCCATGAGCAAACCACACCAGGGCGTCATCCGCCAACCGCCAACCGCCAACCTCCCGCTAATTAGTTGTATGTAACCATCCCCATTGTCGTGAGAACAAAGTCTACATACAAGGGTCGTCTCCCCGCGCAGCGGACCGGCACGGTGTAGATCTAGCGGGTGACGGGGTACTCTGGACCTGGCGCAGATATGTCGTCGCAGCCCAAGTGGAAGAGCGCCTGAATCATGACAAGTCGAGTGGAAAGACGTGCGCAGAACCGAAGAATTTCGCAAGGCTGGCTCGCTCGCCTTGCTTCGTTTGTACCGGTTAGCGAAGCGGGCAGGTAAGGGTGATGGAGGTCTCTGGTTGTAATGTTTGAGGGGAGGAGGAGGGTTTTACACGGCGGAACGTGTGTTGTGTGTGTGAGGGTTTGTGTGTGTGTTTTTTTGTGTGTGTGTGTGT
>NW_004797307.1:966268-967446 GCF_000002075.1 Aplysia californica
GCCCCCCCCCCCTCTTCTCAGCCCACTCTTTTCTTGCCCAACACTTAGCGCACTCCACCCTTTTCTACCCCAGTAGTTCCGCCTATGTTGTTTCGGCACAGTATGAGCATGGCATTAATAAATCATCCCATTTACAATTCTGCTGTGCATAAGAACATATTAATATATCCCCTTTGGGAATGGCCTAAGACAACTTCAGTCAGTAGCACTGGCCTGGTGGGGGAAGGAAAAAGTAAGAAAAACAGAAACAACAGAAGGAGAGTAAAGAAGTAGGATCTACCAGTGGCACCCTCCAACCACCGACACCAAACCTTGTCGACAGAACAAAATAAAATAAAATAATTTCTTTTGGGTTCCAAATGGTGCTCCTCCACACAACTTTCCTCAAAAGGAAAAAAGAACCCGTTTCAGTTGCACCAAAGATCGTTCATAACAAAATATAATGGTTCACGCGGCTAAAAGTTTAGTTTTAGTAGAGGTTTTACAGCACTTGCAACACAATAAGGTCATATAAGTGCTGAAGATTAGAGGTGTTACAAGAGAGTAACAAACATAAAAAAGAAGGAGGGGAGATAAAGACGATAGATGTTTGATAGGAAAGAAGAAGCAAACCACACTAGAGCACCCGCCAACCACCCACCTCGGTTAAAAAAGTGTCCCCGGAAGTCTGCGCATTGGTTCAGATGGCGCTGCAGTCTTTGTTCTGAAGCTCTCTTTCGTTTCTCCAGAAGAAGAATAGGAATATCACATTTAGTTTAGCTTTTATTGTTTTTCACACAAATAGGGTAACCCTATTCGCAAAGTCCGCACTTTTTCGAAGAGGTCACAATCGGATTTTGAGGACACTTTTCTAATTGACTCAAAGAGAGGAGTGGACTATCTTGTTATGTACGATCTTTGGTTGCACTGAACGTAGAAAGCGAGCTGCAACCCGTGCTGAGAGCAGAGGATGAGATACTCCATATAAATTCTACCCTCACAGGATTCGAACTCGGGTCTTCTGCAAGTAATGGCTAAATGCTGAACTGCTACACAGCCGACGTGTGTGTGTGTGCGTGTGCACGCGCGCGTGTGTGTGTGCATGTTTGTGTGTAAGAGGGTATAAAAAGAGAAAGAAGCAGATAGACAGACAGACAGACAGACAGACAGACAGACAGACAGACAGACAGACAGACAGA
>NW_004797307.1:971175-972342 GCF_000002075.1 Aplysia californica
GGGCAGCGACTGAAAGATTGTTGCTGCTTCACATATTATAGTAAAAAGTAAGTCAGCACGATGACGGCTATATTTCAAATTAATGAAAACAGAACCGGGCGCAGGTTACACCGAGCAAAGAAATGGTAGGACGAGAACACAACCAGAAAATGAATAATTAAGAAAGTCACAAGAGGACAGAATTTGGTCTTAGTGTGGGTGTTTTTACACCCACAACGACACAGTTCTAATCATCTAGGAGGCAGGCTTCAACCTTGCCTGTTGGGTCAACCCGGGCTGAGAAGGATACAACATCCCGGAAAAAAGACCGAGATACTTGGTTCAAATTCTCCCCACTCGGGAATCGAACTCGGGTCTCCTGAGTGCGCCAGTTGGGCGCCTAACCGTTACACCACATAAAAAGCCGAAGACAATTGGTCGCTTTTAAGCATATAAGGGAGCTATCCCGATATCCCAAAAAATGCTGTTTTGAGAAAAACGAAGTTAAAAGTTTTTGGACCCTTGTTCAGATTCTTTAAAAGACAAGGAGAGTTTTCTCTATAACCAAACAAATATACACACCAATGAAACCAAACTTCTCCTATAGGTAGGGTAGTGTCCACTTTGGTGTAGGTCAACATTTCTGGAAACCCCCGAAATCTAGCTTAGCCCAATTATAAAGTAGAGTTTTAACAGTTACGTTGATAATGTATCTATGCCTTTGAGGAAGAGACAATAATATATAGCATTATCAATACAGATGTTGATGAATTCATCCGAGTTTTGTAAAACGAGGTGTCAAAAGAACCAACCAAGTAAAAAGACAGAGCGCTTGAATATAGGGAACTGGATCGATAACAACGAATATATAAGCCTAAACACATACAAAAAGTAACCTACTAAACATGCAAATCCATGCTACTGCTGCCGTTACTACTCCTACTACTACGCCGCCGCCGCTGCTGCTGCAGCTTCTGATGCTGCTGCTACTACTACTACTACACACACACACCTAAAATCACATACAAAACACAATATGCACACACACATACACACACACAAAGACACGACTACTACTCCTAATCCTCCTGCTACTATTACTACAACACACACCTAAAATCACACACACACAAAGACACACACAGACATAATATTCACACACACATAATCTGTACACACCCACACACA
>NW_004797307.1:973133-975043 GCF_000002075.1 Aplysia californica
ATCATCATCATCATCATCATCATCATCATCATCATCATCATCATCATCATCATGGTGTGCCAGATCTGAAATGAACATCGGCGATCATGGTTTACAAATTATTATTTTTCTACTCATATGCTTTTAAAAGCTGCGGTGTACTGGTCTTTCACTGCCACCCATAGTTGTTCTTGGTCTCCCTCTGACTCTTTTGCCTTCTGGTTTTCCAGTGAAAGCCAGACGATATATGCCTGTATGTGTGCTCAAATGTCCAAGAAACTGTTTTTGTCGCATACTAATTGCTTCTATCAATGAGCGGCCCTTATTTTCACATAAGCTGATCTTTTTTAAAATGAATCTACCCAGCAAAAGTAACGTACAAACGTGAGGCAGCGTGGTGGAATCAGGCTCTCGTCAATTTTTGGGCTTGCAGAGTTATTGGTATCATCTTAAAGCTTGTTCATTAGTCTTTATTTGGGTGAAAATAATATCCATTTATCTCGAATACAAGTCGAGATATTTGCGAATGAAGGGGGTGGGGGTCACCTGTTTTCAGAGGTAATATTAGTGAGAAAATGGCCTCCAAAGTTTAGTTATTTCGTTAGCTTAAGAGTCCGTGGTAACTGAACATTTACATTTTTTGAGCCTTTAATCCGCATTTCTCAAAAAAAATCTACACAGAAATGAGTTCTTTAATGGGCATGAAAGGTGTTGAGCCAAAAAAAATTGAAAAAAGTTCACAAACCTGTGGAAAAATGCAGGTTTCTTCACTTTGATTATTTTGACCAGAGCCTGATTTCACCACGCTGCCTCACAATGTTAGTTTAGCATGGTCTACTGACCAAAGTAAACTTTGAGTAAACAGAAACATATCGACACAATGTCGGTCATTTAGAGCTACGAAAAAAGGAAGACAGACAAGGACAGAAACAAACGAACAACCAAAAATTAATAGAAAAGAAGTAGGCTAGGTCTATCAGTGGCGTCTCATCGACCACACACACCCCTGTAAACAAGAAAAGGGGGGCTCTCGTGGCCTAGAGGTTAAGGTGTTCGCCTCTCATTCAAAGGTCCCGGGTTCGAATCTGGGTACGGACGGAACACATTTTCTTCTCTAAAATTGTCTCCTTTCACCTCTTTTCCTGCTCTCTGGCAATATTCTGTAGTTTGCTTTCGTATCCGCCTGCTGCCCCCATCCCCTCGCCTCCTTTGCCCCCTCCTCTGGGCTCCTGACTCTTTCTGCAGCCTTTCTACTGGTACTCTTTGGCTCCTTCTTATTGCTGTCTTTCAGCCACACCCCTGATCTTCTAGTAGGAAAGATCTACACCTACCCTTCTCGGACAAGGGCAAAAATCTCGAAGGTCCCGTATGCAAGTTGCGCACGTTAAAGATCCCTTGGTGGTCTAAAACCGATAAGAGTAGGCTTCGGCCGCCACCCGGGCAAAATTCAAAATTTCCTACCAACTGAAAATGTTTCATGTGTCCCGCACGCTCATATGACATTATGCAGTTGTGAGCGCTATAAAACACTGAAAAAAGGGGAAAACAAGAAAAGAAACCAGACAAATATATCAAATATAGATCTAGCTCGAAGAAATGAACGCACTTTCTGTAGTTGGGTAACCAGCAGACAACTCATAGTGCTCCTAGGAGAGGCTTGCAGTTTAAATATTAGTAAAGTTACACGGCATAATTTGCTGCACAATTAAAAGTCCTGTAAGTGCAGAAGATTGAAGGTTATTAGAGAGTAACTTGGTAATAAAGAAAACGAGGAAAGATAAAGACAATAGATGTTGGGTAAGAAGGAGCAAACCACACCAGAGAATCCATCAACAATCCACCATCATGGCTGAACAAGCCTGAAAACACACACAATCACACACACAATCACACACACACACACACACACACACACACACACACACACACAC
>NW_004797307.1:976068-977500 GCF_000002075.1 Aplysia californica
ACACACAACATCACCGTGTCCTATTTACCTGCGTCCCTTACGCCTGGTGGTGACTGTCGCGGATCTACCTGAGGACCTGGGGCGTCGCCATCTCCTAGGTGTGTCTTGTTTGTTTATTCGTTTGTCTGTTTGTTTAGTTTTAGTAGAGGTTTTACGGCGCTCGCAACTGAATAAAGTCATATGACCGCCAGAAGATTAGAGGCGTTACAAGAGAGTAACAAACATAAAAAAGAAGAAGGGGAGATAAGGACGATAGATGTTTGATAGGAAAGAAGAAGCAAACCACACCAGGACACCACCCGCCAACCACCCACGTTTGTTTGTTTGTTTGCACGCTTGTTTGAGAAAGGAGAAGTACACCAGCAAACTGAAAGCTATTTTGAACCTGGAAAAAGCAAAAGGGATAGACAGACACAATAGAAGGAGAGTAAAGAGACGCACATAAACACCAGAAGTCACTTAGTAAATAGACAAAGTGAAACGTGTGCACAGACAGAAACAACAGCGGGGAAGAAATGAAGAGCGATCTACCAAAGGCGCCCTCTAGCCATCTGCTCCATGCTGCACTATGTTTGTTTAAGTAAAGAGAGGTGAATTAGCCATTTCGTGCTAGGAAAAAGCAAGATTAACCGACAGACTTTTCAGAAGGAGAGTCAAAGAGTAGGACCTATCAGGGATCCCCTTCAGTCATCCATTCTTTGGTGGTGTCGGCGGTTGCCTTTTTCTTCTGTGAAAGTTACCCCCTATCTCTCTCGCTAGGTGTTCTTCGACCTTCTCAAGATGTGAAAGGTTTCGACAATGCTTTCCATGTGTGCCCCACTTTTCTTCTAAGCCTTTCTTTTCCTCTCTCTGATCTGTTGCTCATCATCGTGTCCAAAAACCCGACAAATACCTCACAATATTTTCGTAAGTGTTCATAACAGTATTAAGTATGTAAAATACAACGTCAAAAACATATCCTGACACAGTTACAGGACGCACCAACACCTAATAATAAGAAAGTGTGTTGAAATTGTTTCAAAAGCGTTAAGAAAGCAGATTCTTGTCACGTCGAGATTACAACGTAAAGCTGTCAGTCGGGACAGCTTAATGGATGGATAATGTTTAAAAGGAATTTACTGTAAAACAGTCTACATTTGACTGCACAACTTTGTGGTTAGTGTTATATTGCTGCCGTTTCTTGTCAGACGCAGCATTAAATTAATGTGAATTTCACTCGCTATCGCTCACTGTGGACATTTAAATTGCAAACAATGCTTCTCTGAATGGGGGAGGTGTATATGACCAAAAAAAATTAGATTCGCAGAAAAAAAGAGTCGAGGAGAAGCGGGCTAGAAAAGACGATGGTTACTCCTTCCCTCTTGTTTATCTCTCTCGCAGTTGTTTTATTTTTTTTCTTATCTCGCCAAGAGAGGGTATATCTCCCTACTCC
>NW_004797307.1:977706-979673 GCF_000002075.1 Aplysia californica
CTAATGATTTGAAGGGGGTCTACTTGTCTGCTTACAACTCCCAACCACCGACAGACCAGATTAGTCCAAGCTTTATTTGAGTAAAGAGAAGCACATCGATGTAATGATGGTCATTTAGTGCTACGGAAAAGTAAGATATATATAGAGAGAGACAAATCAAAGAGAAAAAGGTTTAGGGCTTACTATGGTCGCCCTCCAACCACCCGCAGTGACCGGGTGGGCAATGACATTTTTTTTCACGGAGGGGACGGGGGGTACGAAATTTAAAAAAAAAGTGGTGGGGTGGGTGGTATTCCTTTGACTATGAAAGCATAATTATGGTCCTTTTTTGTAGAAAGGGTTTTACGGCACCTGCAACACATTAAAGGCATATCAGAATAAAAGTTTTACAAGCGAAAAACAAGCACAAAGAAAAGAATAAGAAGAGACAGGATGTTTTACAGGAAAGAAGGAGAAAACCACACCAGAGCACCCGTCAAACACCCACAAATCATGGACATTCATGGAGTTATCCCCTAGACACAGACAACATTCCACTCACGTGAATCTTCAAATTTAAGGGTGGTGCAGTCATCGAAGTCCACATCATCACTAGCTGGTATACACTCTAACCACAGACCAGCAAACGATCCACTACTAGGCCCATACCATGTAGGCACGGCGAACGCCAGGACAAACACCAGGAAAATAAAGTACATAAACACCAGGGCCACTTTGTACAAGGTCGACCGGTAGCTCCACTTCATTTTGAGGCAGGCGACTGGAGTTGGATTCTCAGGTAAAAAGGTTGAGCGATAAGAAAAGTGTGACTGTTAGCTCGTCACTCAGACTTGTGCAGTGCAGTTCCTCTCAAGACGTGAGCAGTTCCAAACAAGGGGATGTGTGGCCGATCTGTTGAGAGGAAACTAGGACACGTTGGTGCAGCACACAATCAGCTTTGAACACGCTGACTCAGAAAGGACGGTCTCGTTCCTGATTGGAGAAGGGAAAAAAATAATATTCAGAAAATTTAGTACATGTTAAACGTGTAAAAGTATTATGGCTGGCGTTTTTATTTCCCTCAAAAGACAAACCTTAACACGGTATCTACTAACAGGAAATGTCCTAATGTTTATACACTGAAAATCTTAAAGTACATTTTAGCACAATTCATCAAATTTGGGGACCCTAACAAAATGCTAAATGCCAATAAGACACATCTCGTCTCTGCTACTTGACAGTACTTGGCACTGTATCGTAATGACTAAAGAGAACTTGTTTATTTATTTGAGTGTATAAAAGCACATAGACACAATAGCTGTCATTTTGAACACAGAAATAGTAAGATGAACAGTAACCCCCCCCCCCAAACAAAGCAAAACAACAACGGGAAAGCAAAGAAGTAGAACCTACCAGCCGCACTCTCTAACCACATGCAGACGGTATGAAGAACATGAGTTTCTAGTTTCAGCTTTAGTAAGAGTTTTACGGAGCTTCCAACACAAATACGTCATATACTCGTAAGTGTCGAAGATTTAAGGTGTGACTAGAGAGAAACATACAACGAAGAGGAGAAGCGACACGGACGATAAATGTTCATTAGGAAAGAAGGAGCAAACCAGACCAGACCACCCGCCAACCGCCCACATGTAATAGTATGACTAACTAACGATACGACTCAAACTGAGCATATATCCATCAACACTAAACAAAATGGAAGAACTTTTTTGTATGCCTAAGTCAATCAGACTTTCCGCTCCGACCCGATTATGTAGATTCGACTTATTGAACAAGTGTCAACGCATCTTAGACGAACGTCCTTGTCGGGGAAAAGCTCTAGACAGGTTGTAAAATAAGCACGTCCCTATCGGCACAGGTTAGTTTTTAAAAAAAAGTTTTAGTAGAGGTTTTACGGCTCTCGCAACTGCATAAGGTCATATGAGCGCCAGAAGATTAGAGGTGTTACAAGAGAGTAACAAACATAAGAA
>NW_004797307.1:981903-984600 GCF_000002075.1 Aplysia californica
TATCCACAGACAATCGTCTTTTTCTTTCTTTTTTTGAAGAACCAACCACCCGCCAAACACGCTTCCCACAGGCACAAATCTGTGGCAAAAAACCGGACTCCCCCCCCCCTGCCCCTTCTTAATACAGAACAAAATTATCGATAACACAAAGAAGACAACCATCAAACAGCATGCAAACAGCACAGCACAAACCATCCAGTTTTTTGTTTTGTTTTTTTGATAAAGTAATTCATTTAAAATCCGAACCATCCCGACTGAGCTCAGTTCATAACAATGGACAACAGATGAGGCTGGCTGCGATGTGATCTGTCCACCGTCTTCGCCTCTAGTCTCCTAATCCTTGCATCTAATCCAGCTCGGCAGAAAAATCAAACAAAGAATTAGACCGGGGATCATAAACGCGCCGGGGTTGTCTGTGACTCTCCACACGACATCCAGTGGCTGAATCGTTAGCACAGTTGCTCTCACGCTGGCCTGTGGTGCAGCCGACCCTGGTTCAAATGCCCACCAGGGTGTCTTACTTTAGCTTTCATATGTCATTAATTTTTTGTGTGACGAAGGTGATTACGCCCCGTTTACACAATTCAGATGATTCAACAGGCGGGATTCGACCTTCCTGAGAGGAATACAACGTCCGGGCAGAGAGACGGAAATACTTGATTACCCCCCCCCCCCCATATGGGAATGGAATTCATCTGGTTTTCTATGTGCGACGGGGAAGCGTCTATACACCTCAAACAGACACCAGACAGCTTGGGGTTGTTGTTGTTGGTTTTTTTTTTGGGGGGGGGGGGTTTCATGGCTCTCTGTCCATTAATTGACTTGGTCGTACTTGAGATGGAGGGTAAACAATATATCCATCTCTTCAGTAACTTACTGTCTTGAAAAGGGATTAAACCCCATAGAATACACAAGAGCAGCGGAAACAGGTGGTGAGAAAAAAGGCGTGCCCGTATTTCGTATGCTCATTTTTTTTTTTGCACGCTTCTAAAAAAGGCCCGTACTCAACAGCCGTTGATAAACGTGCCATAAATGAATTTTGTTCATTATGTCTCATGCTGTCATGTGTCTTTAGTAAAAAAAAAAAAAACAACCTTTGGAAAACTTGGGTCTCCCGATAAGACATCGCGACGCTCAAAGTAAAGATTTTCTGGACTTTTCTCAGTCTTCATACTTATATAAATAAGATTTACGAAGCAAGGGGTCAAAACAAATTTTAGATTTGAGTAAAGAGAAGCATATCGCAGTAAATAGACAGAAACGGTAGATGGGGAGAAAAGAAGAAAAAGGACCTACCAGTGGTGGCCTCAAACAACCCGTTAAAACAAATTTATAAAGTGAAAGAAAACCATGTTGGCAGCAGACCTCTCTTCCAAAGGACAGCGTGTTTGGTAAGTGTTTCACGGCGCTCGCAACTGCATACGGTCATATGAGAGTGTGAGACTCATTAAACATTTTCTGTTTGGTAGGAATTGATTATGAATTTTGCCCGGGCGGCGGCCAAAGCCTATTCTTATCGATTTTGGATCACCAAGGGATCTTTAACATGCGCAACTTGCATACTGGGCCTCCGAGATTTTTTCGCCCTTATCCAAAAAGGCTAGTATAGATCTTACCTTCTGAGATAATGGTTGTGGATGAAAGACAGCAGTAAAGAGCCAAGGAGTAACAGTAGAAAGGCTGCAGAAAGAGTCAGGAGCCCAGAAGAGCAGCAGACGACAAAATATGACTAGGGAGCAGGAAAGGGGGAGAAAGAAGACAATTTTAGAGATGAAAATTTTCCGTCGCTTTACGGTTTCGAACCCGGGATCTCTGAACGAGAGGCAAATACCGTAATCTCTTGACCACGAGAGCCCCCGGAAGCAGACAGCTCTATCAAAGATTGGCTCTCTGAACCGAGATAGGCATTGGGCGTGTAGTCCTTGCTTGCGTTGCGATCTTTTTTCTAGTCGTCACCCAATAGTGTGCTGTTGACATATCCGCCTTTTTGGGGGGTTCCGTTCTCATTTTGAACTTGGCACTGGTCCAGAGAGTGAAAAAAAAGAACCTCAAGCCGAATGCGTGTTTGTATGTTTGAATTTCGATGAGTGTGCTTGAGCGTTTGTTTGCTAGTGCGTGTGGTTTTGTCACGTCCTTCCCTCTGCATGTGCGTGCCCGTGTGTAGAAAGATAGAAGTTACACCGATAGGCAATCAAATAACAGACATCGCTTTTGCCAAAAACAATTTAGGTAATTCCAAACTCAGAGGATTGATAGAGTTAAATAGATAGATAGATATATAGAATCTGGAATAGGCGGAGCAGCCTCAAATGTATACATACAAGTATTTTTTCTTCTATATGCACACTCCTTCTCTAAACATTCGAGCAACAAGAGCTGAAACACAGCATGAGTAACCCGAACTGACGAAGGACCACAGAGGGAAACGCTGAACTTGACCCTCAGACCACCTGATGCCCATCAGTCTAACGGACTCGATCTTCAGTTTCAGGCTCGGTTTTGGAAAGAGTTTATGCGGCATTTGCAAGACACAGAGTTCATTGTTTGTTTGAGTAAATAGAAGTAGAAGCACATCGACACAATAATGGTCATTTCGTGCTGAGATAAACTAGGACATACAGACAGACAGACAGACAGACAGACAGACAGACAGACAGACAGACAGACAAACAGACAGACAGACAGACACAGACAGAC
>NW_004797307.1:986352-988167 GCF_000002075.1 Aplysia californica
CTAAATTATCGTGTCGAGGGCGGGGAGCGTAAAAACACTTTCATTTTAAAAAAATCATAACACAGTACAGGTGGTTAGAGGGTGCCATTGGTAGGTACCACTTCTGTTCTCTGTTCTTTAACTTTACTCAAACAGAACACCATATCCCATCCCCATCCAAACGAAATTGCCAACGTGTAAAGGTTTACCGCCCCTTTCAAAATGGTAAGATTATATAAGAGGCGGAACCTCCGAATTTAACGTCCTTTTCCAATAGGAGCGAACAAAATAATGTATGAAGAGAGCTTAAAAAACGCACTAAGTTCAGAACAACCAGTCGTGGATTCGATCTTGGGTCTTCCACTCCGTAGACTAACATGATACCAACTGACCGAGCTCGCGGTGCGCCCCCTGCTGCTTGCTATTCATTATTCCTTTTACCACATCAAAGCTGCCTTTTCAAAATCTTGACGTTTATTTTAGTCTACTAGTACGTGTATTACGAATAGTTCCCAATTTCTTTATCTAACAAAGTGTCTCACTGTTTGCTGACTAAGGTTTGAGATTTTTCCTATTCAATCAGGCGAGCAAGATTTATGTAATTGGATTTTCTAAGTTATAACTTTGCCCTCTTCTTAGCCACTTTTATGTACTTCCTTGTTTGCTCGCCAGCTCAAGCGTAGTGAGTTTACGTGCAAATGTGTTTACGTAAACCCACGAGTGTCTCTCCCCACCCCCCCACCTCTCTCTCTCTCTCTCTCTCTCTCTCTCTCTCTCTCTCTCTCTCTCTCTCTCAAGAAAAGAAAATACTCCGACGTCCAAGCCTGAGATGGCGCAATGCGACTCTCAAGTCACAAAAAAAGTTTTTTGTTTTGTTTTGTAAAATAAATTTCTGAGAATCCTTGTCAAATCGTAACCCCATTCACGATCAACATGGCTTGAAAGTTCTTCCTCCGTGTCGTGCGCCAAGTCTCAGCAAAAACTGGGGTGTCTGACTCTGTGTTTGACGTGCCAAAGCTGCTACAACGTTGGCAAAAGTTGAGATCCACGCCTGTTTATTAAAAAACATTGTTTGAGAAAAAACAGAAGCACACTGGCCCAACAAGGGTCGTCTAGTGCAAGAAAATTCAACAGAAATGGCAGAAATATGACGAAAAGGAAGGGAAGAATACACGGGCAAACTGGGGAACAAAAAAACCACCAAAATACAGTTTACAGAAAGGCGTATGTCCTTTAGAAGTGAAATTAGCACTAATAATAACAATCTGGAATCCAAGCCATTTTCCTTCTTCTCCAGTGATGTATTTCAGTAACCCCCCCCCCCCCCGCATCTACAGTCTCTTATCATATTCCAAATGAAGCCATGAAGGGAGGGGGGGGGGGGGGGGGGGGAGGTGAGAAACGTTTGATATTTCGTAAATATGTGTACCACATTCACCTGCAAACCATACTATCCAACTCCTCTTAACTACTATGCAAAAACAAGAACAAAGAACAGAATAATCGCGGGCGCCTACGAACTGCAGAAAAGCTTTAGTTCACATATCAAGTTCTCACAGCAAGCCGGGCCCGGCCATGAGAATGGTCACACTGCTCCTGGAGCAGTTTAGGAAAATAAAAACACGAGCAGTTTAGGGAAATAGAAACACGAGCAGATTAGGACAATAGAAACATGAGCTGATTAGGACAATAGAAATACTGTAAAGAAGTAGAAACAACACATTACAGAAGCTCGCCCATAAAATATCCGCTTTCGGTCTTACCCCCGTCCCCCGTCGCGCTGGGGTCTCTGTGTGTATGTATGTATGTATGTATGTATGTATGTGTGTGTGTGGG
>NW_004797307.1:990000-1004744 GCF_000002075.1 Aplysia californica
TCTCCCATCCGATCTCAACCCAACCCCTTCCCCTTCGCCCCCAAACATTGAGAAACTTACGAAGGTTCTGCTTAGCCATCGTTTCGAGAATGATTTTACGGTTGGTGTTGTTAATTCTCTGCCAGCTTGCTCAAACATGCACGCACGACGTGCACACGTACACACACACACACACACACACACACACACACACACACACACACATACACACATACACACACACACAAAGCACACGTATACGTAAGCCCGCAAACACACTACATAAAACAGCGTGCTTGCGTATGATGTGTACCAATCACCCATGCCCATGGTGCAAACTGAGAAAGCAAATTTCATGTTACGAATACTCGAAGAAAGCATGCACTAAAATCCTGCACGCCAAGAACGGATCAACACTACATAAGATTACGAACAATAATAATAAGGGGTGAGAGCACTCTGCTGGTTTTCTCACAAGTGTCGGATCATAGGTGTGAAAGGAAATTCATTGACCTGATCTTCGAAGTCAACAACTGACGCGACTTCCAATAAAAGTACAAAAAAGGACGTTATTTTATGCAAAGTGCTACCGGCAGACCTTGAAAATCCAAACAAAGCTAGGATATTCCGTAGGTCGTACAGCCAGATTCATTTGCAAATCATATTTTTTACGGCCTAGGGCTTTTAATGCCCGCCCCAGCGCGATTTGGCAAAGTGATTTTAGCCCTTTTGAATTCGAGAGATACGAAGCGTAAACGGACGCCTCAGAGCTATAAGAAGACGGGAAGGGTCGAGCAAGTTAAAAACATTTACATACATCACAGGAAGCAAGGCGGAACGAAATTCACAGGTTCAGCGGTTGAGCCGTGTACTGGAGTTTTCGGTAAGTCAGCATTGCTGAGGCCATATTTGGAATATAACAGTGATTAAAATTGTAACGTCTTATGCAACCATTGACATAATTTATATAATTAGGAGGCGGGTTATTTCGACCTTGCCTGTCGATCAGGACTAACCTGGCGGACAGACGGAGATGGGTTTGTTTGTTTTGTTTTTGTAAAGTGTTTTACGGCGCTCGCAACTGCATAAGGTCGTATGAGCGCGCGGGACACACCTAATATTTTCAGTTGGTAGGAAATTTTGAATTTTGCCCGGGTGGCGGCCGAAGCCTACTCTTATCGATTTTAGACCACCAAGGGATCTTTAACGTGCACAAATTGCACACGGGCCCTCCGAGAGTTTTCGCCCTTGTCCGAGAAGGCTAGGTGTAGATCTTTCCTTCCAGAAGATCAGGGGTGTGGCAGAAAGACAGCAGTAAGGAGGAGCCAAGGAGTAGCAGTAGAAAGGCTGCAGAAAGAGTCAGGAGCCCAGAGGAGGGGGCAAAGGAGGTGAGGGGGTGGGGGAAGAAAGTGGAAATGAAAGCAGACAACAGAACATTGCTAGAGAGCAGGAAAGGAGGTAAAAGGAGACAATTTTAGGGAAGAAAATTTTTCGGTCCCCACCCGGATTCGAACCCGGGACCTTTGAATGAGAGGCCAACACCTTAACCTCTAGGCCACGAGAGCCCCCCTGGGTTTGTTTGAGTAAGGGGAAGCACATCGACACAATAATGGTCGTTTAGTTCTGGGATAAAGTAAGACAGATAGATAGAAATAACAGATGGAAAGTAAAGAAGGACCTACCAGTAGCATCCTCCAACCACCCGCCTTACGGAGAAACTCCATCAAAACTTCCGGAGTGGGAAACGGAACTCGAATCTTCTGCGCGCAACAGCAAAGAGTCTTACGATTACGCCCAAGACGTCGGTATATTTAACTGAATAGATACAGAATAGTAACATGGTGTTACAGGGAATATAATGGTATAATTTATATGGATAGAATCCATCACAAAAGTGCCACTCCCTAAAACACTATGAGCTTTTATTATTATCAATTCATGGAAGTGGAGAACATTTAGCTAGCAAGGTCATTTTGCTTCTTGGATAAAACTAGATTTAATTTAAATACTCTCACAAGTTGGACAATTTCCGTTCGGAATCTCAGAAATGACCCGTTGAACTCGGGTATCACCACCATCGGGATTCGAGTTTTAACAATCGAAAGTGGACTGGTGGTGCAGTATGTGTGCTTCATGTACCTCAAATTGTAATAAAACAATTTTCCTGTATGTTTTTTTTTTGTTTTTGTTTTTTTGAGAAACGATAAACACAACTATACGATAGGAGTCACTTTTGGCTGAGGGGAAAAAAAGCAAACGAAACAGACGGAAAGAACACAGGAAGGGGGGGGGGGAGAGAAAAGGACACCCCCCCCCTAAAATAACCCAACAACCAAACGAGCTTGCATGACAACCTCCGGCCACTCACTTACAGCCGTCGACCTTTTGGGTTGTTAAATTACAGTCAAGTCGGAAGGATTACCAGCTGACACCTGACCTTCAAACGACACCACGGCCAGCTGATGGAAACTTGAGTTATACAAATATCTTTTTGTAACGACGAAGAAAGGACAACACAACATGGCACGAAAGCCCCCCCCCCCCCCCCCAAAAAAAAAACAAAAAAAAAAAAAAAAACCCCCCCCCAAACCAAACAAAAAAAAAAAAGGAACCAAAAAAGAAACCCCCCCAGAGAGAGAGAGAGAGAGAGAGAGAGAGAGAGAGAGAGAGAGAGAGAGAGAGAGAGTTTGTTTTAGTAGAGGTATTATGTCACTCGCAACTGCATAAGGTCATATGAGCGCCAGAAGAATAGAGGTGTTACAAGAGAGTAACAAACATAAAAAAGAAGAAGGGGAGATAAGGACGATAGATGTTTGATAGGAAAGAAGAAGCAAACCACATCAGAGCACCCGCTAACCACCCATTCTTAGATTCTGTATGAGGCACAAAACACAAAACGGCAAACAACATTAATAATGAGTATATATTAAAGATGCTTCACCATACACACGCACGCACACACATACACACACACACACACACACACACACACACACACACACACACACACACACACACACACACACACACACACACACAAGGGTGCACACACACAAGCGTGCACACACACAAGCGTGCTCACACACAAACGTACACACACACACACACACACAAACGTGCACACACACGCGCGTGAACGCTCATACACAGACAGACGGCCACAAAAACATAAAAATTTATAAAAACAATTGTAAAAAAAAATGATATAAAAAGAATACATAAAATAAAACACGCAAATTTAAATACAATAAAATAAACTTTGCACGTTGGATTCCATAATTTCTTTCTGCATGCAAGCGCCACTTTTCAACAGTGGCTTCAGAAAAAAAAAGACCAGCAACAACTCCACATTATTTCGTTGCCATGTCCAGTCCTTACGACATAATTGGGTCATTTCAGAAGTGCAGCACAACTTTGACTCACAAGGGAGATTATCACGTCTGGAGAGAACCTCTAGATCTAGTAGAAAACAAGGCACAAAACAGAAAAAAACCCTCACACAACAGGAAGGAGAAACCCACAGCCGACATTTTAAATAAAATTATTGATGATTTGGGGGGGGGGGGGGGGGGCAGTGCAGTCATCTGCACGACAATCCAACTGAAATGAAATGGGTTATTAGCTCTTTGATCTCACTTAGCTGAAGTCGAATATTCAAATTAATATCCGACCACGTTGGTAGAGAAAAACCTCCCGGAGGAAATCAGGTTTATTGACAAACTACTTGAGACATGAAGGGACAGCGCTAAACCTGTCTATTCAGGACAGAAAATGTACTTTTAGAGCGCATAACTCCACTTCTATTCCCTTGTACAGCAACAACAAGTTTTTTCAAAAGTTTTAGTAAGAGTTTTACGGCACTTGCAAACACATTAACGTCATATAAGTGTCGAAAATTAGAGGTGTTACAAGAGAGTAACATACACAAAAAAGAAGGAGGAGAGATCAGGACGACAGACGTTGGGTAGGAAAGAAGGAGCAAACCACACCTGAGCACTCACCAATCACCCACACAACAAGTTTGATTTTAAAAAAGTTATAGTAAGGGTTTTAAGACACTTGCTACACTATTAGGTCATATACGCGCTTAAGATTAGAGGTGTGACTATACTTCTAGAGATTAACATACAAAGAAAAGGTAGGAAGATAGATGTTTGATATTATAAATAGGAAATAAAGAGCCAACCATACCAGAGCACCCGCAAATCGCGAACAGCAACACCATCACCTCCACTAACAAACTAACCAACCACACAAACAACAACAAACACAGATGCAAACAATGACAACAACAACAAACAAACCACACAAACAACAACAAACACAAACGCAAACAACAACAACAAACAAACCACACAAACAACAACAAACAAACCACACAAACAACAACAAACAAACATGCAAACAACAACAACAACAACAAACAAACCACACAAACAACTACAAACACAAATGCAAACAATGACAACAACAACAAACAAGCCACACAAACACAAAGTTAACCTGATCAAACTTACGGCAGAAGAACAACAGGAAGTTGTTCACGTCCTTCCTCGAGGGCCAAGACCGGTCAATTAAAATGTCGAGAGTCGCGACCCTGGAAAGATTTAATCACAAATATGGGGCCTTCCCAGGAATTTGCACAAAACTTTACAACGCTGTGGCCAAGGCAGAGGCTCAGGTTGATTGAGTTAACAATTCTATTGATCGAGGACGGACAAAGAGGGTTGTCATGCCCAACTGGGCCTGAGTTGAGCAAAGATTCTTTTTATAGTCTTAGTTTGAGGTCGAACCACTTTCAACAGAAAGTTTTTTTTAGATCACACTCTCTCCCCCCCTCCCCCATTTTTTGGGATCAAAAGGGAGTTTATAGAGGGTGGGGGAGAGGGGACACATTCTACACAGAGCGCAAAACAATAAAAAAAAAAAAAAAAAAGAAGACAAAAACACTCAAAGAGAGAGGGAAATAATATGCGTCACGACGCTGTGGAAACAGGCGCTCGTAAATTTTTGGGCACGTTGAGTTTTTGGTGTCATCTTAAAGCTTGTTCATGTGTCTATCTTTCAATGAAAATATAATACTTATTTATCTGAAGAAAAAAAAAAAGATATTCGCGATTGAAGGAGGCGGGGGTAGCCTGGTTTCAGAGTAGAAATAACGAAAAAAAATATTGCTGCCAAGTTTGATGACTTCGAAAGTTTGAGTGTCCTTGGAAACATCTTTTTTGTGCCTTTGATTAGCGATTTTCAGTAAAATCCACACAGAATGTGTTTTTAATGCATATATGGTGTTGAGATAGGAAAAGACAATTCGAAAAAGAATTGCCCAACAGCCAGAAAGATGCCGGTTACTTTGATTTCATTATTTCGACGAGCGCCAGATTTCACCACGGCTCCTCACGACATTATGACCTTCTCTTCTTCCGCGTTGGGCGCGGCGCTGTTAGCTCAGTTGGTATCATACTTGACTACGTTGTGGGCGAACGTAGTGTGTTTTGAATAAAGAGAAGCACATCGATAGAATAACGGGCATATAGTGCAGGGGAGAAGCCAAACAGATAGACAGCAAACAGGGAGACCGAAACAACCGAGGAAAAAATTAAGTGGGACCTACCAGTCACGCCCTCCGACAACCAGCTGACCGTAGTTTGAATTTGCAACAGCAAAATTTTTAAAACATTAATCGAAAGTTCTGATTCGAATAGCTCTCCAACCACTTCGCTGTCCCGTGTAAGAGATGGTTGTAAAATGGGCGCCAGTCATGAGTTAAAAGTTGCTTCTCATGTATTTAATACGGAGGCAAACACACACACACACACCCACACACACAAACACGCACACACACATAAAAACACACACATACACACACAAACACCATACACATACACAGACACACACAGGCGACACACACACACAGAGGACACACACACACGCACGAACATACATACAGTTTTTTATCTGCCCATTTCATCGTCCACACGAGCCAGACTACGTATCGATCTTTCCAAATGTGTTGTTGCTATCTCCACAAAACTTGCCCACCTGGTGGTTTTCCCAAGCCAAGGAGAAGCACGTCAATCCATTGACATCTACACAACACGACACAATAGTATCCTTCTATAAATTATTATTACGAGGTGACAGTTCCCAACCAAGTCATACTAGACACATTACTCCCCCCCCCCTACACACACACACATACATAAATACACTGAAAAAAATGGACACACACACAAACGCTCCAAAACGGATCTGGTGGGCGGTTGGCGGACGCTTTAGTGTGGTTTACTCCTTCTTACCGACCAACTAGACATCTATCGTCCTTATTTCTCCTCCCTTTTTTGTATGTTAATCTCCAGAGCTAGTACCTCTTTACTATTTTTGCACTTATATTACCAGTTGCAAGTGATGTAAAAATATTACTAAAAAAGATTTTAAAAGATGATGAGGGTGATAGAAAGACCGAAGAGAAATTGAAGTAACAGACTGCAGACCACAACGGGGAGTCCATCAACATCCTCTACATCAAACGGATAAGAAAATGTAACAAGTATCTTCGGGGCTTTGTAACTACCCACTGTCAGCCTCCTTATTTGTAGACATTTACTGCATCTGTCCATCTGTTTTTTTCCCATTGTCAAAGCGAGCAAGCTGGAGCAGTACATCGACACAATAGCAGTCTTTTAGTGATGGGGAAAAGCAAGATAGACAGGTAGAAACAACTGAAGGAAAGAAAAGAAGAAGAACCTACCAGAGTCAACTACCCCCCGGCCCCCCACCATTTCTAGCCGTGTGTGGCGTTGTAGTTAGATACAATTTACGACTGCTCAGTTAGATTCCAGTTTTTTAAAAACGTTTTTGAAAGAGTATTACGGCACATGCAACACAAATAAGTCACACATATGCTGAAAACTAAAGGTTTTAGTACTTGAGAGTAACATACAAAGAAAAGAAGGCGGTGAGATAAGAACAATAGATATTTGACAAAACATGAAGGCGCAAACAACACCAGAGAACCCGCCAACTCAGTCTGAGGTTAGTACGCATTCTAGCAGAAACATTATAAGGCAATCGCAACATGGGGCAGATGAAGAAGAAACAGACAGCACCGTAACGCCTATCAGTCCACCACGATTTGAGTCATTGTTTTCTGAGAAAAGCAAAATATCCAGAACATTTCGACAGGAAGAGATAAGGGTAAGGCAATAACGGGGACGCGCTGTTACCTTAGTTGGAATCACGGTGGACTGCGGAACGGTTGACCCTGGTTTGAGTCCTCAAGAATGGCATTTTGAACTTGAGTCTTTTTTTTAGGGGGGGGGGGGGGGGGTTCTTTTTACACCGTTGTCATAACCCAACGCGTTTTTACCTGATATAATCGCGTTCACACCTTTGCTCCTGGGGGGGCTCTCAACTCTTTGGCAAGTCTTTGGCTCGATCTTATCGGAAACCGGTGTTACACCAGGAGGCCCCGCTTTTTAAACCAATTTGCAATGTTGGAAAGGGCGTTAAACCCATACAATGACCAAAAAGGCAAAGAACTAACAAGCGCCCCCTCTTGAAGACTGTAAATTATGTTTTACGTACAACATCGACACTATGTATGTCATTAAGGAGTCAGGCTGCTTCAGTGTTATGCATGCCAGGGCCAAACTAGACTGAAAGAAAAACAGCATCCAAGCAGACAGACAGAGATTATCGATGATCATAGCTCCTTGCGTGGGATTCAAATTCAAGTCATCCGTGTACCATGGAAAAGAGTCTAAACAATTTCACCACAGAAAAAATGAATCAATGGAGCTCTGAAATTTAACGTAAAAGAAATAAGCTTCAAAGAACGTCCACCACCCACCCGTTCACCTACCTTGTTTAGTTTTAGTAAGAGTTTTATGGCACTTGCAACACAAAAGGTCATATAAGTGCCAAACATTAGAGGTGTTACAAGAGAGTAACAAACACAAAACAGAAGGAGAGATAAGGACAATAGATTTTCATTGGGAAAAAAGGAGCAAACCATACCAGAGCACCCGCCCACAACTCGTTCACCTACCTTGAGTTTTGAGTTTAAGTAAACAGAAGCACAAGGCACAATAACGGCACACACAATACAGTGCAAGGATGAAACAAGACAAATAAACATAAAATAAGGAGGAAAAGACAAGAAGTAGAACTTATAAGACGTGGCGATATCCAACCACATGCAGTTCACCAACTTGTCCATTTAACTCAGCCCACCCCGACATCATTATTATCAGTACCCGCTACGTACGAGAAGAGGTAGGTGAGACACAGAGCTCCAAGGTATACATATCACACACACACACACACACACACACACACACACACACACACACACACACACACAGAGAGAGAGAGAGAGATAGACACAGCAGGAGTACCCTGGATATGACTTGATAAAGATTTGAAGAGGCCCCACCCACCTCCGTCACGATAATGTGGAGCTACCCAGCAGAACTTTAGTCAAACAACCTTTATCTCCGCTTTATGTTTAAGTTAGAGATGTCATTTTGTTGATTAAAAAATGTTCAACAAAAGCATAAGCTTCTTTCTCTCTAATTGTCGAGAGCTCTGAAAAGAACAAGAACACGTAACGATAAGTTCATTAATCTGGACTGGGCGGGACTGTCATAAAACGGACAAGTTTTCGCGGTGTCGCAATTCGGTGCACTCTCGAGGATGATTTCTTACTTGGTAATCAAAGTTCCGTATAAATCTTTGCAATCGTTAAAGTTTCACACTTCTATCGACATAAATTTATTGGTTATTTTGGCGGCAGACTGTTTAAAAAAAAAAATCAACTACCTCCGACTTCTTGTGGATATACTGTGTCCTAGAAGGTCAGAGAACGGTAGTATAAGAACGTATAGGCTGTGTCCCACTAAGCCCGGATTGGCTGAGACAGACAAGATTGAAACAGCTCTACTCAGATTATGTGGACGAGCGTCTGTGGTGTAGCGGTTAGACGCTTTGCTGTTGCACGCAGAACATCCGAGTTCGATTCCCGAGTGGGGAAATTTTTTATCGAATGCACTCCCTCTCCGCTTGAATGTTTTATCCTTCTCAGCCCGGGTTGGCCCCGACAGGCAGGGTCGGAAAACTACCTCCTAAATGCTGTATTTTGCGTTGATGGGGGTGTAACGTCACCAACATTTAAAAAAAGTTAATTCTCACATTGAGTAGATGGGAGGGTGAATCATTTAAAGCAAGCCATGCTTGACGCACATTCATGCGGACTAGGAACGTCTTGTTGAAATTGGACATTACTTTAGTAACTTTTATCATCGGATTGGCTTGAAAGGGTGCGTTGACCGAACCAATAACATTATGCTACGTTAGAATTACAAAGTTTTGTCTGACATGTTTGACCGTTTTGAGTGACTACGACCGTAAGGTAGGAAACCATGTTTTATCTGCTCTATCACAATCGTACGATTTTTCAGAGTCGTCATAAAGATATTCAAAGAATTGCATTAGAAAAAAGCTTAACATGTTGTGAAACTCAAAATATTAAGCGTGAAATTTCTCAAAGCTAGGTACTGAACAGACAGAACTTTGCAATTCTTAGGTAGCAAAATTAGTAGTAGAACTCTTTAGTAGTTGAACCCCCTCCGAGTAGTCCTAGCCCCCCGCCCCCCCCCTCCCCAACATAAACAACATAAAGTCAACTCTGCTCTAATGATCACCTTTAAAAGGCAATTACCTGTACAAACGGCCACTTCCCATTTACTCCCGTGTGTATTTTTAGTTGTTGGTACATTATAATGACATCGTGTAAGACACCTACGCTGTCTAAGACAACTACTTTTCATCTCGAGAGTGATGGTCGTCTTACACAGTTTCGACTGTTTATCCAAAAAGACTGTTCATGAAGGGATAGCTTCAACGGAAAGAGAGAGAGAGAGAGAGAGAGAGAGAGAGAGAGAGAGAGAGAGAGAGAGAGAGAGAGAGAGAGAGAGAGAGAGAGGGGGGGGGGGGACTTCTTTTACTAGCATATTCATGAACGAGACTAAAATGGAGAACTTCTCGTCATTCTTAAACACACACACACATAAATAAACAAACACACACACACAAACAAACAAACAAACACACACACACACACGCGTGATCTCTGACCCCACATTCTAACGCTTACATGTGATCCCTGAATCGTCTATCTAACCTTAACTGACATAGGGAATTAATGAAGTCAGGCTTGGAGATTATCATGATAACTTTTTTAGCGCTATCACTGCCAAACACGAGGGAAAAGAGACACGGTTTGTTTGTTTGATCGCGAGTTTGGTTTTGTTAAGAGGAAGAGGAGCACATTGACACGATAACGACCATTCAATCTAGCGAACAATCACGAAAGTTTTTTAAACAATATATTCCACAGTTTAGTTCTAACAAGAGTTTTATGGCACCTGCAACACAAATCTAGAAAAGTTGAAAGACATGGAATAACATCAAGAGGCTGGCATGGGGCAGACAAAGGTGGAAAGGCGGCCTATACCCTGACCCGGGCTGAGAACGGCAGTGACGATGATGAACACAACTCCAAGTAATAAAAATGCCGAAGGTTAGAAGTGTCTCTAGTCACTAAAGAGTAGCATACTACGAAAAGAAGGAGTAGAGGTAATGATAAGAGATATTTGAACCGAAAGAAGGAGCAAACCACACCAGGGCACCCGTCAATCACTCATGGGGGATATTGTTTGTTTTGTTTAGTAGAGGTTTTACGGCGCTCGCAACTGCATAAGGTGATATGAGCGTCAGAAGATAAGAGGTGTTACAAGAGAGTAACAAAAATTAAAAAAGAAGGAGGGGAGATAAGGACGATAGATTTTTGATAGGAAAGAAGAAGCAAACCACACCAGAGCACCCGCCAACTACCCACATGGGGGGATATGGAGTTGTTGCAAGACCAAATAAATCACAGAAGACGTGTGTAAATAAAAACCATAAAACGATAGCTTAAAGAAGAGACTTAAAACCATAAAACGATGGCTTAAAGAAGAGACTTAAAACCATAAAACGATGACTTAAAGAAGAGACTTACTACAATTCAATAACAATTTCGATTTTAATCTTCTGATTCCCTTGCTTTCGGAATAAAAATTGTGTCAGCCTGTTCTGAGAGCAACGACAGCCAACGACAAAATATACAACACTTCAGTAGATGTCGTTTGTCCAATTGCAGGGCTTACTCATACTAAAGTTAACAACTGATAAGAAAGAAATATAACGTATTATCAGACAGGCAAAGAGGAAGCTACAAAAATAAGCATGAATCACCATCCCTCCTCAACCACCCCACAACAACATGGTAAAGCAGAAAAACGAAAACACAAGCTTAGAAACATCGAAAACAAAACCACAATCAGGAAAGAGGAAAAAGGAAGTCCAGAAACCATCTGAGTGAAGAGATCAGACTGACATAACATCGCAATGTACTTTTTTTTCACTTCGCCCAGTCCTCTTCCTCGTTTTCCTCCTCCTCCGCCTCCTCCTTCTCCTTCATCTTCTTCTTCTTCTTCTTCTTCTTTTTCTTCTTCTTCTTCTTCTTCTTCTTCTTCTTCTTCTTCTTCTTCTTCTTCTTCTCAATCTCCTCCTCCTTCTCCTCCTCCTTTTCCTTCTTCTTCTTCTTTTCCTCCTCCTTCTTCTACTATTGCTCTAAACACACAATCAAAATCACAGATCTATGCACATCTGTGTATACAAATGTACTTTCTGTGCCCCGGCACAATATGGCGCACAGTGTGTTATTGATACCGCATTAAAGGAATGGCTAATCGATAAGAGCCGGTTAAGCTATATCAGTGGCCCATCGCGCACAAGTGCATTTCCATTGATTTAGACGAGCTCCACCCGATCTCAAAAGTGGGCGCATTTCTTTCTGTAAGGCATTCGTATTCACATAAATTACTGCGTACTTCTTGTTCCTATTGGTGTGCTTGCAGCTGGTGCAGTTGTCACTGTTGCTGTAGTTGTAGTTGTTATTATTGTCTTTTTTTTTGGGGGGGGGGGGGGGTAAGTGTTTTACGGCGCTCGCAACTGCACAAGGTGATATTATTATAAGCGTGCAGACACATTTAGCATTTTCAGTTGGTAAGAAATTCTGAACTTGTTTTTGTAGTTTCAGTTGTTAATATATGTTATTGTTGTCGTTTTCGTTGTAGTTGTTATTGTTGTTTTCATTTTAGTTGCACTTATCATTATCGTTGTAACAGAAATGAAGGCACCAGTACACCTTTGTGTGGTGGTTCTGTATCAGAAGCAATCATTTTACTCTAAGGTCGAAATAAATTCTCATTTCTTTTCCTTTTGGGGCGGCCCATAACAATAACCTCTATCTAAGCGCAACCGCTCATACACAGGAACCAGGCTTCAAAGTGTCCAATGATATTTTAGGAGTTTATATTTTGTGGGACCATAGGCTCTACTCTAGGCTGTAAAATTTAGACAGTTGACCTGTTTGAGTAAAGAAACACATCGACACGATGACGCCCATTTAGTGTAAGGGAACACAACAGAAAAGTTAGCAGAAGCATTAGAAGCAAAGAAAGAAGACTACAAAAGGCAGAAGCAATACAAGGAAAGGATGAAGACTTCATAGGACCCACCAGCGGCATCCTCCACCCACTCGAGGCGAGCTGACCTGGACATGTGTTGGTCGCTTTTAAGGACAAGCAGGCTAACCCAGGTTTCGGGGGTTTCCAGAAATCTCGACCTACACCAAAAGTGGGCATTGCCCTACCTATAGGAGAAGTTCGGTTTCATTGGTGTGTATATTTGTTTCGTTATAGAAAAAACTCTCCTTGTCTTCTAAAGAAACTGAACACGAGGCAAAAACTTTACCTCCGATTTTCTCTAAACAGCATTTTTCGGGATAGCCCCCTTGTGCTTAAAAGCCACCAGTTATGCTGATTGATGACCGCCGTGCGAGATGCAGCACACAAACTGCACTTCAACGACAATGCACGTCAACCACTACGATGTCCCCCCACTCCCCCCGTGACCGAAACGACAGGAAAAACATGGCAAGGGACACGACGAAGCACGCCCCAATACACGGCCGAGTACATACAGCCTTCCTTGTCGCACTTGTGCGAGTGAAACCAAAGAGGTTTACAGTAACACTCAACACTTCCCCATTCACAATCCCACCATCCCGTCCCCTTATGCAACTTCATACGACTGCTTCTACCACAGAAGGAGACACACCCCCTAGTGAAAGCCAGGCATAGCTCTGGTTGGTGACACTACAGTTCGGTAACGGATATACTTCACCAGGAGCAAAATACGATAGCAGAAAACTTTAAAGAATTAGAAGGAACAGAGCACAACAAAACCGGTTATATGTAAACAAACTAAAAAAAACAACAACAACAAAAAACAAACAAACAAAACACAAACAAACAAACAAACAAACAAACAGCCATACAACCAGCCAACTAACCAACCAATCACCCCCCCCTCCAAAAAAAAAGAACTAAAACATTACGTACATACCCTTACATTCAATGAGGTCCCAAATTAACAGTGTCCCGACAACGATCAGAAATAAAACGTCCACAACTCGTCACAGGTAAGCTCTATATTTTGAAATGATTTTATGAGCAAAAAAAAGTCCTTGTCATCTTCGCCTCCGAGTTGAGTGTCAAGATGTGAACATCCAGGAACACTTACCACTATTACAGCTTGAATGACGAGCGTGATCTCAGCCACTTTGCTAAAGGTGTGACTCATGTATTAATATTACATTGTGTATTGCCTTTACACGCGAACAAGGAGAACATACGGTGTGTATCTCTCGGACTGAATTGCCTCTCAAGGCGTGAAAGGAAAAGTACAGTACAGGATTTCCCTATAAACGAATTCTTCCGCGGAAACCACTTCAAAACACATGTGACGTTCTATTCTCTTCTTCTCAACTAAGGCGGATCTCAACATTAAGTCCAAAAAAGGATGAAGTGGCCTAGCGAGGGAATTAATAATAGAGCAGGGGTGGAGATCATTGTCGTCGTATACATAATTTACTATCACTCACGATGAGATGAACAATTTCTGTTCTATTTCTGGTGTTGTTGAAGCAGCATGTTCTTTTCGCTATATATACACTGTATATAGGCTAGGTTATGTTGAAAGCTGTGTTTTCGCCTCCCCCTCCCCTCCAAAACCACTCCCAGGCAAACCGCAAGGCACAGGGTAAGTAATGTCGTATACTTATGTTTGAGTAAAAAGATGCATATCACTACAACAGCAGCCATTTTGTGCGGGGAAAAAGAAAAGCAGACAGACAGGAACAGTAAAAGGAAGGAAGAGGAGTAGGAGGACCAAGTAGTGGCGCCCTCCAACCACCTGTCTGTTTAGTCTGAACAACACGAAGCACACCGACACAAAAAGTGTCTTGTGATGTTAAGGAAAACAAGAAGGACGTACAAAATGGTGAAGTAATCGCAGATGCTCTATTCCCACTCTCGACACTATTTACATCATTTAGGAGGCGGACTCCTTCGATCCTGAATGTTGGGGCGAATCCTGGTTGAGAAGGATACAACATCTTTGAGAGGCGTCCTCCAACCACCGCGCCTATCAAGGCGAAAGCTATCTCGTATCATTCACAAAACGACTTCTCATCGATACACAGACATGACCGAAAAAAACAACAACAACAAACAAGCCTTTCCTCAGCCCAAGAAGAAGTAAGACAAATAGGGAGAGGAAAGCAGGGAAAAAACGGGGGGGGGGGGGGGGGGGGG
>NW_004797307.1:1004922-1006121 GCF_000002075.1 Aplysia californica
GGGGTTATATGTAGTTGTTTTTACGCCACCGTCCACACAAGAGATGGGGCTGGGGGTTATCAGTCACAGTTAGTCTGGGATCAACAATGACGTGATGATCCTCCTAGACAAGCAAGATAGATTGCCACGACGTGCGTGTTGTCTGGATGGCCCGAGGTCTGCCTCATTCGACACGGCAAACCACTTTCTCTGATTTATGAGACAGGATTGTGCACGATCACCAAACACGGCGTCTTCAAACGGAATAAATGAATTAAGAAGAAAACCCTCACAAAATGCAACGCTTCGAGATTGGCGGGGCTCAAACTCCAGACCCTCCGAAAGCCAAGGTAAAGGGAAACACTATTCTATTTTAATAATAAACAGGTTCCTTAATATGGCTCACGCAAGTCTGAGAAAGGGCAAATAGCGGAAACACACACACACACACACACACACACACACACACACACACACACACACACACGCAAAGGCACACCCTCCCCACGCGCGCACATTCAAGCTATTGAGAGGTGAATATTAATATGTTTACATTGGAACGAAGTATAGACTGGCGCGTTGACGAACGAGGCATGACGCACGGAAATCGCCATTCAGTCACTCATGCGATAGTCTTCGTTCTCTACGCCTCTTTTGATCAGGTTTGACAAGACGCGACAACTTTGCAGCTGGATCGTTCTACAGTCTATTTTTTATATATTTTTAATACATCACTAGGTCAGTAGGTATTTAATTCAGTGTTAAAGGCCATTAGCCCGCATCACGTAAAGCATACAAATTTTATGAGGGACTTCTGTGGAAACAGCATAAATTATACATGGCATACATATCAATAACATTTAAAATACGTTGTGTTTTGTTAAACAAATTTCCATCATAAGATAGTATAGGCTATAGCTGTTTTGGCGTGTTAAACATTGTACATTTTTACCATTGGATTGGGTTTAGAAGAGGGGATGAATAGTTTCCTTTGGCAGGCAAAACTTGAACAATCAAAAGTTTAGAGGGAAATCCATCTTCCACTTTATGAGAGTTTAAAAGCTGCGAAAGATCAAGAGAAAAGACAATCCTTTCTCAAAGAGAGGTATAATGATAATTACGAGGAAGCAACAGTCTGAAGGAAGGAAGAAAAGGAAAGGAGAAAAGGAAAGGAGAAAAGGAAAGGAGAAAAGGAAAGGAGAAAAGGAAAGGAGAAAAGG
>NW_004797307.1:1009300-1010260 GCF_000002075.1 Aplysia californica
CACACACACACACACACACACACACACACACACACACACACACACACACACTCACACTTTCTCTCGCATACATATAATTGCGCACGCAATAACTATCCCCAAGAACAACTTCCAAGCGAAACACAATAAAAACAGACAACCGAGAACTTAACACATTCTCATAAACTCCTCTATTCGACTACAGATCTAACTAGATCTATTATAAAACACAAAGTGAATAAAAGAAATCACTTCACTCTTACTTTAGAAGAGAAGGTACATAAATTTAATAAGCCTTTAAACTCTGTACAAGGCTCGACCATGGGCACAATCGGGTCTGGATCGGATCCTTCCTTACCTCTGTGTATGTTTTAAATCGGTTTGTTCCAGAATTTCCAAGATTCCTTTATCATTTTACTAAGTCTAACTGTAGAAAGAATGTCAATAAAGTCACGGCCTCGCTACTTAAACCGAGTTCAAGAGCAGACTGACACTCCTATCTTGTAACATACGAGAAGCGGACGACAAGGCCTACACGTTAGTACTGTAGTGACTTATCACAGGTATTGTTCCAAAATTCCTTTCAAAATCCGTACTTAGCCCCACTTAACCGAGGCGACGTTCATGGGTAGTGTGATAAAACGCATCAAACCACACAAACGGCTCCCTTTACATTCTCTATTTCAGTTTCACATGGGCGTTTTCGGTTTACGAGCCTTTGTCGACGAGCATTGTGGGAGTGTCAACACAGTTTTCTATGTTGGGCGTGAGGAGGTTTTACGGCCCTTTCGTGTAGATATTATAATATTATCTTTTCAGCCTATTTTGTGTACGAACAGGAACGCTCTCTGCCTCATGATAGTTGACGTCTGCCACTTAACTTGTTTTTGCGCGGAACACCTCGAGGCTATGTCGAAAAGGCGTAACCAGTTACCCTGTAGAAGGAAGAGAGAGAGAGAGAGAGAGAGAGAGAGAGAGAGA
>NW_004797307.1:1013627-1026159 GCF_000002075.1 Aplysia californica
AAGAGAGAGAGAGAGAGAGAGAGAGAGAGAGAGAGAAGAATGCGTTCTATTGTTCTGTGAGCGTTATTGTGTGTTGGTGCTGCAAATATGCTCAAACTCTTTTTTTTGGGGCACTTTTGACAAAATAGAGAATATCCGATTTGCTGTTTTATAATACAGCTTTTACAAGAAAAAAAATTAAATTATCCATTTAAGATAACGGCCAGGCACTCTTGGGAAAATACCAGATCAATATGAATAATGAATGATGAACCAAAAAGGGGGGAAATTACAAAATGGTTACATTCCAGTACTTTCTTTTTCTTTTGCTAATTTTTTTTTTACGGCACTTGCATCACAATAAGGTTATATAAGTGCCGAAGATTACAGGTGTTGCAAGAGAGTAACAAACTCAAAGAAGGAAAAGGGGAGACAAAGACGATAGATGTTTGATAGGAAAGAAGAAGCAAACCACACCAGAGCATCCGCCAACCACCCACTTTCCATTACTATTATATACGGCCTAAATCTGACTAAGGCCACAATAGCTGGACCATGACGAATTATAAGTGTCTGTTTCCTTTCTTGTAAATATTTTAAGCTTCCTTCGAAGTAATAATATTATATTATACATCAACGACGTGAGACTGTTGTTTAGTGGTTAGGCGCTTCGCTGTCGTACGCAGATGGATTGAGTATCTCGAGCTGTCTGTCTGTTGGGACGTAATTGCATCCCTTTCAACCTGGGTTGGCCCTGTTAGGGAGGCCCGAAAGCAACCCGCCCGCCTCCTGTATTAGTTAAACAGTGTCGATGGGGGCGTAAAACGGTTACAATTACCATTACGTAATATAGATCAATCGAGAGGGTGACGGGCTGTTGTAAAGGTTGCAGGTCAATGTCAGATTGGGGATATTATTATCATGTGGGGTACAACCAAGCAGAAAGACAGAAATGCTCTGACATTTGTGATCTCTCTTGCGAATTTATCGAACGCAAGCTTTTTTCCTCAGGGCGAAGGGCCTATAACACCTCAGAATCCACACTGTCTAAATTTGTCACTGTACTCTACTCGTTACTTTCTTTATGTAATTCGAGAGTTAAAATAGTTTAATATTTCTGTTGCCATAAAGTTATGTATTTATATACATGTAGTGAAGACTTTTATTCCTAAAGGGCATGTTTTGTTTCTTTAAAAAAACCTGAAGATCTCAAACCAGGTCACCCACGGGCGGCTCGTGGGTCTAAAAAGTGGGCGTGCACAATTAAGCAATCTTAGCCTGAAGATAATCAAGGGCAGAGTAAATGGGATGGTGTATAATTTTAGGATCTTTGGGTTGGTGAAGGAAGACCTTGTGCTTTCATTTTCATTCTTTTTACTTGTGGTTTTGACTTCTAGAACTAAATCTGTTTGTTAGCTAAACGTTAATTTCATTGATCCTGCATTAGAACTGAACACTCAAGTAATACCTTTCACCACTCCACTACAAAACCGTTCAAAAGCACACCTCAAAGGACGGCGACTTAAGTATGCCACGTTCACCTCCCTCGGGTTCACGGTCACAGAGTCACTTAAAATAGCGACAAGACAATGAACCAATCACAATTCACTTGAGCATTCTGCTGGATTGCTCCGGGGCCCACATAATTTTGGCACGGAGTAGTGCACAGTCTATGGCGTTTATTTTTAGATTGCCTACTGTGGGTTATGTTTCGGCGCTATTCGGCAGGAGCACATTTGAGATGTGCCGTCTTATTAATATCAATGTACCGTCAAACTGTCTACAAGTGTCGTCATCGCTTGGATTATCCCCAAGAGCGATTTATAGTTCAGGTTTCCACAATTGACTGTCCTGTTATGCTTAGATACAGTGCATGAACTTAGGCATGGCATAGTAGATGTTTTACGGCGCTATAGAATAGAAATGACAGTTACGGCGCCAGCGAGGCCCTTGTTTTGATATAATATTTGGCTAGTGTTTGTTTCTGGCGTCTTTTATTTCATTATTGTGGGTGCTTTACTTCACAGAACATTACAACATTTTGGGCGGCACTGCACGACCGTGCTCTATGGACGAACCGCGCCTGGTTGTAACATATTATTGCATTGCAAGTGAAAGAAGTTAGTTCGATTCCCAACCACATGGGGCAATAATTAAACATGTATTTTTTCTATTTGCTGGAACACACAACCCAGGATGAAAATAACAAGAACAGTAAAAAAGCCTACCCGCTAAATTATCTAAATTGTATTAATGGGGGCGTAAAATATTCAAATTTCCAACTAACCAGACCAGGCCGCTTGACACAGAATATCATCGCTTCGTCGCCTCAACTCTAAGATGCAAAGCAGGTGGTCTACGTGGGGCTGGTGTTGTCACAAAAATCTGGGTTGCGCCAAGTTTATGGCCGTCCTCGTTCACCTGGCATTGTTTGTCCCTCTGTGTATAGTAGACTATAAAACTTGGCCCCGGGGAGCCGTGAGAACAAAACTTTACTCTTGAACCTGACATGACTTCATGGGCAGAATATCTACTCAGAGCTTCCCCAGCACTGGCCGAACTTACAGCAATATTGTAGATCTTAACCCTCTCTAGTTCTCATGCTCACAAAAACACATAGGCCCTACGTGAATGAATATGACAATAATGGCATTCTACCTTGTTATTACAAAGGCAAAATAAACGAAACGTAGAAGTCAGTTTAATAGGTTGGCAATGTTTTGAACCGAAAAAGCAAATAATTAGTAAACAAGCAAAAACAAAACAAAAACAAAAACACAAAACAACCAAACCAAGCAAAACAAAACCATAGATGACAAACAAGCAAAAAAACATACACCTACATATTAAATAAAACAAACCCTACCAAACAACCGAAAAGGAAGAAGAAGAAGAAGTTCAACAAGAACAAGAACAAGAACAAGAACAAGAACAAGAACAACAACAACAACAACAACAACAACAAAACAACAACAACAACAACAACAACAACAACAACAACAACAACAACAACAACAGCAACAACAACAACGACAAACAACAACAACAACAACGACAACAATAACAACTAAAATGGACATTTACCCATCATCGTGAACAAAGAGGCACAAAAGGGTTACTGCTATTATACAAGGACCCGGCCGAGCCTTGTCAATATCCCTCCTATATAGCAATGACTTGAATAGCCGTAGTTTATGTGACTGGGATCTATCCTTATGGCGAGAATGATCTCACCACCCTGTGTAGGTCACTTTTCCACGGACGCCATCTTGATGGGAATGTGATAGTCTTGAACTTGGAGGAACATCTGGGTTTACGAGGGGAAACTAACAACGTAGGTAATTTCACTTCTTGGTAGATAGCAGTGGTGACTGCAATGGGGTTTGGACATCATCATCATCATCATCATCATCATCATCATCATCATCATCATCATCATCATTATCATCAACAACAACAACAACAACAACAACAACAACAACAACAGAATGGTCATCAACAGAACCCCTGACACTCAAAACAAAAACACAATAGATCTCTATCTGCGCTTCAAGAAAAGTGAAGATAAGAAGAAAAAAGGATATGCCAGGACCACAACCTCTCCCCTCCACTCCCTCCACCTACAAAAAAGCAACATGATGTGTAAATAAAACGGAACAAACAAACAAACAAACAAACAAACAAACAAACAAACAAACAACCCCCCAAAAAACAACAACAACAACAACACACACACAACAACAAAAAACAAACAAACAGAAAAACAACCCACCCAAATACCCAACATTCTATGTGGACAGAACAAAAACGATCAAGATGTAAATAGATCATTTCCAAGGCAGCCTCTGTCCTATAAAAGACACTATTCCTAGCTAGACGCCCAGTGGAAGGATTGGCGCTGAAGTTCATAATTAAAAATGACATTTTCAAGACCAACCCAGGGTGAGTGGAATACAGGATCTCAGCAGACAGGCGGAGATACTCGACAAAAGACGCCTCCGGAGATGCTCGACAAAAGACGCCTCCTCTCAAGAATCGAAAGCACGCCTTGCGCGCAAAGATGAAAGGCTTACCTATCACACCACATACGCTAGTAGTGGCACGAAAGTGAGTTGAGTAAGTAGGTAAGTTTATTCAGTGTTTAAGGCCATTGGCTCACATCACATCATATAAAACACTCGTTTGTTAAAATCGTTTCCATAATGAAAAGAAAGTGAGTTGGACGGGAGTCTAAGTTGCTAAACAAAGAATATACTCGTACATGTACTGTTCACACAGGGAGTTGGGACGTACTACTATAAGACAATAAGTACTAGCGCCATGCCATCGACAGGTGAGACCGAAGTTTTTTTCGCCTTGATCGCGCACTCTCATGGCCTGCTTTCGACAAAAATCGCTGCAAATTGACTAGTAAACTTACAAACTATTGAAACAAAGAAAAACAAAACAAACAACAACAAAAAACAAAACAAAAACAAAAACAATAACAAAATAGGGCAGAGTTAAGGGTAAAAATACAAATCTATCAAGCGACAGACCGGCTTATCGGCTCACCGGCAACAGAGGAGCCATCCAACAAAACATCTCTCCATCTACCTACCCAACAATTAATTCGTATTTCTTCCCACCTATTTACTCTTTTGTCCAATCACACAACCTGCTAACCAAGCAACCATCCAACCGACCGACCAACCGACTGACTGACCCAACGACAGACCAACTAACCAACCTACCAACCGACCAACCAACCAACTAACAAGTAGATCTACGCACCTCGACAGCACACAAGAAAACCATGTGTCCGTATCACCAGAATACCCAGTGACCAACTTTTTTATTTACTAATCCCGCTATACTTTTGATGTGAACTCACCCAGTAACCCTTCAACCCACTTGTCAATTCACACCCCCAGCTCAAAACCCAACAACTGACAAACACAAAGACAGACCAAGAGTAGAAACACTAAGAGAGCGAGAGAACGTATAAAAGCAGAAAGTAAACATTTCAAAAGTCTCTCATAAAAGGTCAGCCGCCCTTTTTCAAACGAGAGCAAGAAGGAGAGGACAAGTATGAACAAACTAGTCCATGCAAACAGACACGACCTACTAAGAATTAGCGGAGACGAAGGCTGAAGTACCATTAACAGCACATCTGATAAGAAGAGTACACCCAAGTATTCTGTATTTTACCCAAGGGAAAAGTGCAAGAACAATCTATCTCAGCTGCTAGTGAACGAATATTCAAGAAAAAAAAATGGGTGCGACTTTTTAAATGCGTCCCAGAAGAGGAAGGCTTGTACTTAGATCTATAGACGAAACTGGGATCTGAGGTGTATTGGTTAGGCTTTTCGCTAGGAAGCGACGGATGTATGTTTATTTCCATTGAAAAGGCAATAACTCAGTCATTGATGTACTTATTTCAATAAACTTCCAACTTATCAAGTTCAACCAAAAGGACCATCAACTTCTCACAGAACTGTAATGTTATTTAAGAGGGAGGCGGGACCTCTGAATGTAACATCAGTCTCCGGTAGGACTAAGCCAAATGGAAAATGTCATGTAAAGTCCCTTTCCCAAGGACACAACGCCGGAGCGAGCTGAAACTCGAACTCACAAACTCTCCATCTCATGATGACGAATCTGACAGCCTAACAGACCACTGACGCTACAGTAAAACTATTTAAAAGGTGGTAGCCCCAATTCTTACATCCGTCTCCGACATGATGTATTCAAACGGGCGGAAAGTCTCCCACCCGCTCTCCGAAAAATCCCAACAAAGATAGTCCATGTTCAAGAACGGCCATAATTCAGGGTCATCCACAACAGTATGATATCAACTGAGCTAATTGTGCTCCATTTTTTGGCTGAGAACGGGTCGTGGAGAAGATAAAGGAAACATTAATAGCAAAGGAAACATTAATAGCAGAAAAAGAGAGCACACGGCCGATTGTGATCCGAATCTACAAGTACAAGGGGTCGGTGTACCCCCCCTCCCTCCGCTCAATTTTCTACCCTGTCAGGAATCTATTTCCTTTTACCTTGTGTGCGAAGGTGGATCTGACACTCCATTTTTGAATTTTCGAGGTGACCTACGTCGAGTCCAAAAAGACTGATAAAGTTCACAAATCAGAGAACAAAATCAACATGAGCGCCATTACTTTTCAACCAATCTCCCAAAACCATCAGTCAAAAAGAAAGCCCATTTAGGACAAACTGACAATAAACTTAGTCGGGGATGTCTCCAAAATATGAAAAAGCACGCCGTTTACCTGTCGCCGAAGGCACGATCATTGCTGTGTCTCCCAGTAACTTCTTGATCCACCTCTCTCTATGTTATATTGTTTGTTTGTTTGTTAGTAAACATAGCGGGTACAGTCGAAAGGGGGATAAGCGAATTACCAACGAAAAAAGACGTTTTTCTATTGGGGATTGTACGCGTTAGCTCTTTAAGGACATACATGTCCAATCCGAAGCATATCGAAGGCAATGCAACAACACATTTTGAACCATTATACACAAATCAGAAACACAAATTTGCATAGGTTGTTGTATGCTTTTTTTAGACTCAGATAATGGAAAAACTACAGACAAATCTGTATGACCAACAAGACAACGCTTAAAAAAAAAAGTACCAACACAGCGTGTCTAAAAGCGTTGCTGAATGACGAGAACGCGCGTCCTCAATGGGTTAAAACTCCTTTAAACAAAGGAAACTCCAGAGGCCGACCAAGAAGTGAGCTCAAAATAATTAAAGTCAAAGTCAATGTATGTCGATGACCTCCAAAGATTTGTATTATAATACTCTAGATAGATCGTGCAGTTTGACGAATTTAATTATTTACTAAAGTGCATGCCATTAACGCCAAGTGAAGGACGAGGGGGAGGAAACCGCAAGCACGAGACAGTATCTATAGATGGTCACAAGGAGGGTATTAATTAGAGCAAAAATTAAGGTCAAGAGGATTCTTTCAGACTGAAACCACAGCCCACTCAGGCATCGACTGAGAGACTAGTGTCGCCAGCTACTGGGTACAAAAAGCAAAATGAACTTTAAAAAAGCACGAAAACCTCCCAAAAACCAAACAACAACAAGCAACAAACAAACACAACACCCTCACCCCCCAAAAAAATCAACAACAAAAATCATTTTGATTAAAAGTCTACTTGATATGTCAAACAAGCCAGTCTCAGCGAACAATGAGACAGGGCACGACAATAGCTCAAGTGTGTTCCCAGTCTCCACTCATAAAGAATGATAAAGATACATCAATCTGTATCCGTCTCCAACCATAATATGAGCAAAATTAGGTAAAATACTTTTTTTTGTGTCTCATATTATGTTATTGCCAACCGTAATTACAACTGGTATTATTATGTCAACAAGAACAATCTACACTGTATTTCTTGCAATTCTGATAATAAGGAAGGAATCATGTTGTTTTTATCTTCTTCAATGTTCACGCACGTACACGGTTCAAGTCAGTACTCGACGAAGCATAGTACATAGTAATAATAATAATAATGGATTGCATTTATATAGCGCATATCCACTTATGCAATGCTCTATGCGCTTAACATGATACATATTATGGATTTACAAATCAATTTTAAAGCTACATAGTGTTACATACTCATGCAAACACATATTCACTCACACACGCACCACACACACATGCATACACACATACACACATACGTACATATGCATATACGCACATACAAACTCACAATGATCTACAGCTTGGATGCATTCTGTCTAATCGAAATATGATGAAAATAGAAATGATTTTAGTTTCTTCTTAAAAATTTCTAGATTTTCTGCTTCTCTGATAGTTTTTGGAAGCCTATTCCAAACAAGTGGGGCAAAATATGAAAAAGAGCGTTGGCCATATGATTTGTAATTTATTTTAGGCTTAACAAGGGTTGTTTTGTCACTTGATGATCTGAGCGTTCTAGGAGGCACATAGGGTGTTAAAACTGTTTTAGATAGTCCGGTGATAAATCATTTAAGCACTTGTAGCAAGTTAAACAGATTTTATATATGATACGCTCTTTCACTGGGAGCCAGTGTAATGCTTTAAAAATAGGAGTCACATGATCATGCTTTAGTTTTTTAGTAATTATTTTGGCAGCAATATTTTGTACTCTTTGTAGTTGTTGTAACTGTTCATCAGGTACACCAGCCAGTAAGGAATTGCAATAATCAATCCTTGACAATATAAGTGATGTTATTAAAGTTTTGGTGACACCAATAGA
Organism: Aplysia californica; assembly: GCF_000002075.1. NCBI lineage: Eukaryota > Metazoa > Mollusca > Gastropoda > Aplysiida > Aplysiidae > Aplysia > Aplysia californica. The sequence goes on from NW_004797307.1 coordinate 1,021,863, forward strand.
TATATATTTTCTAATGCTCCCTATTTTCTTCAGCTGGAGATATATATTTTTACAAAGATTGGATACATAGTATTTCATTGACACATCTTGATCCAGCACCACACCTAAATAGTCTTAGTCCTCAGTCTTGCTGGTTAGGTTCTCCCCTTCAGAGGAAGAAAAGCTTTACTTGACTTGTTATCACAGCTATTTGTAGTTGGTTTTGAAGAGGCTTTGACCTTACGGTTACCTCCTCCCTCCAGTGGCCTCAAGACACTTGTCTCCGGTACGGGCAACACGAGACAGAATATTATTATTATCACAAGGGCGTCCTTCAACCGATGGGATGTGCAGGGCTTTTAAGCACGTAACCTAATATAATGTTATTTGAGACGAACTGTTTCCAGAAATTTTCCTTCTCCTACATTTTATATTTATGGGCTTTAAACAACGCTAAAAACAAAACAAACAACAACAACCCAACCCAACCCCCCCAACAAAACAAAATAAACTAAACTAAAAGTAAACAAACCAACAAGCAAGCAAAAGCAAAACTTACGAACGATCAAGCAGAAGAAAAACTTACGAACGATCAAGCAGAAGAAAAACTTACAAACGATCAAGCAGAAGAAAAACTTACGAACGATCAAGCAAAAGCAAAACTTACGAACGATCAAGCAGAAGAAAGACTTACGAACGATCAAGCAAAAGCAAAACTTACGAACGATCAAGCAGAAGAAAGACTCACAAACAAAGGAGCAAAGGTAACATTTACAAACAAACAGTCGAGCAAATACAAGACTAGCAAATAATCATGGGAAAAAAAGAAGAAAAAAGGCAAGACTTAGAAACATATAAGTAAGAAAAAAAATTGCGTGCCCAAGTGACAACCCACCCCTCATCCCCCCCCCCGCCAGGAAGGGGACATTTCAATAGCTATTGACCAAGAAGAGTTAAAAGGTTAAATGTACACCTCACGGCAAAGACAAGACTCGGGAGCAGCTGTCAGAGCCAACATGGGGCCGAGTCTAGGCTTTCTCAGGACCGAGTCTATACGTAGACAGCGCTTTACTCTACTTTCATCACCAGGAATGGAACTGCGAGCAACGGCAGATAGCATAACCATTACACAACAGACGCCAGTAATTCTACCCTTGAGTACATAACATTACGCGATCTGACCCTGTCGAAGTGCCAAAACCACACTCTGTATAGTCATGCTATGTTGTATAATGTTGCTATAAAGCGGAGGTCACCAAACGTTTTTGCAAAGTGGACCGGATAACAGAGAGAATGCAGAGCTGAGCTCAGGCCGAGTAACAATTTTGCTTAATACAATTCACCGAATACATAAAACAATGCATTAACAAGAATTTATGAAGTCTGTAGAACTACATAATAATTTCTTTAGTAATCGTCCAGCATTCACAACTGTTTAGAAAGGTTGACCATATTATACTACAGCCTTTTAGAAAACCGTCGCAAGAAGGTAAACAAAAAATCCAAACAAACAAAACAAAACAAGGCAAAACAAAAACAACAATCAAAACAAGGCAGCCCCCCCAAATAAAAAAACCCAACAAAAAACCCCCCAACCCTGCAGAATAATAAGAGCCCTAGAACTCCCCCAAAACACCTCAGTTATCTGAAGATGAAAGGAGGATCACTTTGCCCTGTTATCTATCTATCTATCTATCTATCTATCTATCTATCTATCTATCTATCTATCTATTTAATGATGAGGTTTTTCTTGGGGGGAGGTTCTTAAAGTGCACACGCATCAAAAAGCCACAGCTTTTTTAAAATCAATACAAAGAACTGTATCATACGAAAATATGTGTTCGCACACAGACATCGAATACTCTCGTCTCTCAGTATTGCTGCAACTGATTCAATTTCATTATTGAGAGTTTGCATAGATTCTGTTTCAATATTACACGCATTATATGAGGCCCGTGTCATGTTGAACAAAAGCCTCTTCTAATAGAAGTTCTATACTTCTTAAAGTACGTTGTTGTGAATGTGTGCGGATCCCATTTCTACCCAAGCTTTGTATAAGGCTAGATTCACGTTACACGATACCGTAGCTTAGACAGTGTTTAATCAGCTAATAGGCGTGGTCTCCCAGACATTCGTGGATTTCCCCTAATCTTGAAAGACCTGTGGAGTTCAATGGCTAGGGTTTGCTCTGTCACGTGCCCTATATTCTGCTACAAAGAAATATCAACTTGTGTACACATTGACACATACCGAAGTGGAGCAGTAGGGATTGGAGGCTGCTTTTCTTTGCTGTGGAAAACGGGGAAGAGAAAGGGGGAAGAGCAAGAGGGAAGAGAGAAAGAAGGTAGAGGAGAGAAGGCAATGGTCATGGTGGCTATGACCTCGCAGTAGACAAGAAGAGGGTAGAAGAAGCTTATAAAAATAATATGTTAATATCATAACTCATTCTTCTTCTTCAGGTGTCAGGTCTGGAGCAGACATTGACGATCATGGTGGTACCCCATTCCTTCCTGTTGTCTGTCCTCTTGAGATCAGCTCAGTTTTTCCCTGTGTGTCATTTGTTGCAAAGTTGTTCAGGCAATCTGTGTTGTTCTTTGGCGTCCTCTGCTCTTCTTTCCCTCTCTCTTTACACACAGCTACAGTTTCTGTAGTCCATTTGATCTGTTTATGTGGCCAACGAATCTCAGTTGTCTTTGTTCTGATGGCTCCTTAAGGACGTGTATTTTGGTCACTCGACAACAATTGAAGATGCACTGTTTTGGGGCAATATTTTCATTGTTCAAACATATTTTTCGATTTTGTTTCCCTTTATCTGAAACTTAAAACAAGCAGCAAAAAAAAAAAAAAAAAAAAAAAAAAACCCAACAAAAACCTGTAACAACATGCAAACAATGAAATATGCAAACTTCTTTTCTGATCTATGTATAATGGTTAAAAATGTGCCGAAATATTGTCTTTTTCTCAGTTGTTGAATCGACGTATTGTGTCCATTACGTCCTTAAAAAGTTAAAGATGGAATGAATTACGATCATTGGCACCTGCAAAAGCATGTTCTCATCATGTGTTTTAAGAGACGAGATAGACCAACCGTATTAAAAAAAACACAAAACAACAACAACCAACCCCCCCGAAAAAAAAAACAAAAAAAAAACCAGAAACAAAAAAATACCCGAGAAAGTTTAGCAATTTGCACGCTTGCAATTTCTCTTCTGTGCTAATCGGTCTTTTTCATCTTTCCCAAAAGCAGTGGTAGGAAAGTAAGTCTATTCGTTGATACAGGAAGCCCCCAAAACGAGTTGGATTTTACCCCCCCCCCTCTCCTGCATCACTTGATTGATAGATCGGATGGGCGCCGTTTAGGGGATAGCCTGGATTTAGTATGTACAAGTCTTGATACCTAAAATACGAAGCATGGATTTAATATGTACAAGTCTTGATACCTAAAATACGAAGTATGGATTTAGTATGTACAAGTCTTGATACCTGAAATACGAAGTATGGATTTAGTATGTACAAGTCTTGATACCTAAAATACGAAGTATGGATTTAATATGTACAGGTCTTGATACCTGAAATACGAAGTATGGATTTAGTATGTACAAGTCTTGATACCTAAAATACGAAGCATGGATTTAGTATGTACAAGTCTTGATACCTAAAATACGAAGCATGGATTTAGTATGTACAAGTCTTGATACCTAAAATACGAAGCATGGATTTAGTATGTACAAGTCTTGATACCTAAAATACAACCAACTATACTACGCACAGATTTGTATGGTGCCAAAGGCACGATCAACACAGCGCATATAGATCTATCATCTGATTGTACAGCGGACCCTTTAAAAGAGTCAAGTAATTATACATGTACAGTGGGGTCCGCTTAAAGCGCAACTTGTGGGACAGACTGATTTACCTCGGTTTATTTATGTTTTATGGCGCTCGCAACTGTATAAGGTCATAGGAGCGCCAAGGGGTGGATGTCAACAGAGTAGTACAAACGGGGAATCAGGTTTACTCTGCTGACGTCTCTAGCCCCAACAGCACAAAGTCTGCTTCGACTATCAAGGCACCTCGGTAATAGCAGTTCGCAAGAGAGTGATAAACACACAAAAGAAGTAGAGGAAAACTGACGATAGTAAGGATGAGGAAAGAAAAAGCAGCAATTCCCCCTACGTTGTTCCGGCAGAGTATGAGCATGACATTGATAACTCATCCCATTTACAATTCTACTGTGCTTGAGAACATGTTAATATCCCCGTTTGGGAATGGCCTAAAGACAAATTCAGTCAGTAGCACTGCCCAGGTTGGGGGTGGG